>NC_081560.1:93240775-93257186 GCF_022355385.1 Mustela nigripes | reverse complement strand
GAGATCATGACCTGAGCCAAAGGCAGACGCTCAACCCACTGAGCCACGCTGGTGTCCCCAGACATGCGTGCTTTAAAAAAGAGAGATCATGCAGGATGCCTGGGTGTCAGTTGGTTAAGCGGCTGCCTTCGGCTCAGGTCATGATCCCAGCGTCCTGGGATCGAGTCCCACATCGGGCTCCTTGCTCGGCGGGGAGCCTGCTTCTCCCTCTGTCTCTAGCCTGCCACTCTGTCTGCCTGTGCTTGCGCTCTGTATCTCTCTCTCTCTCTCTCTAACAAATAAATAAAATCTTAAAAAAAAAAGAGAGAGATCATGAATTCAAACTGAGAATTCTAATTCGAAATGAATCTACCAGGATCTTCCTTTATGTCACCTTTATGCTTGTGTCTTTTCTCTTACGTGAATGATCTTAGTTCTAGACGACCTGGCTGGCCAGCAGCCCCCAGCACCGGTGCTGTTCATGGTCCACACAGTTCTGGGGGGCAGGGGGCTAGGCGGGGAGCTGGGAAGCAGGAGTCAGGTCTCAGCACCCCGCACAGCCACCTCCTCAGCGCCTCGCGTCTGCAGCTCTGTTCTGTGTGGGGATAAGGTGACCACAGCTGGACCTGCACCACCTTCCAGCCTCAGATGCCACTCCAAGGAGGGAAGACAGGTTCTGATCCTCTTAAACACCCTTATAATTAGGAAGTCAAGGGGCACCTGGGCAGCTCAGTGGGTTATACCCAGACGCCCCTAGAGTTTTGTTTTTTATTTTTTCTTTTTAAGAAATTAATTGACAGATGGGCACCTGGGTGGCTCAGTGGGTTAAGCCGCCGCCTTCGGCTCAGGTCATGATCTCAGGGTCCTGGGATCGAGCTCCACATCGGGCTCTCTGCTCAGCAGGGAGCCTGCTTCCTCCTCTCTCTCTGCCTTCCTCTCTGCCTACTTGTGATCTCTCTCTGTCGAATAAATAAATAAAATCTTAAAAAAAAAAAAAAAAGAAATTAATTGACAGGGGCGCCTGGGCGGCTCAGTGGGTTAAAGCCCCTGCCTTTGGCTCAGGTCATGATCCCGGGGTCCTGGGATCGAGCCCCGCATCAGGCTCTCTGCTCAGCAGGGAGCCTGCTTCCCTTCCTCTCTCTCTGCCTGCCTCTGCCTACTTGTGATCTGTCTGTCAAATAAATAAGTAAAATCTTAAAAAAAAAAAAATTAACTGACAAAACTGACAAAAGGTTTAAAAGGGAAAGAAGAAAGTGAGGAGCCAGTGGAAGAAAGTGGACACAGGCTCCGACCCGCGGTCTGAGCTCTCCAGGGCTCACGGCACTGATGGACCCCGGCGCTCCCACTCCCCCAGTAAAACTAGCTCAGCACAAACCCACGAGAAATGGGGTGAGTGTTCCGTGTAGAACCTGTGTCATCTGTCACCCACCACACATCCTCATCTCGGCCAGAAAAGCCAGGTGAAATGCTTCCTCCTTGCCCTCTGGTCAAAGCTGTCAAAGCGACACTGTTCCTTAACAACGGCCCAAGGTGAATAGGAACGAGCCGCACCCGTGGCCTGCGGACGCTCAGGTGGCCCCAGCTCAGATAAGGGACAGCTCTGGAGGGGAACATCTCAGGAAGGGGACCGCTGGGGCTGGGAGCGGGGGGAGCAGTGCAAGCCGCGGGGCAGCCGCCTCTGCAGGAAATGCTATTTCAGGTCCCACTGGCACCGAGGGTGCTCACCAGCGCGTATTTCTGGGGCTTTTCAACCAGGAAGCAAGGACATGAGCTTTCCGTGTGGAAGAGACCCTTAGGAGCGCAGCCTGACACTTCCAGCTCAAACTTGGGATTCCAGAGTTATGGGTTCCCTCCTTCCAGATGCTCTGCCCTGTGTCCCATGCTGGCACTCCGTGTGTAAGGATGCTAACTACACAGACACTGCGTCCGAAAACCTACAAGACAGTTGCAAGATAACAGTATCACTATTATTACTAATATGATTACTGAAAACAATCTGGGGCTTTTTGGTACTTCTTGTCCTCAGTGTAAATCCCGCTGGGGCTGTGCTGTCACATGTCTATGATCTCATTACTTGAAATAACTCTTCTCTGAGGGGTTATGCCTTTGTGTAGCTTTATGCCATTTTTAATACTTTTTTAAAAAAGATTTTATTTATCTGACAGACACAGATCACAAGTAGGCAGAGAGGCAGGCAGAGAGAGAAGCAGGCTCCCTGATGAGCAGGGAGCCCGATGTGGGGCTCAACCCCAGGACCCTGGGATCATGATCTGAGCTGAAGGCAGAGGCTTAACCCATTGAGCCACCCAGGCGCCCCTAAGTGACATTTTAAGAAGCTTTTACTCCATCTGCAATATTATAAAACATAACATGGTTGCACAGGCACGAACCCTATGCTCAGAGGTCACATCGTCCTGGCCTCCGGGTAACCGTTTAAAAACCAACAGAGTGAATACCGGCTCATGCATGTCCTGGAGCCCGCTCATGGGACCCAAGGGACCCCCGTGGCCGCCTGGCCCCAAACCCCACCATGTGGACGAAGCATAGCTTGGAGAACCTGCGCCCTGCACACAGAGTAGGGCCACAACACACAGACCATGTCCTGTTCTTGCCACTGTGTCCTTGGGGTAGGTCTCTGGGAAGTGGGATGCTGGGTCAGTCAACACACCAGGTGAGCCAGGTGCCACCCTTATGCCCTGCCTGGGGTTTCACAGGCCCCTTCCCTCAAGCCTGACCAGCTCGGGGGTTTCTGCGGCCCTAGGGAAACAGGTGGCCCCAAGTGATCTGAATTTGCGTCTCTGGCTATCAAGAGTCTGTCGGTTTCCCTTTTTAGAAGCATCTTATTTAGGGACATTTACTTTCTGTTTTATAAGGTGCAGATAATGTTGTCTTGATACATCTTTTTACTTTGCTTGTGCTTATGTGGTCAGGTCTTTTTGTCTTTCCTTTTATGGGTTATTTATTTTTATTTATTTGTTTTTATTTACATTCCAGAGCCCATTTGTTGCTCATCCTGGTGTCCAATACGAAGGAAGGACCCATTTCACCCTTTTCTGTACGGTGACCCAGGTTCCCCATGCCACTCACGAAGAGTCAGATCTCCCCACTCTCCTGCACACTCAGCTCCTCGCAGAGCGGGGCCTAGTTCTAACTCTGCCCCTCTGTGCCTGCAGCTTCGCACAGAAGAACCCCACACCGGCCGGCAAGGGAATGGCCACTTTGGGCCTGTTCCCGAGTTGCTCTTCTTTTCCACGGTTTTCTCGTTCTTGCTTGCTCGTAGCTCAGGGAAGCTTCCGCTCAAGTAGACCGGTTCCAGAGAAGAGCCTGGTGGCCTTTTCACTGGGATCATAAATTAATTTGGGGGGAACAAGACCCAGTCATGAGGCCGCCAATCCCAGCCAAACACGAGATGTCTCCCCACTTCTTCTAACCTGTTTTTCAGTGTTTTGGGAGTTTGTCCCACAGACATCTCATATGTTCCTGCTAAGTTTACCCTAGAGCACCCACTCACCCTAAGGACCAGGACCTTCTCCTCTGTGATAGGCCAGAGCTCCAGTGGGACAGAGGGACTAGCAAAGCTAGCTGGAGGGGCTGCTGGAGGTGGGCATAGGACATGGCATCTGAGCCAGAGCCCAGCCTGGGGTGCAGGAACTGTGGAGCAGGCTTGGCCCCCAGGCCCCCACACCCCACGCATTCCTGTACTGACATGAAGGCAAGCTATGGTACATCGGGACTTGCTGTTTCTACTGACCCAGGCAACTGGAAGAGAAGCCGCAGGGCATCATGCTCGGGGAGAGTGGCCAGCACCCCTGCAGGGGCCCAGATGCGCTACTGAGCCCATGTCTGCGCCCGAGGTCCCACGTGGCCAGAAGCCATTGTTTCACGGAGCCTGGAAGAGCAGGGCTGCTGGCCCCACAGTGCCGGGCATGGTCTGCCACCTCGGACACTGCCCATGCCTTCTGCAGGAAAGCTGTGCCCTCGGAGAAGCTGGAAATCAGCTTGCCTGCGCATAGCCGTGGTGCCCCATAGGAGCTCTCCTTTGGCCACACAAAGCCAGCACGTGCCGAGGCATGGTGGCCTCCACCAGGCAGGAGTCAGGGCAGACTGGTGGCTTCCAAAGAACCACCTGCGAGGGTCACCTGTCCTTTCTGCACACCTGTGCAGGGCATGCCAGCACAGGCAGAGTGTAAGGTCCTGCTTCCGCAGGTCACCCGAGAGCCAGCTGGACAGCACCATGGAGAGCTCAGCACGCGAGGCCAGGGCTGCGGCCACGGCCACCATGGAGAGAGGACACCCAGCACCTTACAACCTCTTGGGACACACTGCATCCACATGTGGGCCTTTGGCTGCTTCCTCCCAGCACGGCCAAATGCCTGCGCACTCCTCAGCAGAAGGATAGGCAGCGCTGAGGCCAAGCCCCACGACTTCCAGCTGCCTGGGACCAGCCTCACTGCTGCCAGGAGCTCTGGCAACAGCCGGGCCTAGCTCGGGCCTCCCCAGCACCCATCTTCTTCCAACCTCCTGACCCCAGAGCCGCCCCTGCTGCTGTGAGCCAAACACACAGAAACCAAAGGAAGAGCATCGTGGGGGGAGGAGCGCCCCCAGAAGGAGGGGTGAGGGAAAGGAGCGCCCCCAGAGGGAGGGGTGAGGAGCAACGTCCAGAACAAAGGCAGGGACCGGTCAGCCCAGTTCTGACGAGTCCCCCACCTCATGCCGGCAAGGGAAAGCCTGGCCAGCGGCGCCCAGCAGGAGAGGGAGGGCTCCTTCCCCCGAGGGACACAGCTGGCGGTGTCCGTGAGCAGGGGCCATGCGTGCTGCACGCAGAGGGCGGCCCTCCTACCCTGCACCCCACACCTCGGCCTTGGCCCAGGCCCCGCCACGGGCACTGCAGACCCTGGAGCTCTCCGCCAGGAGTCGACGCCACGCCCAGGGGTGGGGCCACACAGGCTCCTCCTCGGAGCGCGCGCCCGCCGGGCCGGCTAGCGCCTGGCCAGCGAGCACCTGCGTGTGCTAAAGGGAACCCGGCTGGTGAGAGCATGGCCTGGGCCTGACCCCACGGAGACGGGCGCCCCGAGGGAGACCAGCAGGAGAGCGTGTGAAAAGCTGGCGCGCCCGGCGACCGGGCAGTGAGGGCGACAGGGCCGCGCGGCAGACACGCACAGACTCCCAGCAGCTGCGGGCCGCCTGCGTTAACGTGCTGCCGGTACACGGGAGCGCCAGGTACTCCTCCTGCAATTCCTCCTTGTGAAGTTCTCACGAAATAAAGAGTGGTAGAGACGCATGGAAACAGCGCTCGTCCCACAAGACTGCACACGCCAGGACCCGCGTGACGCAGGCCGAGACGTTTGCCACTGCGAAAGAACTTGCCCCCGGGGGTCAGAGAAAAGGGCAGTAAAGCACATGAGAAAAACAAACGGAAGACCCATCAGAGGTGCCCCCCTCCTGCTGCGGCCAAGACCCAGCCACGGAGGAAGAAGGAGGTGAGGCCATGATGTGGGCCAGCGTCCAGGACCGCCAAAAGGGTCACATCGTGCCCCCCCTCAAAACACCTTGCCACTGGGAGCCAAGCACAAGCGTCTTAGGACACGCACAACCCTGACATGTGCAAAGAGCTCTGGAAATGAAGGTTCCCACGCAGGGAACTTCTGGCGCCTGCATACACCAGGTGATAAGATACCAGTGACAGGACTTTCTGCCCCTGGTGACTACAGCAAAGTTCCAGCTCTAAGAATGAACTCACGAGAGCATGCGATGTAGACACACAAGGGCCATAGATGTCTCTGTGTAACAGGTGTCAAAACAGCAGAATCTTTTTAAGGGGTATGGATAACCAGTAACCCTGGCTCTTCACCCCCCCCTCCAGGATAAAGAACTGTTCCTGATACTTAATCAGGTGCGATCCGTCACCTTGTCTCTATCCCTGCCGGATGTAGCTACAGAAATCTGTGCAGGCCAATAAACACACGCCAGCAAGGGTGGCCAGGGTAGGCCCTACTTAACCACATGACAAAGTTCAAGCAACAAGGGGATGGAGAAGGTGGGGTGGGCCCTTTGGAGAATCTACTCACTCTGCATAGTGCACATCCTGACCCACCACCCTGTGCTCCTTCCTACAACACTCGGGTCTATCTTATAGCACTAAGCCTCCCCAAACATGGTAAAGGAGTTTCAGGAAAGCGGCAACAACTCCCCAGAAAGCACTGGACCCAGTGGGCACTAAACATGTATCTGAAATAAATGAGGTCAAGGAAGTAAAACCATGTATGTGTACAGAAAAGTAGACACATGTAGGAAAGTGATCTGAAAAGCTCTAATAATAGTTGTTCCTGGTAGAGAGGATTATTTTCTTCATTTTTTCTTGATTATACTTTGCTATTTTTCTAAGCTGTAAATGTATTTTTTTTTAGTAAGGAAAAATCTTAAGTTCATTTTGGAAAATAAAATCCAAAATTGTTAGCAAATACCATTTCATCTATTGGGTTGGCAAGTATTCAACAATCTGGTAATGTGTCACGTGAGCAAGGATATTTTAAAACCCGCATTCTGATAAGTGACTATTTGGAATACAAACGGGCACTACTGTGGAGAACAATTTATCAGTGTGTACTAAAATTACAAATGTATATAAAGCTTCCTAATAATGGCATTTTCAGGGCTTAATCCTATAGATACACGTACACACCGGAAAGCTTAGCAGACAGCTCATCTCTGCATTTTGTGTGAGAGCAAAAGGGCGACATAAAATTCTATGAATAGGCTACTGTTGAAATGAATTGGACCAATCCATAAGGAAAAACGCCACCAAGCCCCAGTGAGGACTAAAGAAACTGCATATGTATAATGCAAGATCTCTAAAACACCGTCAAGAAGAAATAACCCAAAAGAGGTCCCTAGTCTCCTAACAGAAATAACACCTCCACAACAATGAGCACACCTATGGGCAGATCTTGGTTCCTAGATACCATTTCCACTGAAAGCAACCAGGCTCCTCGGACTAATGTCTGGTTCCAGACGGGCCGGGGCAGGAAAGCAAGAGAATAGCCTAGAACATCTTGGAGCAAATGTAACCGAGAGCTCAGGGTACTGGGGACTAGTCAAAAGTCACCGGCCACATGCCAACGTGAATACACTGAACAGAACTGAACTGCCCTTAAAAATAGTTACGATGGTAAACGGTAGGTTATGGGGTTTTGACCACAATTAAAAATAAAGACACCAGATGGGGCACCTGGGTGGCTCAGTGGGTTAAAGCCTCTGCCTTCAGCTCGGGTCATGATCCCAGGTTCTGGGATGGAGCCCCATGTCAGGCTCTCTGCTCAGCAGGGAACCTGCTTCCTCCTCTCTCTCTCTCCTTGCCTGCCTCTCTGCCTACTTGTGATCTCTGTCTGTCAAATGAATAAATAAAATCTTAAAAAAAAATAAATTAAAAATAAATAAATAAAGACAGACACCAGAGCCAGCCCACAGTGGCTCCCCAACATCAGGCCCTCCGCTCGGCAGGGAGTATGCTTCTCCCTCTCCCTCTGCCCCTTTCCCCACTAGTGCGTGTGCGCTCTCTCTTGCTCTCTCTCTGAAATAAATAACATAAAATAAAGCAGAAACCTGGCTGGGGCTCATGGGTGGCTCAGTTGGTTGAGCATCTGTCTCCAGATTTCACCTCAAGTCATGATCTCAGGGTCATGGGATCAAGCCCCAGGTCAGGCTCTGCACTCAGTGGGGAGTTGGCTTGGGGCTCTCTCCTCTCCTTCTACCCTGTATGCTCACTCTCTCTCATAAATAAATCTTAAAAAGAAAAATGCAGAAACATGGCAACTGGTGAGTCAGCTTCACCAGGAATGGAGCAAACAGACCTTGATCAGCAAGTCTGGGTACAGTTTGTGAATCATGTGGCAATACAGGATTGATGTGACTTTCCTGACTGAATGGTCTGAGGACAGTGGTCCTTGTATCAAGAAAACACACGCTGTGGGCGCCCGGGTGGCTCAGTCGGTTAAGCATCTGCCTTCAGCTCAGGTCATGATCACAGGGTCCCAGGATCAAGCCCTGCACTGGGTTCCCTGCTCAGTGGGAAACCTGCTTCTCTCTCACTCTAATGCTCCCCCTGCTGGTGCAGTCTCTCTCTCTCTAATAAATAAATAAAATCTTTTAATTAAAAAAAAGAAAGCACACACTGAAGGAAGAAGGGTCATGGAACATCATGTCTGCAATTTTTTTTTTAAGATTTTTACTTACTTATCTGTTTATTTGAGAGAGAGAGCACGAGCAGGGGGAGGGAGAGGGAGAAGCGGGCTCCCTGCAGAACAGAGAGCCTGACATGGGGCTTGATCCCAGGACCCTGAGATCATGACCCGGGCTGAATGCAGACACTTAACTGACTGAGCCACCCAGGTGTCCCAAGCAATTGCTTCTTAAATGGGTTAGAAATGGTAATACTTGGGAATCTGGGTGAAAGGTTTCTGAGTACCCTGTGCACTCTTCATGCAACTTCTTTGTAAACTTAACACTGTTTCTATACAAAAAGGTAAAAATTCAATTGTCTACAGCAAAACTAATACTGTTGGCTTGACTGCGCGTGCAGGACTGCCAAGAGCTCTGCAAAGACAGGCGGCGGCAGCCGTGCAGCACTCCTGCCAACCGGCTCCTGCAGCCCACAAGAAAGCACGGCAGGGGCTCACACTGTCTGCGACAGGCGGCAGCTAGCAACACCATGAACCGGCTAGCAACACCATGAACCATACAAGCACTCAACCCAAAAGCAGACCAATGACGGAGGAACAGAGCACAAGAGAAACAGAAAGCAAATGGGGATGTGGCCAACAAACACAAACCTATCAATAATTACACTCGCTTCGAAGCAGAACCAAAAGGTGCAAGTGTCAGACTAGATTAAAAAGGTGTAACAAAAAAAAAAAAAAAAAGGTGTAACAAGGGGCGCCTGGGGGGCTCCGTCGGCTGAGCCTCCAGTACTTGGTTTCAGCTCAGGTCATGATGTCAGGGTCCTGGGATAGAGCCCCGGGTCAGCCTGAGCTTCAGCGGGAAGCCTGTTTGTCCCTCTCCCTCTGTCCCTCCCCAACTCGTGCTCACTCACTCTCTCTCTCTCAAATAAAGAAAGTCTTTTTTTTTTTTTTAAAGATTTTATTTATTTATTTGACAGAGAGAAATTACAAGTACACTGAGAGGCAGGCAGAGAGAGAGAGAAGGAAGCAGGCTCCCTGCTGAGCAGAGAGCCCGATGCGGGACTCGATCCCAGGACCCTGAGATCATGACCTGAGCCGAAGGCAGCGGCTTAACCCACTGAGCCACCCAGGCGCCCCGAAGAAAGTCTTTTTTAAAAAAGAACTCACCACTGGGGCACAGGCTGGCTCAGTTGGTAAAGCACACAACTCCTGATCCCAGGGTTGTGAGTTCAAGCCCCATGCTGGGTGTGGAGCCCACTCAAACACAAATTAAACAAATATGGCAATGATTTAAAAAGGAAAAAAAAAAGGATGAAAAAAATTAAAAATTTAAAAAGGATGAAAATTTTTTAAAAAATTAAAGAAAGGACAATCCACCATTCTCTGAAAAGACTGAAAACACTGCTCCCTTTTCCAGCTACATGGCTGTGTGAGGCCAGATTTCCTACACACACACATACATACACATGACACACAGCAACAGATTGAACTCAGGCGCAGACAGGACAACCCCACTGTCTGCTGTCCATCCAGACAATAAGGAGAGTCCCACAACCATTACGAGGAAAATAAAAGCAAGCGAGGCGGTACTGCTCTATTAACGTCAAGCGAATAGAACTCAAAACGAGAAACATTACCACAAATAAAGACGGTCATTTCACGATGAAAGAGACTCATTTCAATGAGACATAACGATCCTAGAATGTGTAGGTACTTAACAACAAAACACGTGAAGCCCAAACACACAGAACCACAAGGAGAAACAAATCCGAGACACCTAGAGCTTTGATGACCACTCGCTAAGTAACTGGCAGAGCTGCACGCAGTTCCCCAGGGAGCGGTTTGGCGATGTCTTACGAAGTTCGATACATAGCTACCACATAAATGGCAACTCAGTTATTAGGTATTTACCCAAAAGAAATGGCCACATGTGTCCATGCAATGACCCATTCACAAATGCTCACAGCTTTCCGCGGGAATACAAGACCCGAGAGCACCTGACGCCCAGCAACAGACCATGGCGTAGACATAAGTAGACTGCCATTCGACATCGGGTGAGTGAAGGGTCCCTGAACAAAAGAATATGCCCAGCCTGGGGGCGCCAGGGTAGGTCGGGAGTAAGGATCTGCCTCTGACTCAGGTCATGATCTTGGGGTCCTGGGATCAAGCCCGCATTAGGCTCCTTGCTCAGCAGGGGAGTCTGCTTCTGCTTCTCCCTCTCCTGCCCTGCTCACACTCGCCTCTCAAATAAATAAAATCTTAAAAAAAAAAAAGGAGTACGTACTGCCTGAATCCATGTGTGTGAAGTTCTCGAACAGAAATCAATCCCGATGGGCCATCTACAGTGCCAACCATCAGAACAGCGGCTGTCTCGGGGGAGGGGAAGGCATCCTAGGAGGCACCTTCTGAGTGATGACAATGGTCTGTTTCTTGGCAGGGCTTCCGGATGCACAAGTGTACACAGCTGTTAAAACTTAGCTAATGTACTTCTAAGATGGGTATGTTTCAGTCTGTGTAACTTTTATAGCAAAAGAAAACCGGAAACGATATTGAGCCCCAGCTACTGACAAGCGTGCTGAAGCACCCAGACCGGAGTGGAATCGTGTCCGTAACTGACCCTGAAATGCACCAGAGAGGCACGGCGAGGGTTCGGGCGGGCTCAGAGGTACACGGGTAGGTGTGCATAACAAATGTTAATGGCAGAATCTATGTGGTAGGTGGACAGGGATTTGCTGTAAAATCCTTTCAACTCTGCTGGATTCAAGAAGGTTCACAATCAAATGCTGGGGGGCGGACTGCACAGTCTTCTTCCACGGAGGAGGCTAAAGATTCAATCCTGGGGGAGAGGAGCCTTCTTCTTTTTTTAATAGATTTTATTTCTTTTTTTGACAGGGAGAGATAGAGGGAGCACAAGCGGGAGGAGGGACAGAAGGAGAGGGAGAAGCAAGCTCCCCGCCTAGCTGGGAGCCCGATGCAGGGCTCCATCCCAGGACCCTGCAATCACCACCGGAGCTGAAGTCAGAAGCTTGGCCAACTGAGTCACCCGAGCATCCCAGAGAGGAGGCCTAATGGGACCTGGCATGGGCCTGACCTCCACATAGGAAGGTTGGGTCGGTTTCAGCTACTGTTACACCGCAGAATGTACACGGGTGACAGTCATTGAGAGGGACATGTCTCCTGGCAGTTAGACCTGGGACATTTGCTGACATGTGACCAGCAGGGTGAGAGACCTGCCGCATGGTCTGTCCAAGTATTAGATTCATAAACTGCATCCCCGCCAGGTAGACAGTGAGGGAAAATGGAATGTTCTAGAGCACCCAGGACTGCAGAGTTAATGGTAAGGACACACAGGAGGCACACTGGCTTGTGGGTCCAACCGTGCGGGGAACTGCAGTAAAGAAGTAAGTGTCTTTCTCCCCAGAGTCATGAGTGGCAGCAGGTGAATCAGCAGGTCCCACACGAGGGAGCAGCTCCACACAAAAGGACAAGAGTTCGCTCGTCCACACCCACGGTGCTCCCTTTCAGAATGCAAGGATCCTTCCCGCCTCCAGGTTACAAGACACCCACCTTCCTAAGCCTCAAACAAAAGCCTAAATCCCCACGTCCGGCTGCACATGGTGAAGCAGATTAGTCCCACTGCATGCATCCAATCCCCACAATCAAATGTCTTAATTCTTGGCACAAGCCCGGCCAAAAAACACCACTATTCAGGCATGCTTAGGAGGAAAAAGTAACATTTCTGGCCAGCAGAGCACAACACAGGTCGTCCTGTGTCCCTGAGCAGCCTGTCTGTGCGTCAGGTGACCATGGAGACCAGGTGCTCAGAACCTCTGGGTGAACCGAGACCAATTCCCCCCAACATGGTCCTTGCACAGGACTCCCGCCACACCTCCCCGATCTCCAGGCTTTGCCTCCAAACAACCTGAGTCTGCTTTCACAAAGCCAGGGACCAGGCAGCACACACACACGGTTCTCCCTCAGCCTGGACGCCCCAGATCCAGGTGTGGCAGGGCCGGTGCCCGCACCCCCGAGGCCTCTCCTGGGTGTGGGAACAGCGTCTCCTCCCCTTGTCCTCATGTGGTCATCCCTCCGTGCGTGTCTGCACCCCGACGTCCTCCTCTGATGAGGATCCCAGTCACACTGGGGTAGAGCCTGCTCTAGTGACCTTGTTTTGCCTCAATCAGCTCTTTAAGAGCCCTCTCCAAGTACAGTCCCTTTCTGAGGTCCCGGGGAACCTCGGGGCTTCATACTGTGGATTTGGCGGGGAAAGGTTCGGCCCAGAGCACGTGGGGAGCAGCGGTAGACAAGGAACAAGCTGCGGTGCACCGAAGGTATTAGAAGTTGGGGCAAAGAAGCTTTATTTAAGGATTTTCTCTACGCTTGTCCTTGATGCCTTCACAACAAAAGGGGTTTGCCATTTGCTCTCATCAAAGTGCGCTTTCTCTGAACTTCCACTCTCGTGGGTCCTCCGAGCCCCACTTCCAGCTGTGACCACAGAGCTCATCTGTGTCCCCACATCTGGTCCTGGCACTCGGTTAGCACCAGGGAAGAGCTGTTACAGGGAGCAACAAACAGCCCAGCAGCTTCCGCCCCACCCCACCACCCCACCCCCCGGCCCAGGGCCCTCCCAGCACCTCGGGGGCCCCGGCTCCTGAACAGCACGCACACGGGCCAATGTGGGGCGAGCTGGCGCCCACTGCATCCCCTTCTCCCACGCCATGTGGGCACCTGCTCTCCAAGCAGGATGCAGCGGCCCCAGCCCTGCTTCGCATGGCACAAAGCATGTCCTGGGCACTGGGATAAGGGAATAGGAGGGTCTCACGCTGCTGGCTCTACAGGACTTAAGGGTGGCAGCTGACTCCCCACAGAGTGGGGATGAGCCAGGTTGGTGGGGCCGAGAGGAAGGAAAACGCAGGAGAGCCACAGGGACCGCGGTCACCAAGCCCATCGCTACAGAAGGCGCTGGTCCCCGACCTCACAGGCACAGTGCTGATGGCTCCCCTCGCTTCACAGCGGTCCACTTGGTGGTACCATCTCTGAAAGAAATGTGTTTCTCTCCAGGATGTTCCTCCTGAGTGATGTTCCGAGCCATAGCAAAGAGGCACCGTGAGTTTTGGGCCACTGGCACGGCGAGCGGGTCATGGGGTCTGGAGGCGGCGGGGACTCTACAGTTCTTCACATTGGAAACTAATAAATACAGGTACGATGGAAACAGCGACTCTCCAAATCAGAGAGGACACCTTTGTCTCCCAATGTCAGGCATGTCTCGTGACTGCTGGCCTCCCTGGGCTCGTCCGCTGGCTGCTGGGCCTACGGTCCCTGCCCGGCACCTCCCAGCTCGGTGGCACTACACGGTCACCCAAGAGTCCCTGTGAAACTGACTGAGAGGCAAGACAAAACAAGGCACAGGGGCGCCTGGGTGGCTCAGTGGGTTAAGGGTTAAGCTGCTGCCTTCAGCTCGGGTCATGATCTCAGGGTCCTGGGATTGAGTCCCGCATTGGGCTCTCTGCTCAGCGGGGAGCCTGCTTCCTCCTCTCTCTCTCTCTGCCTGCCTCTCTGCCTACTTGTGATCTCTCTCTGTCAAATAAATAAATAAAATCTTTAAAAAAAAAGAAAAAAAAAAACAAGGCACAGACCCCAAAGTCCCTGTGTTACCCCATGTTACAACTGTGACATGTCATGACTGACCATTGCTTTTTGTGGTTCTTTTTTTTTTATTTTATTTATTTGACAGACAGAGATCACAAGTAGGCAGAGACGCAGGCGGGGGCGGGGAGGGGAGCAGGCTCCCCCCGAGCAGAGAGCCCAATGCGGGGCTCGATCCCAGGACCCTGAGATCATGACCCGAGCTGAAGGCAGAGGCTTAACCCACTGAGCCACCCAGGCGCCCCCTGGCCGTTGTTTAATGGGAGAGAAGAGAGTAAAAAACTCACAGTGCATTGCTTATATGAAGTACCATTTCCTTAAATTCTCATTTCAGCTATACACACACACACACACACACACGCCTGTGGAGAAGGCTGCCTGACATCTGGAGGCAAAGGTGTAAAGACACTGGTCCAGCCAAGCCCCCAGTTCCTCACAGACACCACCTGATGGAAGGTCCAGCAGCTACCGGAGCTGACGGCCAAGGGCCCATAACTTGGGGGGCTGTTTTCTCCCCACTTTTTATATGAAAACTCAAAAATTCATACAAGTGAACAGAATAATGGATGAGGAAGACCCATGACCAGAGCATTCCACTATCTCCCCTCTGTTTTGTTTCTTGTCTGGGTAAAGCCAGTCTCAGGCATCCCACCATTTTACCTATAAACAGGTCAGCATGGAGGTCTACCAGCTCAGAATTCAGCCACACGTAATACGGACATTATATGCCACAATATTAGCAATAACTCCCTGCTACTACCTAACACCCAGGCCTACATTTCCAGAGTACCTTATAGCCTTTCTTTATTTACATTTATAGAAAGCACAATAAAGTCACCCAACGTAAAAATATTTAACCATTCAGGATGAAAGCCCAGCCGCCGGAGGGGTAACCAGCAGCAGCAGAAGCCGGGCCCGAACCGCACAGAGGCCTGGTGGTGACCTCCCATGGCCTGGGGTCCTCATCTAGTCAAGCATACAGTCCAACTCATGCGTACACCTAAGCTTCTCACAAAAAAGAATTACATCCTGACAGAACAGGGTCAGAACTCATGGAACTTGGGTCCATTTTATAAGGTGGCAACATTATTCTCCAAACCCCAAATCAGGACGTGTGGTCTGAGACATAGCAGTCACTTTGGGGACATGTGGCGGGGAGAGTGGCCCCCCGTGGTCACTCCTACTCCCCAGGCCCCATGCCTCTAGCAGCCAGTGGACTTGCTGGTGCACACACACGCATCCCCCAGATGTACCAGGATCGGCTCCTCCCACTACCTCATCACCCAGAACTTTCCATGGGACATTACAGGGGCTCCGGTCACCCTCATCCTATGTGCCAGGGTAGCCTAAGAAAGGACAGGGCCGGGGGCACCTGGGTGGCTCAGTCAGCTCAGCAGCCTACCCCTGATTTCGGCCCATTTCATCATCTCAGAATGGTGAGATCAAGCCCCGTGTCAGGCTCTGTGCTGGGCATGGAGTCCGCTTAGGATTCCCTCTCCCTCTCCTCCTGCGCTGCTCAAGAAAGAAAGAAAGGACGGAGCTGTGCCTGGGGCCGCAGCTCACCGCCTCCGGTGCTGAGGAAATAACAGGCCACATTACAACACACCTGAACAACTGCCCAAGAAAGCCCAAGCACAAGTGCCTGAAGGCCTGAAGAGGCCTAACCGTCCTCAGCTTTAAAGGTTAAATCTGGGGCGCCTGGCTCACTGGCTCAGTACAGATGCGACTCTGGATCTCGGGGTCATGAGTTCAAGCCCCATGATGCGCCGAGAGCTTACTTTAAAAAAAATTAAAATAGAAATTAAAAATAAAGGTTAAAACTGCAATGTTGAGGGGTGCCTGGGTGGCTCAGTGGGTTAAGCCGCTGCCTTCGGCTCAGGTCATGATCTCGGGGTCCTGGGATCGAGTCCCATGTCAGGCTCTCTGCTCAGCAGGGAGCCTGCTTCTCTCTCTCTCTGCCTGCCTCTCTACTTGTGATCTCTCTGTCAAATAAATAAATAAATAAATCTTAAAAAAAAAACCCTGCAATGTTGAGAGAGCTAACCTGAAGAGAAATTTAAATGTCTAAACTGTACTTTCTGGGTGCCTGGGTGGCTCAGTTGGTTAAGAGGCTGCTGCCTTCGGCTCAGGTCGTGGGTCTGGGTCCCAGGATCGAGTCCCACATCGGGCTCTCTGCTCAGCGGGAAGCCTGCTTCTCCCCCTCCCTCTGCCTGCCTCTCTGCCTACTTGTGAGATCTGTCAAATAAATAAATAAATAATCCTTAAAAACAAAATAGCAAACTGTACTTTCTTTCGAAAATGTTATTTATTTGACAAATAGAGCATGCACAAGCGGGGGAAGGGGGTGTGCAGGGCGGATCGTAGAGGGAGAAGCAGGCTCCCCACTGAGGAGGGAGTTCGATACAGGACTCCATCCCAGGACCCTGGGATCATGACCTGAGTCCAAGGCAGAGGCTTAACCCACTGAGTCCCTCAGGTGGCCCCAAACTGTACTTTCATAAAACTATTAGATCATTATTTCTGCTATTTTAGCTTGAATTTGGGTATAACTTTTAAAATAGATCAATCTGGGGGCGCCTGGGTGGCTCAGTGGGTTAAGCCGCTGCCTT
>NC_081560.1:93176657-93240675 GCF_022355385.1 Mustela nigripes | reverse complement strand
CTGATCTCAGGGTCCTGGGATCGAGTCCCGCATCGGGCTCTCTGCTCAGCGGGGAGCCTGCTTCCTCCTCTCTCTCTCTCTGCCTGCCTCTCCATCTACTTGTGATTTCTCTCTGTCAAATAAATAAATAAAATCTTTAAAAAAAATAAAAAATAAAAAAAAATAAAATAAAATAGATCAATCTGGTTAACATAAGCACCAAGGGTCATGAGCTGGTGGTGACCTCACACTAAACGGAGAAGCAGAGCAGAAAGGCTCTGACTGCTTGAGACTGGCAAAGAGCAAGAAGGAAAGTGTGCTAAGTTGTGGCCTGAATAGGAATTCCCACCCCAGAGCTGTCTGCTGGCCTGCCTATGGGAAAATGAGCTAGGGCAGGGGCCTAATACAGAGAAAACACAGAACTCTTGTGTTAGGCAATCATGTAACAAGTGATTATCTTCTCTAACAGACACAATGACATTCATCATTAACCTTCTCTAGGCCTAAATCTTCACACGGCCCCCACTTCAAAAATTCTTGAGTTTCACTGGCTTCTCACTTCTATTTCAGGAATGTCCCACTGATTCTTCATCTCTCCCAACGTCGCTGAATATTCTAATGTTTCTACCAAACCTCATAGAGGGCTCTGAAGTCCGTCAGTCTATCCCATGCTTCTTATCACAGAACCAGGTTAGCCTCCGTGGGGAGGGACCCTGCTCAGCCAGCCCCGCCTGGTCTGAGTGTGGAAGATGCTTTGAGGCCAAGACTGGTGACCCGCTGGGCCAGGAGCAACGCTGGCAGCCCAGAGCGCTGGGGACAGGCCATCTCCTGTGCGGGTCCTGGCCCACCTGCCTGCAGCAGGGAAGGAGGCCGTGGAGTGACTTTCTTCTGGAGCCTTCTACCGGCTGTGGCAGAAACATTCAACTCAGCTCTCCCCTTCAGGTTGGGCAGCATCTCTCCGCTGTCTAGCGCCTGCAGGCTGAATCACTTTCTCGGGCTGTTTTCCAGACTTGGGTATCTGCAGCTGGTACCACACTTTAATTAGACATAACACAACACGTTGCCGATATAACACAACAAGGAGGAAAGAAAGTGAGGGAAAAGCACCCCCCGATCCGTGGAGGGCCACCGGGGCCACACAGATTTCAAGCACAACCTTTCAAGAGTGGAGCATCTTGGGAAACAAGGGGATGAGTCCGCTGCCCTCAGCTGGCTCGGGCCAGCACAGGCTGTGCGACCAGAGGACCTACCCAAGCCTGTCTGAGATCTGCACACAGAAGCGCACACTAACGAAACCCAGCGCGTCGTTAAGTGCTCTACCTGAAAGAGAAATTGCGCTCAAACCGTTCTGCACTTCAGTGGCAGCCGAGCTACGACGGTCTCCCGAAACGAGAGTGACGTTATCAGCCACTCCGGCCGGTAAGGAAGACCACATCTTGGAAGACCACAGAAACCGAGGAGTCCCCTGAACTATGTCCGAAATGCAGCCGCCGACGGAGCGTGCCCGGAGCGGCGCGGCGGGTCGAGCAGAGCCGAGCGCGGCCGAGCGCGGCGGCCCGGAGGCGCACCGTGCGCGTGTGCGCGGCACCACGAAACCCGAGGCACCGAGCGGCCCCGCTCTGCACGGGGCGGACTCCCCATTGTCTCCCAGACGCCGGCCCTGGAAACTTTCCGGCGCCGCGGCGGGCCGGCCCCTCCGCAGCCCCTGCGCCCTGCGCTGCCGGCCCAGCCATGTGCAGAGCCGGGGTTGGGGGACCCACTGGCCGGAAGGGGCGGAAAGGCGTGGCTCCTTCCTCCCCCGCCGCGCGGCCCGACCGGAGGACCACCTAACTCCATTGTCCCGGGGTTCGTCTCCCGGCCCATCCGCGGAGCCCGACGCCCGCGGCCCAGCGCCGGGCCCGAGCGCGCGGCTCCCCTGGGGAACCCCGGGCTGCCGGCCGCCCTCTACCCCCAAGAGTGTGCGCCCCCGACCGTCCCACGCCTGACCTCACATCTAACCTCCCCCCGTGGGACCGCCCAACTCCCAGCGCCGGCCGGCCGTCAGCGCAACCCCGGGGGAACTCCCAGTCCACCCCCGGCGCCCGCCCCGCCGCCCCGCTCCGGGGTCCAGCCCGACCCCCGCCCGACTCAGGAGCGCCCGCCCTCGCACGCTCACCTTCTTGCCCTTCTTGCCCTCCTCCTCCATGTCGCCGCGAGCGGCCCCCGCGGCCCGGCCCGCCCCGGGAGCCCCGCGCCGCCCGTGGCCGCTACATGCTCGCCCGGCCCCGCGGCCGCCGCCGCCGCCGCTCCAGTGCCTCCCGCCCGCGCGGCCGCACTCTCCGGCCGCGGCCGCCAGGGGACGTCCGTGCCCTGCACCCCACACCCTGCACTTCCGGGCCGAGGAGCGGCCCCGCCCCGCGCCCCGCCCCGCTCCCCGCCCCCATGCCTCAGGGCCGCCTGGAACGCGCCCGCCTGGCCCCGCCCCCTCACGGCCACGGGATCGCGCCTGCCACTCTCCAACCCCGCCCCACGCCCTTCAGAGAGGACGAGAGCGCGCCTGCCCCGCCCCGGATCCGTCTCCAGCCCGTCAAGGCCGCAAGACCGGCTCCAACTTTTCAATTCTGCCGCCATCTTTAAGGCAGTCAACTTCCCGGCCTGCCTCGCGCTCGGGAAGGCCACGCACAGGCCTACAGGAAATGGAGGGAGGGGCTAGCCAGAAGGTGAGGGGTGTGGCCGGTGGGGAGGGGCCAGTGGGAGGGGGGGCCGGACTCGCGGGAAGGGCTATGGGTAAGGTGAGGGCTTGGCGGGTGGGGAGGGGAGGGCTGGAAGGCGGGGCCTGCGGGACTAGCAGGGAGGCAGGGCGGCGGGGCGGCAGCAAGGTGGAGGACAGGAAAAGAGAAGAGGCAGCGCTGGTGGGAAGAAGGGGGCTATCGGGAAGGGGCGGGGCTGGCGGGAAGGTGAGGGGGGATCTGTGGGGAAGGGGCTAGGCCGGCAGGAAAGGGGGGACCGGATGGGGAAAAGGGCGGGGCTGGCAGGAAGGAGGCGGAGACTACGCGATGGGGCGGGGCCGGTGGGGAGAAGAGGGCCGGGCGGGGAGGGACGGGGCCGCAAGACGGGGAGGACCGGCTGGGGGAGGGGCGTGGCCAGTAGGCGGGGCGGGGCCTGCGGGGCAAAGCCAAACTCCTTTCTGTCTCTCGGTTTGCCCGGCGGTTCCGGGGCCCCCGTGAGGCCCCTTCTGAGACCTGCCCGCGCCAGCGCCCGTCACTCCGACTCCGAGGACGGCGGAGGTGCGGGCACAACGACGCCTGGGCTCTGCCCGAACACACGTGGCCCCTCAGCAGCGCCTGGGACAACCGCCCCTTCACAGCGGAGCCCGCGCGGGCCGCAGGGCTGCCCGCCAGCTGCAGGCAGGAGTCCGCGGCCACTGGCCACGGTGTCGCCACCAGCCGCGCTGCCAGTAAGAGCCTGCGGGCCGCTGGACGGCGGACCGGTCCTCGTCTCGGCTTCCGTCTTCCGGCGCTGCTGCTGCGCCGGAGCGCAGCGTGTGACCTCCGGCTCCCGGCGCACTAGCTCCTGCACCGCCCGATGGAGCCCGGCCCTCTGAGCGCTCACCCGGCACCGCAGCGCTGAGCCAACGGGGCCGCTGGGAGGCGGCGCGGCAGGAAAGGGCTTTGCGGCCTGGCTCCGGGAGGTCCTGGGCGGGCACCTGCAAAGTCAGAGGCCTCCTCGGCGCCCGCCTCCCCGCATCGAGCCCAACTCCTTCCAGCTCCTTCCAGCTCCGGCGAGCGCCTTCCTCACGTCCGCAAGGCCGCGCGCCCTGAGCAGCTTTCCCTGCACTCTAGAGGGACAGCCAGCAAGTCCTGCGGGCGCTTCTCCACCTTCGGTGGGCTCCGTTAGCTGGCGAGGCTCTCTCCCACGAAGCTGGATCTCAGCCCTGAGGATGACGGGGTTTCCTCCCTGGGAGCGTTCTCTCAGCCTTCAGAATGGCAGCTGCTTCTCGTATCTTCAGGATTTTCTTTTCTTTTATTAGGCAATCCCTTGTGACCCTCATCCCCTATGATACTTAACGATTCTTTATATTAAACCTTTCCTGTACTCTGTTTCTGTCTCCTGATTGGACCCTAGTTGATAGTCTCAAGCAGCCCCAAAGAATTCCAGCCCCTTTGGCACATAAAGCGGCTGCAGGTGAAACCTTCCACTGGACCTTCTCTGCTCCTTCAAACGCAAGACTGATACCTAGTCTCCCACCGCTGCACAGAGGCCTGACCATCCCCATCTCCCACTCAGGTGGCGATGCAGCCAAGAACACTACTCCTATTAGCTTGTGTTTTGGGAAAAACCCACTCTCCTCCTCCTCTGTCTCAAAAGAAGTGCTCTCAACCCTTCTTTTTTTGCGGGGGGGGGGGGATTCTTTCTTACTCATTTGACAGAGGGAGAGGGCACAACAGGGGGAGTAGCAGGGAGAGGGAGAAGCAGGCTTCCTGCAGAGCAAGGAGCCCGGTGCAGGACTCGATCTCACAACCCTGAGATCATGACCTGAGCCGAAGACAGAGGCTTAAACAACTGAGCCACCCAGGCGCCCTGCCCTCAGCACTCAGATGTGTGAGGGCTTTCCCCACAACAAGCAATTCTGTGACATCAGCTGGGTGTCCCACACTTGAACTCACTCTGGCACCATCTACCCAGATATGGCATCGGATCCCACAGGTTGAGGGCTCGGTCCCACAAGAACCCACACACACACTTCAGATGCCAACAGCAAGTCCAAGCTGTTACCTGTGCTTCTGACTAACTGGCTATGAATCGGGGTTCCCAAGATCCTCCCTCGGGTTCAATGAGCCTGCTAGAGTGCTCACAGAACTCAGGAGAAGCGTCTACCCACTGATCACCAGTCATCCTAAAAGGACATGATAAAGGGTACAGGGAAACATCCAGATGAAAGAGATGCCAAGGGCAAGGTGTAGGGAAGGGCACATGGAGCTTCCGGGCCCCTCCAGGTGTGCTGCTCAACCAGCACCTCCACGTGCTCGCCAGCCCGGAAATTCTCTGTGCCCCCATACTATCGGTTGGGAGAATAATGAGCACCAACCAAATGAGAATAAGCAAAGGCTATTTGTGCAGAGGCTGCTCTAATGGAGACAGTGCATCCCTTGGATGGGCCGAGGCCCAAAGGCAGGCAGTGGGGGAGAGACTTCGTGGCGGAAAAAGGGGGATTCAGGGGTGCCCTGCTGGGGGCTATGGGGCTGAGGCGGAACAAAAGTGGGCATCGACCGAGTGCTGGCACATCCATCCAGTGGATTGTGCCGGGGTGCTGTGCGGCTTCCCAGGCCATCCCTAGATACAGTGGTCTGAATTCCAGCAGCTGGCCTCCTGGGCTTCCCAGGGTCCTAGGATCAAGTCCCACAATGGACTCCTCGTTCAGTGGGGAGCCTGCTTCTCGCTCTGCCTGCCACACACCACCCCCGCCTCCTTGTGCACTCTGACAAATGTTTTTTAAAAATAAAATAATCTCTGGTGCACCTGGGTGACTCAGTGGGTTAAAGCCTCTACCTTTGGCTCAGGTCTTGATCCCAGGGTCCTGGGATCAAGCCCCACATCAGGCTCTCTTCTCAGCGGGGAACCTGCTTCTCCTCCCCTCTCTCTGCCTGCCTCTCTGCCTACTTGCGATGTCTGTCAAATGAATAAATAAAATCTTTTTAAAATAAATAAATAAAATAATCTTTTAAAAAGTTATTCAGGGATGGGGCGCCTGGCTCAGTGGTTAAAGCCTCTGCCTTCGGCTCAGGTCATGATCCCAGGGTCTTGGGATCGAGCCTCGCATCGGGCTCTCTGCTCCGCAGGGAGCCTGCTTCCTCCTCTCTCTCTGCCTGCCTCTCTGCCTACTTGTGGTCTGTCTGTCAAATAAATTTTAAAAAAAAAAATCTTTAAAAAAAAAAAAAGTTATTCAGGGATGCCTGGCTGGCTCAGTTGGTTCACCAACTGCCTTCAGCTTGGGTCATGATCCCAGGTGCTGGGATCAAGTCCCGCATCAGGCTCCCTGCTCATTGAGAAGCCTACTTCTCTCTCTGCCTGCTGTTTCCCCTGATTGTGGACAAATAAAATCTTTTTTTTTTTTAATTTTTAAAAAGTATTCAGTGCAATCCCAAAGCTTACAAAATTTTCTTTCTACTCTCACAATGAGACGCAACCCAGATTTTTCTAGGGTTCTCTCTTTACAGCAAGCTAATAAACCACTTTATTGGATGCCTGGTTTGTCCCTGTTGGACCTAGCTGTTGGGTTTTTTCCCACCCAGCTCAAGTATCACCTCTTCCACTAAATCTCTGGATACAATTCTTCCCTCCTTCAGCCCCAGAGCACTTTCTTTGCATGTCCTGACGCTAGAGTTAGCCATGATATGACATTTCCTCTACTCGTCCTTTAGAGACTGTGTGGGATTCCTCTTTGCATCCAAGAAGCTCTAGCAAGACAAATGATAGGCACGTGAGACTAAGATGGGAGGGCACTGAGGTTACCCAGACAAGGTCTCAGACAGATGCCTTCTCACTAGACTGGAGTTTTCAAGAAAGCCCTGAACAACTGAAAAGATTTATCTTCAACTGGCCGCTCAAAGATGGTTTTCCCAGGCTCACATCCTGGCCAGATTCCCATTAATTGGTGTGGGGTTGTTGCTGTTTGGTTTTAGTTAATCTTTTCCCTGTTCCCAAGGCTGCGAAGACTTGTTTTCTTTCTTGTCCCTCTCACCCATCCACTATCTCACTTGTGAGAACAAAACAGCAGATAACTAACTAGATGTCTCTGGGTTGTTCTTGACACATGCCATGCAGTACTTCATACCATGCTGTGCCCATGGTAAATCCAACTAGTTGGCTTGCTTAGTGAAGAAAACAATTTCTTCAATCACTTCTGGTGAATTCTCAATGACTTTTTATCTTCGAGTTTCAGGCCCTGTACATGATGAACAACCAAACCCCAGAAGCACAACCACGCTCTGTAGCTTCCTGGGGGAGACCCCATGAGCTGTACTTTGGCGTCTCCTTGGCTCTAATTCTCTGTGTATCCTTCCAGAGCCAAATTGCTAATATTCTCTTCAGGCAGACATCCCAGTTGACTTGGAAAAATAATGGGAGTTATTCTTTTGAGATGTGGATCTGGAGAAAGTTCTTTCCGACAGCCTGGTGGTTGAGAACTGCTGAGAGGTCGGTCTCTGTCAGTCTCATGCAGCCTCCCTGTACTATGCAACTGAGCTTTGATTATGTGGTTTTTAATATTTTGGCACCCTTATTACTTGCCGGGGGGGGGGGGGATTTCCATGGAGCATCTAGCCGTCTCCAATGAATTTTATCACCATTTTAGAAAACAAGCTTTTCTTTCAGTCCTCAGGGAGCCCAACTTTTGGGTCACACATGTAGACCATCACAGCTACACCCTGCACCTCTATATCCACGACCATGTGCCTTCCCGGTTCTCTTCATGTCATGGCAGAGAGTTGGAAGGCAAACAACCTGCTCCAAGTCCTGGCGCCTAACTAGTCCTAGGTAACCTCCGGCTGAATGTTCTTCTCCTGGTAGCAATCCGGAAGGAATATTACTAACGGGTCTCGACAGATTTAGTAAAATACATAATGGGATTTGTATATTAGGATGCATGGATGAATTTAGCAGGAGCAAAACAAGCTTCAAGCACTGCTCGGCTTCTTTACCTACAGAGCAAGTCCTCGCCTTCCCAGTCTGATGTTCAAGAGTCTGGCGTGTGCCCTTGCCACCCCTCTCGGAGAACACCTGCCCCCCTACCACGCTTCGCTCTGTCTCCAACAACCCGCACCCTCCCTGGCGCCCTCCTCGGCGGGTGGAGGTGGGGGTGGGGATCGAGTTAAGACCCAAATCTCCTCCCGACCCAGAGGACCTCTCCACAGAGGCAGAAGAGAAGATACTTTCATTAAACCAGAAAGTGGCGCGCATCCCGGGCAACCCGCTGAAGAGATGCGAGGGCAGAGCGCGACCTCGCCGTCCTGCGTGGCTCGGCGGACCCAGCCCCACGGCGGGCTGGGGGCCCTTAAGTCGTCGGGACACCGGGCGCCAGCGGGGCCTCCCGGGACGCGCACTGGTCCGCAGAGGGCAGTGCAGCGGAGGCCCGGGCGACGTGCGCCCCGATGTGAACCGGGAGGACGCGGCATCCCGCTCTCAACCCGGGCCCGCCACAGCCGTTAAAGGACTTCGGCCCGCGGCCGTACCCGCGCCCCGCGCCTCGCCTGACGTCACTGCTTCCGGCTTCCGGCGGCTGCGCGGTGACGCAGCGCGCGGGTGTACGAGCCGGCGCCATGTGTCTCCAGCAGCGGCCAACTTCAGGGGGCCGCGGACATCCGAGGCCATCCGAGGACGCCGGTGTATGCAGGCGGCCAACGCTCCCGACTGAAGCGGGATGAGGTCCGGCCGGGGTGCGGGCTGGCTGCGAGGGGATGGGGTCGCGCGGCTGCCGAGCGCGGCGTGGGCGGACCGCTGTCCCCTCTCGCGGGGGTGCCCGGCCCCCGGCTGTCGCGGGAGGCCCTTGAACCCGCCCGGCCTGCGGCTGCAGAGTGCAAGCGGAGCGGCGGCCTCCACGCCGAGAGGACTGCGGGGAGAGGCCGCTCTGGGTAATGCTGGGCGGGCGGGTGCCCCGTGGGCTTGCGACTTGAGGGGTTTCTGTCCCGGGGTGTCGGGGTCGCCGGAGCCCCGCGGAAGGCCGCTGCTCCCGTCCGGTCCTCTCGCTAACGCTCTCCGACCGGGGATCCCGTCCCGCGCTGCCCCAGCCAGCGAGCTGGCGTCCGGACCCCGTGCCCTCCGCCCGCGCACCCTCCGCCACCCCCCGAAAGAGCGCACAGAGCCCGGATCCTGCGCCGCAAGCCTCCAGCGTGCTTGGGTCTGCGGTGACCCTGTGCATTCCTGCAGCGCTTGCCAGAGCATCCTGAAACGGTTTGAGGCCTTGCCCTGCTCCGTCCAGAGCGAGGTTATAGAAATTTCAGACAGGCGCTTGTCCGGGCCCGGCCTCCTGCCGCTTGCAGTCGCAGGAAGCTGCGTCGGTGGTTGAGTTCGGTTTCTTGCAGGGCTGCGGCGGGGGGGTCCTCCGGAGAGCGAGCGAGCACCCCTGCCGAGTCCACTCTTCAACCTTCATTCAACGCCCAGCTCCGACTTTTGAGCACCACCGTGAGGTGGTCTCGGGTCCAGTGCAGAACAGGGGCCCAGGGTCGCCCTGCCGGCCGCCCCAGGCCACCTTCCCCGATGCCAGCCCCGGAGGGAGTCGGGCATCCGGAAGGGGGTGGGAGGGGGTGGGAAGCGTAGGTGGTGGGAGTTTCCCTTGGCAATCTGCCTGGGTGGGAGCGAGTGTTACCCGTGGGGGATGGGCCGGGACGCTCCTGGCAGGGCGGAGAAGCTCGGGGGCTCTTCTGGGTGGCGGGTCACATCACATCTCCCTCAGACGTGGAGGCTTCTGGCAAACGTGCGGTCTGCCTCTCCCGTCCAGGTGCAGACACTGAACACCGCAACCTGCCGGCGGCACTGGGAAGCCAGTCCCTGAGGCTCCTGGGTCTGTGGTCCTGGGAGCAGGGCGCTGGCTGAACCCCAGCCCTCTTCTCAAGGATGCTGGAGCAGCAGACGGCCTCAGGGTGGACCAGGTAGTGCCTCCCTCCAGAGAGGGCCTGGTCTCTGCTGGGAGAGGTCTGGCCTGCCTGTCCCCCCACGGCCACCGCATGCGCTGGCTGCCCCCTGGCTCCCCTTTGTTGCCCCGTGGGAAGAATCGGCTGTCTTTGTGTCTAATCAGTGAGCCTCATGTGTCCTGCCAGCATCCCTGCAACTGGGGGGCTACCTTGCTAGCCAGGGGGCAGAGGGCCAGGGGTGATGTCAGACCCACCACTGCTTCTGACTGGCAGCTCCCCCACCCCAGCAGGCTCTGCTCTGGGTCCCTGTGCCAGCACAGGACACGTGGCGTCTGCTTTTCCCCACTGCTCCAGCGACTGGAGTGCCCAGGTCCCAGTGGAGAGTGCCAGGAGGTGGCCTGGTCCGTGTCGGCGGAGCTGATCTGGGATCTGCGGCAGTAAGTATGCTCTGGACACCTGTGTCTGTTCATTTCCACAAGCCCGTCCCATCTCCTGAGTCAAGCGATTGAGGCCCAGAAGGGTTCACTGGCTTCAAGCTCACGGGACTGGTTTTGGCCAGCGGTGGTCTCGTATCTGGACTCCTGCAGCCGCGGTTCTGTGGTGCAGCCAACCTGCCACCGTTTCCCTGGGACCCTGCTGGGTCAGTGGGGTATTGGCCTGGGAAGGTCAGGCTGCTGCCATGTGCCATCACAGAGACTCCGCCCACTGTGGGGTCAGGAGAGGTTCCGGGTTCAGTCCCCTTCCGCCTCTCAGTGCAACCAGCATTTAGTCCCTGGCTGTGTGCTCAGATCACTCATGTTCACAGCCGGCCTTCACGCTGTCCGCACGTGCCGCTGCCTCGTGCCTGAGGAAGTGGACCCTGGGGTGTGGCCTGCGTACGGACATGCCCCACAAGGTCGCTCATGCACCCGTCTCTCTAAGCAGGTATGTTCCTCTCTGGCTCCCGTGCAGGGAGGTGAGGGGGCGTTTCTGGGTCAGGCCCAGGCTGGGGAGTGGGCGGCTCGGGGCCTGGTGTGCACATCCGACGGACGTTTCTTTGCCCCCAGGTTTGGGTGCCGCACTGTCCGGTTCCAAAACGAAGATCCTTGCTGTGCATTTGTGTGCGGCAGAGGGGCGGTTAATAAAGCCTTCTCAGTGGGTGATGCGGCTGGCTTGTGTCCTTTCCATGTGCTCGATACGAGGAGCGGGCGCCCTGCCCATGAAGGGAGTGGTAGCCAGACTCCTTCCGCCCAGTCTTCATGAAGTGCTGAGTGGGTGATTGGCTACCGGCACTTGCCCTGGGGATCCTGGATGGGTTCTGCTGTCTTGGCAGGCTCGTCTGCCTCTTGTCCTTGGTCCCAGTGTGGGTCGGACCTGGGAGCGAGGCTCATCTCAGCCATGGGCGTGCACACGGTTGGCATCGTTTGAGAATTAACATGTCCACACATAGCCGGACACTTCTACATTCGGTGTATTCCTGATGTCCTGGCACCCCTGACACACATACACCTGGTTGATGGGAAGAGGGGGAGGTGGCCTCCACGGTGCCCTTGTGGGGCCCTTCCATGCAGCAGCCTGTGGTTCCACATGTCCTGAGATGCAGTGGACCTGCCCTCCTCAGTCCCCCAGCAGAGATCCTCCCAAGGGGTTTGTCCCAAGAGGACAGGAGACAGACAGGAAGAGAAGACATGCCGTGTCGCCCCAGCCTCTGGACAAAGGCATGGGCCTGGATCTTGAGCGTGCAGACTGCGTTTAGGGTCCAGATCACAGGGTGGCCGTGCCTTAAGCCAAGCTCCACCCAGGGGCCAAATCTCCAACTTCAGAAGGTCTGGATGTTTCTACCAGAAAAAAACCAGAAGCCATCCAGTGCCGTGCAAACTGTATCAAGCTGAGGTTTCACCGCACAGGCGGAGTTGTTCCTCTCCATTGAAGCCGGGGGCTGAGGGACCCCATTGGCTGGGAGGCTGGGGAAGTAAAACCCCAGGACCAGATGTTCTGAAGTGCTGGTGTGGAAAAGCCCTTCAAAAGCCCAGCCGCAGAGGGGATTCCCAGAGCTGGGATGATGACTACATCTTGAGGGAATGGTCAGGCCAACAGCCCCCCACCCAGAGGATGGGGTGCAAGCCCAGACCATCAGGCTTTGGAGTAAGCACGTCCTTGTCTTACAGTGTGTATCTGTAAGACAAGGTGGCTCAATGGGTTAAGCCTCTGCCTTCGGCTCAGGTCGGAACCTGCATTGGGCTCTCTGCTCAGCGGGGAGCCTGCTTCCCTTCCTCTCTGCCTACTTATGACTGAGCAGCCTGCTTCCCTTCCTCTCTGCCTACTTATGATCTCTGTCAAATAAATAAAATTTAAAAAAAAAAGAAAGACAATCACGCTGGCTCTTGAATGCGGGTTCCCTAAGGCAGCATGTGGATGACTCACTTTTGCCAAATACTCTGTCCTCCCCAGGGGTGTTGAGAGAGAAGTGCCTGCTTGGAGGGTGCATGGGGTCAAGGAGGCTGTCTGGGGACAAATCTGAGCCAGCCAGTCTGCGGCTTCTAATGGGGCCTTGAGAGCGGAGTGGGACAGGTTGGAGGACGTCAGGGCCGGCCTTCTGGGTGACATCCAGGGTCCTGGGGCTGCAGCCAACTGTCTGCGGAACCAGACCGCCAGCCCTGCGGTGCAGTGTGACTGTGATGGAAGGGTGGTTTTGTCATTTACATCCTGGTATGGTCTTGCACACGTTGAAGTTACCCGAGGCCCCGCCCCAAAGGCCCACTTTTTCTCAGATACAAGGTAGCAAGCCCGCGTTGCCCCTAGTTTGGAGCTCTGGCTGTTAACAGAGGTTTGGTAGCTGGGACAGGTGACACGCCAGGTTGGGGTCAGGGGCTGGTGTGGAGACCATAGAGGCTCCAAACTTAGTGGGGAGGCCAGCAGGAGCCCACCAGTGCACCGGGCACCTGGACTCTCAGGCGCGCCCGCCCTCGGGGTGCGGGAACCAGGAAGCCAGGGTCAGAGCCCCTCTGGAGGGAGCGGCAAGCCTGGAGGGCAGCCCCTCCCTGGGACCAGAACCCACTTCCTACTTCACCACACGGCTGGGGAGGCGGCTGGGAGGGCTGAGCCTGCTCAGAGCACCCTCCCCTCCACCGTTCTGCAGAGGAAGGTTGGGGCAACCCCGCCTGGGAGGCTCCTGCTGGCAGGATGGACGAGGAGGGCCCCGAGTGCGGCAAACCCGACTTTGTGCTTTTGGACCAAGTGACCATGGAGGACTTCATGGAGAACCTAAAACTCAGGTAGACAAAGGGCTCAGGCTCCCTTTCCCCAGCCCCCAGGCTCCCCGGTCTCCATCAGCCCAGGGTGGGAGCCTGTACACACACCCACCGCACCACTGTGTGGGTGACAGCAGAGGGTCCTGGTGGGGCCGGACCCACCTCCCAAGGCCAGGGCGGCCAGCCAGTGCTGCAGCGGGCTTCCCAGACCCCTGCCCCCATCATGGCCTGGGTGCCTTCTGCTCCTCCTGCCCGGTGGGGAAAGGCCGGAGCCAGCCCCGCTGACTGGGGTGCACTGTCCGTCTGCCACTGGGGGTCATGCTGTGCCCTGTGGGCTCTAAGGGAAGGGGTCAGGCGCTGTCCCGGGGTGGAGCTGGACAAGCTGAGATGACACTTGGGGGTGCATGGGGTGCCCCAGGGCGTGGCTGGTACAAGTAACATGGGGACTGGTTGCCCTGGAGGAGCCAGGGGATGGTGAGATGGGATGGCCACCAGGAGCTGGACAGCAGGGTGGCTTTATCCTGGACAGCCAGCGGGAGCACAGGGTTAGGGGATGGGGCCCCCTGAGCACACAATGTTGAAGGCAGAGGACAGGAAATGGGCTATTTTGTACGGCGGGGGGGAAGCTAAGCGTAATTTCACATCGTTCTTCTACACTAGCTTGTGAGATAGGCATGACCATGTCCTTTTTAACAATGGAGTACTGAGCCCTGGCGGCATGCAGGGGGGCAGGCCCGGGGCAGATGAGAGAGGGTGTGGAGGGGAGCGGGGGGAACTCCCTTGTCCGAGGCAGTGGCAGAGGAAGAGGAACCCCTGACAGGGGACAGACCACAAGCCACCAGGGAAGGGCGGGTCCCAGACAAAGGGGGCGCTGAGCGGGCTGGCGGGCATAACTTCCAGGGCAGAGAGGTCAAGAGATGGACAGACCCAGGTCCAGGAGCCAGAGCTCCCAAAAGGAAGGGTGGAGAAGTAGGAGGATGTGCTGGGGGAGCACAGCCCCTGCATCCCCAGGCCCCCTCCCTGTGCCCCGCCTGGTCCCAGCCACCTGGGTGGGGCCGGGCGGGGTTCCCTGCTGCCTCTGGGTCCCCACCCAGGCCCCAAGACAGGAAATAGCTGGAGGCCCCTCCCTTGGCCCCCCCCCCCCGCCCTTTCTCTCCTCCACCTCCAGCCCTCGGCTCTACCTGTCCCTTCAAAAATCAGGTGCTGGTGGGGCGCCTGGGTGGCTCAGTGGGTTAAGCTGCTGCCTTCGGCTCAGGTCATGATCTCCGGTCATGATCTCCGGTCATGATCTCAGGGTCCTGGGATCGAGTCCCGCATCAGCCTCTCTGCTCAGCAGGGAGCCTGCTTCTCTCTCTCTCTCTCTCTCTCTCTCTCTGCCTGCCTCTCCTTCTACTTGTGATCTCTGTCTGTCAAATAAATAAAATCTTTAAAAAAAAAAAAAAATCAGGTGCTGGAGATTCCTGCTCCAACAGGTCTCCCCCCCGACCCAGGTGGGGCCTGACCACCACCCAGGGAGCAGCGCCCAGGGAGCAGCGTGGGCCCCAGCACTACCCTGTATTGGGGGTGGGATTCTGGCAAGATGGCACTGGGAAGTGTCAGGTCAACCCACACTCCTTCCCACTCTCAGCCCTGCGCTGGGCCAGGGCCCCCCTAGACTCCCAACAGGGGCCCAGCGCCCCAGCACCTGGGGTGTGCCCCCAGATCCCTGAGCGCTGAGGCTCGGCCCGCCTGTGCCAGGTTCGAGAAGGGCCGCATCTACACCTACATCGGCGAGGTGCTGGTGTCAGTGAACCCCTACCAGGAGCTGCCCCTGTACGGGCCTGAGGCCATCGCCAAGTACCAAGGCCGCGAGCTCTATGAGCGGCCGCCGCACCTCTACGCCGTGGCCAACGCCGCCTACAGGGTGATGAAGCGCCGCTCCAGGGACACCTGCATTGTTATCTCAGGTATGGGCCTAGGCCCGGCTGCCTTGCACGACCCCACCCGGGAGGGGGCACCCAGGGGGTTGGTCAAGTGGAGCGTGGGCCACCCTTTCTGTCTGACCATCCATCCACCCATCTGTCCGGCAGGGGAGAGCGGGGCAGGGAAGACAGAGGCCAGCAAGCACATCATGCAGTACATTGCGGCCGTGACCAACCCCAGCCAAAGGGCCGAGGTGGACAGGTGAGAGCGGGCAGGGCTGGCACAGGGCCGGCCCTGGGCCTCAGGCCTGGAGAGGAGAGAGATCTAAGTCAGCATGCCTCCGGCCAAGTTCACAGGGCTCCTCTGCTGGTGACCCGCCCAGAACCCGTCCACCAAGCAGAGGCAGGGCCAGGTGCCACGGGTGAGGGTGGGTGCCGCCACAAGGAACAGAGAAGAGGCAAGGTGCACAGGGCCAACAGTCGGGGACTGTGACCCTTCTGGGAGATCCCACAGAGGGGAGAAGCCGGCAGGATGGTCAGGAAGGGCCTGGACCCAGATCGGGGCCCTCCTGTCTGCCTCCTCACCAGTTGCTTGCCAGCTGTTACCAGTGGAGCCCCCGTGGGCACAGCTTCCTGTGTGAGCGCCCTGGCTCTTCCTGTCGGGAGGGGTGAGGTGGGGTTGGGGGGGCACGCGAGGCTGGTGGCTGCCCACCCTGCAGAGGAGGCGGAGGACAGAGTGTGCGGCTCCAGCTGCTCCCTGCAGGCGGCAGCACACCCAGGAGCGGAGCCACGGGTCTTGCCACACCCCTGCACAGCCCAGGCAGGTGGCCTTCCCAGCCAGTCCCCAGCCTGTGCCGTGGGAGGCCTGGGGCAGGATGCTGGGCAGGGACAGTCCCCGGAGGAGACCTGTGCCCTACCGCCCGGCCAGGGTCAAGGACGTGCTGCTCAAGTCCACGTGTGTGCTGGAGGCCTTTGGCAACGCGCGCACCAACCGCAACCACAACTCCAGCCGCTTTGGCAAGTACATGGACATCAACTTCGATTTTAAAGGGGACCCCATCGGGGGGCACATCCACAGCTATCTGCTGGAGAAGGTGGGTCCTGCAGCCACAGGACTCACATGCTGGCCCTTCCAGGCCTGGATCCCCAGTGGTGGGGCGGGGTCCCAGGCTTGTAGGTGGGGCTCCTCCATGCCAGGCCTGCCTGAGCCCCTCTGCCAGCACTGCGCCAGGGGCTGGGTGGCTCCCCTGGGTGGCGTTGCAACCCAGGCAAGGTCCCAGCTGCCCCTCCCTCCACAGTCTAGAGTCCTTAAGCAGCACGTGGGCGAACGGAACTTCCACGCCTTCTACCAGGTGAGCCAAAGCAGCTGTGTGAGGCTGCCTGGGAAGCCCTTCCGATCACCCTGCCCTCAGTCCCTTTCCCCTCCCTCCTCCTCCCTGCTGTGACACCGCCAGTGCCCCGCCCTCACTGGAGGGGACTGTCCCGGGACACCAGCAGGGTGGTGTCTATGATGGGTGAGATGCAGTCTGCTGGGACTTGGGTGGATCCTCACCAGCACTGAGCTCCTCTCGGTTGGTCTGTAGGTGGGTCCTCCAGCTCATTTGGGCGGGGTGTTTGCAGTTCTGAGGGCCTGAGGCAGGGGTGTGTGGGCTCCCAGGTGCTTCGGGGCTGTGAGGACACAGAGCTGCGGAACCTGCACCTGCAGAGGAACCCCGCGGTGTACAACTTCACCCGGCAGGGCGCAGGGCTCAATGTGAGTGGGGGCAGGGCTCCGCGGGCGCTCAGCCGGACTGCTGGGCCCCGATTTAACAGGCACTCCCTGGGAGGACTCGGAGGCCCAGCGTGGCCCTCGAGTGCTGAGCCCCTTGTCTTGCAGGCCTTGGAGAGCGACGAGAGGAGCCACTACCTGGCCGTGATGGAGGCCATGTGGGTGATCGGCTTCAGTGCTGAGGAAGTGCGATCTGTGCACCGGATCCTGGCGGCCGTACTGCACCTGGTGAGCTTGGCCGGGGCTGCAGGGCCATGGCCCCTGGAGAGGGAGACTGAGCTCCATGGGCCCAGTCGTGTGGCTGGCCCATCCCACCCCTGGGGAGGCTGAATGCGTGGCGTGGCGGGGCTCCCGGAGGCCCGGTCCAGAGCTGAGAGCTCTGTAGTGCTGCTGTGCAGATGTGTCCCGCCTCTCCCGAGGGCGGTCTGGGCAGCTGGATGGTTCCACCGCCGCTGAGCCTCCCTTCGCTGCCAGGTGGCCTGAGAGCGGGGACTGTCTTGCGGCTGCAGGCGGCAGCCGTGGGACCACGGACCTGACGTTCTGGGCAGGAAGCCTTGGAGAAGACTCTGCTATGCTCCCAGGGCCGTTCCCACGACCAGGACAGAAGCCAGGCCCCGCCACACCCCCAGCCCTGCCATTCCTTCCTTCTCCCCCAGGAGAGGTGTGCAGGCAAGCTCTGCTGGGACCTGGAGCCTGACTGTCCTGGCTCCCCATCCCCAGGGGAACATCGAGTTCGTAGAGACGGAGGAAGCCGGGCTGGAGCAGGGGCACCTGGAGGTGGCTGAGGAGCAGCTGGTAGACCACGTGGCTGAGCTGACGGCCACGCCCCGGGAGTTGGTGCTGCGCTGCCTGCTCTCTCGCACAGTGGCCTCTGGAGGCAGGGACCTCATTGAGAAGGGCCACACTGCTGCTGAGGCCAGCTACGCCCGGGACGCCTGTGCCAAGGTCCTCTTGGGGGCAAGCTGTGGGGAGCGAGACGGGGACACTCAGGGGGCCTTCCTGGAGGAGGCAAGGACTGAGACAGCCCGAAGGAGCTGGCTCCTGGCCTCCCCCCAGGCAGTGTACCAGCGGCTGTTTGAATGGGTGGTGAGCCGGATCAACAGTGTCATGGAAACCCGGGACCGGGACCCCCGGCGAGATGGCAAGGACACGGTCATCGGTGTGCTGGATATCTACGGTTTTGAGGTGTTCCCTGTCAACAGGTGGGGAGCCTGGCCACCACATGTCTGGCTCTGACCCCAAACCCTAGGGCCACCTTGGTCCCACAGAGCTCTGCTGGGCTGGGGAGCAGGACCTCCAGCGGCTGTCCCAGCCTGTCCCCAGCCCCGGGCTCAGGCCCCACGCCTGCTCCAGCTGTGCCCCCTGTCCAGCGGTGCCCTCGAAGGCAAACTGGGGACTCACGTACCCTGGCCATGACCACTAAATCCACTGTGGAGCATGCGTGTCATAGCTGGGGCCACAGCGGGAGGACCACCCCCATGGTGGGGCTCTCAGGGAGGGGCCTGCCCCGGCACGGGGCCCTGCGGGCAGGACATGACTGTGCCCGGCGCTGCCCGCAGCTTCGAGCAGCTGTGCATCAACTACTGCAATGAGAAGCTGCAGCAGCTCTTCATCCAGCTCATCCTAAAGCAGGAGCAGGAGGAGTACCAGCGCGAGGGCATCACCTGGCAGACCGTGAGCACCAGTGGGGCCTCGCGGGCGGGAGCGCCAGGGCTGTGGGGCGATGCGCGGGCAGACTGGGAGCCGCCATGTGCCCCCCGCGCAGGTAGACTACTTCAACAATGCCACCATCGTGGAGCTGGTGGAGCGGCCCCACCGGGGCGTGCTGGCCGTGCTGGACGAGGCCTGCAGCGCCGCGGGCACTATCACCGACCGCATCTTCCTGCAGAGCCTGGACACGCACCACCGCCACCACCCCCACTACACCAGCCGCCAGGTGCTCCCCTGCCCCGGCCCTTGCCCGCAGCCTGGTCCCCGCGCTGGTCCCCGCACCCCCCCCGGCCCAGGCACAGTGCTGCCCACCTTGGCGGGGCCCAGCCTCCTCTCCAGCACTGTCCGCTGCACAGACCCCCGCCCTGTGCCTTGACCCTGGCCTGCCCCCCATCCCCCAGCTCTGCCCCACAGACAAGACCATGGAGTTTGGCCGAGACTTCCGGATCAAGCACTATGCAGGGGACGTCACGTAAGGCCCTCCCCACTTTTTAGCAGCTGAAGATGTGCCTGACACCAGATTCACAAGTGGGAAGTGTGAAATGGAGCTTTTAAGATCAGAGCTCTGGCCTCTGGGTGCACCATAGAAGCTTCTGGAAGCTTTAAAACAATGCCCATATCTAGGCTCCACTTTGGGGAGTGCCTCGGTGAGGGGCACACTGTTACGGCAGCGCGGGTTAGCTTGGGGGTAGGGAACAGGCAGACCACGGACAGCATTCCCAGCAAGCCCCCCAGCCAGGAGCTGCCCATGCTTGGGGCACATCCTCAGGAGTCCTCCAGAAATCTCTGTGACATTACTGTTAATTTTCCTGTGCTCCCCTCCTTCCAAATGGGACTTGAGGTGACTCACAGCATACACACGTGACTCATGTGTCCTTCACAAGGACAAATAGAGAGAACAGTGCACCCAGAGGTCAGACCCCGTGTCCTGAGTCTGCACAGGAGCTGCAGGTGTGGCAAGATTTTGGCACCGAGCTTTCTCGCCTTTTGTCATCAAAGGGCAAGACAAGGACCCCAAGGTTCTCAGTGCCACACAATCGAAGCAGTCCCCTGCCGCAGGAGTTCCCGAAACTCAGTAGGCACTGATCTGGGCCTGTGGTGTATACTGGGGCACAGACAGGTTAAGTCCCTGGTCCCAGGTCACATAGCATGAATGTGTGAGAGCCAGGGTCCAGTGCAGTGGGCACAAGCACCAACTCCTGCTCCCAGAGAGGCAGCTCTGAGGGCAGGAGTCGAACATGCTGAGAAAGCTGGTGTGGGAGGGGAGGGAGGGAGGCTGACCCAGGAGAACAGGGGTGGGGGAGGGACTTCCTGGGGACCATCAGAGGCCCCCGCCCCTCACCAGCCCCAGCCCCCCAGGTACTCAGTGGAGGGCTTCATCGACAAGAACAGAGACCACCTCTTCCAAGACTTCAAGCGGCTGATGTACAACAGGTGCGTGGGGGCCCGAGGCTGGAAAGGCCTTTGCACACTCGGGTCTGACACCTGCCTGGTGGGCTGACAGCCTGAGGTTTGATGCTGAGGCCACAAGGCTCACCAGTGGCAGAGCTGGGGCGAGGGCCGCCCTCCAGAGGGCGCCGGGCGATGTGACCTGTGTCCACAGCTCAGACCCCACCCTGAGGGCTATGTGGCCAGATGGGCAGCAGGACATCACAGAGGTGACCAAGCGTCCCCTGACTGCGGGCACGCTCTTCAAGAACTCCATGGTGGCTCTGGTGGAAAACCTGGCCTCCAAGGTACAGTCCCCCACCCCCATCTGCGCGGGGCCTCTCGGCTGTGCCTGGCCAGCGTCCTGGGCACCCACCGCCCTGCACATCATGGGGAAGGTGGTCACTTCCTGTTGGCTGCTCCCCCACCCCCAGTCCAGCCAGGGGGAACCCAGCACCTTGCAATTCAGATGTCCTGGGTCAGGCTGAAGCTGGAGTAACCGTGAGGTTTGAACCAGCCTGCCCAGCTCCTCCCTGCCTCTTGGGCGGGGCTCACAGGCCGGAAGGCAGAGGGGGCATCAGGGGGACACCAGAGCCCGCTTAACCACAGAACATCCGGAGACACAGCCTGGCCCCTGCAGGTCCACATGGCTCCGGGCTGACCTACCACGTCCTGACCCGGCCCCTCCGCCCCCCTCCCCCTGCAAGAGCCTTTTCCCTGGGCAGCCGGCAGGCAGGGGGGACAGCTGCACACCTGCCCTGTGGCCATGGAAGCTGATGCTGGTGGCTCTGAGTGTCCTCTGTTGTGGCAGGAGCCTTTCTATGTCCGCTGCATCAAGCCCAATGAGGACAAGGTGGCTTCCAGGCTGGACGAGGACCACTGTCGCCATCAGGTTGCGTACCTGGGGCTGCTGGAGAATGTGCGGGTCCGGAGGGCGGGCTTCGCTTCCCGCCAGCCCTACCCCCGATTCCTGCTCAGGTAGGACTCCCTGCTACCCCGGAGCTGCATCTCCCTGCCCGTGTGTGTCTCTCATGGGCCAGAGTCCCATGAGGAGTCAGACGGGGAGGCCAGAGGGTCCCAAACCCAGCCAGTGCTTCTCAGCTGCAGACGCACACGACACAGACAGCGAGGACCCCTGTGTGACATGGGATGGGGTAGGCAGGTGCTAGGGTGAGTGGCACGTGGGGGTGGCATGAGCTTGGTGTGTGGGATGGGATCCGATTGGGGCAGCTCCCCACCTCTCCCCAGAGCTCGGTGCCCACTGCCCTGTCCTGTGGTGACAGGTACAAGATGACCTGTGAGTACACGTGGCCCAATCACCTGCTGGGCTCTGACAAGGCAGCTGTGAGTGCCCTCCTGGAGCAGCACGGGCTGCAAGGGGACGTGGCCTTTGGCCACACCAAGCTCTTCATCCGCTCACCTCAGACTTTGGTCACACTGGAGCAGAGCCGTGCTCGCCTTATCCCCATCATCGTGCTGCTGCTGCAGAAGGTGGGGCCTGGCTGGATGCCTACTTACAATGGAGGATGGAGGGGGAGGGGTGTAGAGGGAGAGGGAGGGAGAGCTATCTATAGACCTGGAGGGGAGGGAGAGAGAGGGGTGTGCACTGGGTGGGGGGATGGGAGGAATGGGTGTGTGCCACCTGGAGTGGGGAAATTGTGCACACACTGGCGGGGCCCACAGGAACCCCCTCTACCAGGAGATTGACCAGGACCGAAATTGACTTAAGCAAAAAGTGTGGATGTGGTTAGTTTACCTCAGTCCTGTGGTCACCAGCTTCAGGCCCACATGGATCCAGGTGTTCAAAATACGATTTTCAGCAATGTGGCTTCCCTCCTTTACTTTTCTTTCTTTCTCCCTTTCTTCCTTTTTCTTTTTTAAGATTTTGTTTACTTGAGAAAGAGCAGAAGGAGAGGGAGAGAGAAGCAGACTGCCTGCTGAGCAGGGAGCCTAATGCAGGGCTCGATCCCAGGACCCTGAGATCATGACCTGAACTGAAGGCAGATGCTTAACCAACTGAGCCTATTTTTTTTTTTTTTTGAGATTGTATTTATTTGTTTGAGACAGGGAGTGTGTGTGGGTAAGCAGGGGGAGTGACAGAGGGAGAGGGAGAAACAGGCTCCCCGCTGAGCAAGGAGCCCAGTGCCGGGCTTGATCCCACAGCCCTAAGATCAGAACCTGAGCCGACACCACCTGAGCTCCCCAGGCGCCCCCTTCCTTTTCTCTTCCCTTCTTTTCTTTTCTTGTCTCAGAAAGATCTCAGACCTAGAGAAAAGCACGCAGAACAGAGCACCGACTTCCCCCTCCTACTCCCAGCATCAGCTGTGCTGCCCTGACCAGTGTGTGGTTTGAGTCAGACACCTGCAGCCCATCCCAGTTATTTTTCAGCAAAACATGTCTTTAAAGACTTATTTATTCATCTTAGAGGCCTCAAGCATGTGAGCTGGGGCTGGGCTGAGGAGAAGGAGAGAAAACACCAAGCGGATTCTCCGCTGAACACAGACTCAGGGGCTCGCTCTCAGGACCCTGAGATCGTGACCTAAGCCGAAATCAAGAGTCGGACACTTGACCGACCGAGCCCCACAGGCGCCCTGTCAAATCATTGTGTTTAGAGACATTTTAGTAAGTATTTCCAAAGGACAGGAATTCCTCCATCTCTTTTTATTTTCAATGTTTCAAACCGACTGAAAAGTCAGAGATGCCTGTGATGACTTACCATCCACCCAGGTTGCTGCCGTGGTGCGCTCCCCCACCCCAGGTCTGTGTGTCCATGTGTCTGTCCCCACACCCATGTATAGGTATGTTTATATGATCTCCTGAACCATACCAGTAATGAGGCCACTCCGTATTTCAGCACACTCTCAAGGACAACTACGTTCCCTTTTCTGACCATGCTGAGGTCAGCAGACGAGAACCCTAACACCGACTAGACAGTCTACATATCTGAACAATACGCAGTCCATATTCGAATTTCCGCAGTGTCCCACTATTACCCGTGGTGACCCCGCATTTAGCTGTGACACAACACCATGCCATGGTCACAGAAGTGGGACTTGGGACACTCACACTGGGTCTTCGCAGCCCCACCATTTCTAGGACCGACCGCACTGCCATCCTGTCCCCGGTCTGAGTCAGGTTACTTACATCTGCTTTCATCTGTGGGTCCCCTGGGCTCCCTGCCGTAGGGTTTCCAGTCTGGGTTTTAATGGTTGTATTCTTGGGGTACCCCTCTATGTCTGGGGCCTCTGGGGCCTCTATGAGTTGGAGGTCAGACCTGGGCCAGCGTGGATTCCAGGTGGACAGTTGGCAGCTGTCCCGGGTGAGGGGGAATTGCCCCCGTCTGCAGGTGCCAGGCAGAAGGACATGGAATGGGGAGAGCCGCTCTCCCAGGAGTTAGGCAGAGACTGCAGCAGGGCTCTGTGCCCACCTGGGAAGCCACCCTGCAGCCAGGTGGAGGTGGCTCCCAGGAGTCATGGGCAGATCAGCCTGGCCCCGCGCCCCCCCCCCCCAGGGTGGGGGAGGTGGGCGGTCCGCAGGGGTGGGGAGGGAGGGAAACAGGTGGGGAGGCGGGGCCTGGCCGAGACTGACGGAAAGCCCGGCTGGCCCCCAGGCCTGGCGTGGCACGCTGGCCAGGCAGCATTGTCGGCGACTGCGGGCGGTCTACACCATCATGCGCTGGTTCCGGAGGCACAAGGTGCGCGCTCATCTGGCAGAGCTGCAGCGGCGGTTCCAGGCGGCGAGGCAGCCCCCGCTCTACGGCCGGGACCTCATCTGGCCGCCGCCCCCCGCGGTGCTGCAGCTGTTCCAGGACACCTGCCAGGCGCTGTTCTGCAGGTGCGGGGCCCCAGCCACTGCCCCGCCTCTTCTCCCCATTCGACTGGCTACCTGCACCCCACAAGCCCCATTCATAAGCAGGAAAACAGGAGGCAGTGCCTAGTAACTGGGTCCCCACACCCCACAGTCAGGGCAGAGCCCTGCCAGCTCCTTGCTGGAGGCCCGCAGGGGAGGGTGGCTGGCTGGGACCAGGCCCTGGGGGAACAGTGCATCTAAGCAGCACTTTGAAGGCCAGTAGTTCTCCAGGAGGAGCGGCACAGAGTGGGCGGGGCCACCTCCTACCCAGCCGGGGAAGGGGACACCCGACAGCCAGGGCCAGGCAGAGAGGCTTGGCCTTCTCCCCTGGGGGAGCGGAAGCAAGAGAAGGGCATGGATGTGAGGGAAGCAGGACAGGGGTGGGGAAGCTAAGGCTGCACGAGGTCCATCTGACCACCCGGTTCCCTCTAGGTGGCGGGCCCGGCAGCTGGTGAAGAACATCCCACCTTCAGACATGGCCCAGATCAAGGCCAAGGTGGCGGCCATGACAGTCCTACAGGAGCTACGGCAGGACTGGGGCTGCCGTCGGGCCTGGGTCAGGGACTACTTGTCCTCTGTGAGTATTGGGGCCATGAAGTCTGGGCACCAAGGAGGGGCTCAGGGCTGGGACCTTACCGGTGTCCATCCCAGACGTCCTCTCCCTGGGCCTGCCTGGCTGTCCAGTCTGTGGGCCATGCCCCTCTGCCCCTGGCCTCTGAGTACCTTCTCTCTGCCCCTCCCTCTTCTCCATGTGTGTCAGGTAGAGGTGCCCCCAAACCCCCTCCACAACCTGCACCCATGCCCTAGTTCCCCTGGCCCTCACACAGGCACAGTGAGCCGTGCCCCTGGCTCCATTCTACGGGGGATGAAGGCTCAGGGGCTGAAGGGCTTCCCTGGACCCCAGGACGCTGCCTTCTCAGCTTCTGCTTTGGTGGGCAGCTATGGCGGGCTCAGGCATGACCAGAAGCTAGAGCTGCAGGGATGTGAGCACAGGGCCCTCAGATGAACCAGGGAGGCTGGCACAAGGCCTGACTCGGTTCGGCTCGCAAGGTGAGGGACAGCAGTGCCCATTTATCAGACTTGCTGTCGGTCCAGCGTGGCCAAGCAGCTCCCATCTGTCCTCAGGCCACGGACAACCCCACAGCCTCGGGCCTATTCGTGGAGCGACTGAAGGCACTCCGTGAGAAGGACAGCTTTGGGGCTGTACTGTTCTCCAGTCATGTCCGGAAGGTGAGGCCTGCGGCTGGGCAAGGAGCGATAGCCCCAGCCCAGGCCCAGGGCAGAGGTTTCAGAAGTGGTCAGATCCAATCCAGTCCGTGAGAAAAGGGGTCCAGGGAGAGGAGGATGGCCAGGTGAGCCTGAACATGCCTGTCCCGCAGGTGAACCGCTTCAACAAGAGCCGGGACCGGGCACTTCTGCTCACTGACCGTCACGTCTACAAGCTGGACCCGGGCCGCCAGTACCGGGTGATGCGGGCCATGCCCCTGGAAGCGGTGAGCCCGGGGGTGGGGGTGGGGCGTCTCCACTGGCACCTACCTGAGAATGCCCCAGCTTCCTAGAACCCAGCATCAGCTCAGGATGCCGGGCCTTTCTGCTGCTCAGGGCGGACAGGGTGCTGAGCCACGGGCCTCTCTTACCCACATCCGTGGCGGCGTGGTGGTGGTGGGGCTCCCGCCCGACCGCGGGACCCGTTGCCGTGAGCAGCGGTCTCTCCCTGGGGTCCCCGGAACCGAGTGGGGGCCTGTCTGGGGCGCCGGCCACGCCTGTGTGCCCTCTAGACGTGGTGGGATGGAAGCAGATGGCTCAGCGCCCTGGCAGCACTTGCACATCCGCGGGAACTCGGGAGCCCCCGGAGGGCGGTGGTGCCGGATTAGAGGCACGGACGGCGAACACTCCATCCGGAGCTCGTTCTCCGGAGCAGGGCCTCGGCCAGCCCGTTTGTGGGTGGAGCTGGAGAGGGAGGAAGGGGGCCTGGACGGGGCGGGCGGCAGGCTCCGGGAGCCTGCTGGGGGCGAGGAGGAGGGACTGCCGCTCCCCTGACCCCAGCCCCGGGCGGGGCGCGCCGCGCAGGTGACCGGGCTGAGCGTGACCAGCGGCCGGGACCAGCTGGTGGTGCTGCACGCGCGCGGCCAGGACGACCTGGTGGTGTGTCTGCACCGCTGCCGGCCGCCGCTGGACAACCGCGTGGGGGAGCTGGTGGGCGTGCTGGCCGCGCACTGCCAGGGGTGAGTCGGACCGGGCCGGGACCTGCGCCCTGCGGCACTGGCCCCGCCCCTGCCCCGCCCCCTGGCCGCCCTTCTGTCCCGCCCCTGACACCCCGTCCCACCCCTGGTCGCCCCCCCACCCGGCTCCTGACTGCCCTCCTGCTCTCCCTCTCGGTGCCCCAGACCATCCGCCCTGCCCGCTGACCGGTCTCCCTCCCTGCCCACCCGCCCCCGCTTCAGAAAGGGAAGGGCCCTGGAGGTCCGCGTCTCCGACTGCATCCCTCTGAGCCAGCGCGGGGCCCGTCGCCTCGTCTCGGTGGAGCCCAAGCCCGAGCAGCCAGAGCCGGACTTCCGCTGCAGCCGTGGTGCCTTCACGCTCCTCTGGCCGAGTGGCTGACCTGGCCTGCCGCACCCAGGCAGCCCTCCAGGCCAGCCCCACGCCCGACACCCGTGCGCCCTGCAATAAAGGGTTATCTGTGCCTGTGAGACTTGTGTCTTTGGGTGGACGTCCGCATAGCGGCCAGCAACCTGGCAAATGTCACCCCCACGTCCTCTGATGACCCCTGAGGGGTCCTGAACTGGAGGAGAAGGCCTGGGAGCCCAATCTGGTGGGGCAGCAAGACTGCATTTCCCCTGGGCCCTAACCTGTGAACCCGCTGGTGGTGGAGTCCACGGTCAGAGTGGAAACCGTGCCCTTTACGTCCCACAGCTGAGGTCTCCTCCCCCCACCAATCCCCCTCCCCTAAGTCTCCTTGAGTCGCCAAGGGTGCTCCTTGCCTTGTGGGGGGGAATGGCCACTGGGCCAACTGACTATTGGGAAGCTTGTGGGTCCCAAGGCCACCCCCGTGGGCAGGGCTATCACTGAGCACACACTGGGACAGACACTGTCCCAGCTGTTGGCTGTGTCCCTGCTAGGGGTGGACATCCCAAACCCCAGGAACCCTACCTCGGGGACTTCTAAGCCAGGACCTCCCACAGTCTAGGACAGGACCTTGTGTCTGGGGCATCTCAGAAGCCAAAGAAAGGCCAGAGTGGACACAGCTCCACTCCGTCTTACCAGCAGCCTCCCTTCCTCTCCAGACCCTCTGACCCTGCAATGCCCCAGCCCTGCTCTCTGCCCCATTCTGCCACCTCCACTGACTCTTGTCACTCTATAGATGGCCCCTTGGCTTTCAAAGCTGCTCCCTCCCCACTGGGACACACCAAATTTGGGTGCCATCCTTGCCTCATTGTGCCCTGTTGATGTGGAGGGAGTTTGGCGACTGTCCATCATGGCCGTCAAGTGTGTCATTGAATGGCTCACAGCTCCCGAGGCTTCCCCTGGTCACTGCTGACTCCCCTCTCTGGGGGGTTTGGGGAGTCACCTCCTTGTAGAGCCCAGCCTGAAGGCCCCTTGACGCCCCCACCACGTAGCCCTCTCCAGCATCTGTCCCCGGCGCTGGTGGCTTCGAGACAAGCCAGCTTTTCTCTTGAAGAGCAAGCCGGCTGTGAAGGGTGCTGAGGTCCGCTGGGGTTGGAGATGCTAAGTGGCTCTAGACAGCAGGTGCTCTGGCCGGTTGTAAATTCCCTTTCCAGTAGGTGGCTCGCCAGAAGTGGTCAGCCGGGCCTGCTTCCTTTCCAGATTCTCCATGACCTCCTGGCTGCCCCGCTGAGGGCAGGGCTTCGTGGAGCCCAGAGGGAGGTGCCTCACGCACCACCTGGCAACATTTGGGGGTCCTGCCCTGCTGGGGGACAGTGCATGCTGAAGGCCCAGAGCCAGACACGGATTCTCCAGCATCCCGAGAGAACGGTGGTGACTGCCGGGTAGGTTCCTGGGGCTGCAGGATCCTGAGATCCGGTCAGAGGGGTTGATCAAGGGGCCAGGACAAGGAAGGAGCTAGAACCTCCTTATTCAACCCTGACCTCCCATCAGCCTATTGCCACGCATTATACGTCACTCCATACATCCTTGTACTTGTTTATGAAGCGCTTTGCAAACTACACCTTGCCCTCTAGCGGCCGGATTGGTGTCAGCTTTATCCTGCGCTGCGACGGTGGGGGACGCGGGCTCTGTGACTTGCTGGGGCCCTTGGTCTGCTGGGTGGGGCAAATTCAGGCTTGCAGGCCCCACACCAGCAGAGGTCCGGCTTTGCACAGGGAACTGTGGTCCTGAATGTTTGCTGCCTCTGAGTCCAGCTCGGCTCCTGAGTCCCTTCCGGCCCCCAGCATAGGAGCCCACGTGGGCTCCCCGGAGTCTGTGCTGGCCCTGGGAGTGAGTGGCTTTAATCAGAAGGGGTGGGGCACTTCTGGGCCCAAAGCTTAATTGAAGGCAAGTCTGGGAGGTGAGGCAAGGACCAGACACAGCCACCCCCGACCGAGCTCCCGGCAGAATTCTGAGCCCAGATGTTCTGAGCCCAGATGCTAGCCTCCTCGCTGCTTCCTGTCCTCGGGAACGGAACGAGTCCCCTGCTCAGCAGGGAGCCTGCTTCTCACTCTCCCTCTGCCACTCTCCCAGCTTGTTCTCTCTCTCAAATAAATAAATAAAAATCTTAAAAAAAAAAAAAAAAGAAGTGTACGGTGGTAGCTTGCTGAAGTTTTGATTTTCGTTTCCCTGATGACTGGGGTTGGGCAACCTTCTGTGAGCTTATGGACTACATGCACATCCTCTTTGGAGAAATGCTAACGCCAGGCTTTTGCCCACTTTTAAAGTGATCGTTTTTATGACTGAGTTGGAGGACTTCCTTGTATATTCTGGATGCTCTGCCACATTTTTATAAGTAAAAAATAATATATTTATTTATTTGCTTATTTGAGAGAAAGAGTGTGAGAGTACGAGCAGGGGAGGGGCAGAAGGAGATGGACAGGCAGGCTCCCCACTGAGCAGGGAGCCGGATGGAGGGCTCGATCCCAGGACCCCAAGATCCTAACCTGAATGGAAAGCAGAGGCTTCACTGACTGAGCCCCCCAGGTGTCCTAAAGCTTTATTTATTTATTTATTTTGCTTTGTGCACCAGCTAAAAACCAGAGCTGCACTGAATATGGGGGGCAGCTTATCAGTGCACATCTGAAACACTAGGTGCCATCACTTATCAGCGCAAAGTCGGCGCCTGATTTCAGGTGACAGCCTGCGCTGGGGCTCCCCTGTGGCCTGTGAGCTGGTGTTCAGCCCCATGAGTCTGCCGGGAGGGGAGGTGTGAGCACTGTTTTTCTCAAGAGTTATCCACGGTGATACGGGGGCCACGGGCCCTTCTCGGGTGCTCACAAAGGGGTTCCTGCCAGAGCAGCGGGCCCAGCCCCTCTTCACAGAGAAGTCTCCCCAGCAGCTCAGAGTGGATGGCCGGCACTCCAGCAGACAGCGGGTCGTCAGCCCTGCAGGTGGGCACAGACACTCCCACTGTCCTCTGTGGTCACCGATCCTGAGCCCTTGCAGACCACACCCGGAAGCACTCCCTGCCCCTCCTGGAAAATGCGGTAGTACCTTCAGGAAGCTCTGTCATGGTCACAGGGGAGGCGCCCTGTGTCCCATCCCTACAAGCCCTTGAGTCACCGGGCACCAGGCCTCACCATCCCTCCCGGGAACCCAGACAAGGCCATGGGCACGTAAGACGGTGCAGGGCCAGTGCAGGGCTGGTGCAGGGAGCAGGGCCAGTGCAGGGCCCCGAGTGAGCTGCAGTGAGACCTTGGGGCCAACATCATCACAAGTGTCCTCGGCAGGGACGTCCCCAGGTGCTCAGCTACGGGGAAAAAGGTCCCAGCAGACGTCCCACGTCTCATGGGCCAGCTCTGGCCTTGGTGATCTTGCACAGTAGGCCAGCTGGGAGTCATGGGGCTCTGTCCCTTTCCTCCCACCCCCAGAGATCAGTTCACAGGCCGGGCTTTTACTTTCACCCAGGAAAGTACATTCGTGGGCTACAAAAGGTCAGAATAGTCTAGAAACCACATCTGAGTGAGCACGAGCTTCCGCTCCACTTACATCTTCCCGGAGCTGAGCAAACTGGGGGACGATGGTCCGGGCAGAGAGTAGGCGGGAGGCTCAGGGTCCCGGGGACAGGGTGGCCGGCTTGGCGGCAGCTCCCGTGCACCACCCTTCCCTCTGTCCCCACCAAGCAGTCGGCACATGTCCAAGTGAACAAGGGAGGACAGAAAGCCCACAACTTCCCGCCGTCCTCCACTGTCATCCAGGCGGTGTCCTTCCCAAAGCAGGGCTGACCTGGCACGCCCACCCTGGCCGTGACCTCAGGCCAGCTGCAGAGAGCCGGGGCAGAACAGGCAAGGAGCAGAGTCACTCACGGAGACATTCACAGAGACACCCACCTCAGAGACACCCCAGAGACCCAGAGATGCCCCAGAGACACCTCAGAGACACAGACATGCCCCGGGGGCACCCCAGAGACACCTCAGAAGCACCTCAGAAACAGTGCCACACGGATGCCTGGTGGTAGAGTGTGGACGTGTCTACAGGTGTGTTTCTGTGCGCATGTGTGGTGATGTGTGTTTGCATGTGTGTGCGTGCATGTGTATGTACATGTCTGTGTGTGTGTGGTTCTTGACAGTTTGTCCTCTATGTCAGTCCACGCATCTGTCACCACAGTCGAGATACTGAAAAGCTCCGTCAGCACACAGACGCTTGCTACCTTGGGTCGTCGCCGTGGCCTCTGTGCACAGGGCCACACCGAGCTGCCGGGGAGGCTGCCCGCCATCCGTATTCAGAATCCCAGCCAGCTGTCACATGTTTTACAGCAAGATCATGACGTTCTCTTGGTTATTCCTAGACTCAATCCAGTCACTTATTTTTTGCAGTAATCTATTTTTATTTATTTATTTTTTTTTTTTAAGATTTTATTTGTTTATTTGACAGAGAGAAATCACAAGTACACTGAGAGGCAGGCAGAGAGAGAGAGAGAAGGAAGCAGGCTCCCTGCTGAGCAGAGAGCCCGATGCGGGACTCGATCCCAGGACCCTGAGATCATGACCTGAGCCGAAGGCAGCGGCTTAACCCACTGAGCCACCCAGGTGCCCTGCAGTAATCTATTTTTAATTGCAACGGCAGTTGCCTGCCAAGACACGACGCTCATGAAACTTCCGAACCTCGACAGAGCTCAGTGGAATCAGGGAGGGCTTCGCTGTAGTATATTGAATTGTGACTCACGGGGCAGCTCGGAGCCGAGCCAAGAGACATGGCAGACACCGCGTCCCCAAATAGCCTCGGGCCAGTTCTGCCTCCCGGAACCTGCAAATAGTAATCACAATAATAATAATTTGCTGTAGAACCGCCGCACCCTCACCCCGTGTTAGAGCCTCTCTCCAAGGAGGAGCCCCAGCAGGTGGCCCCCGGGCTCAGCAATGCCAGGGCTGGCTGCTCCTGCCCAGCACTGAGCTGAGTTGAAAGCAGGAAGTCCCCCCAACCCAGCCACTGGCAGGCCCTGGTCCGGCCGATGGGGCCAGGATGCCCAGTCCAGAAGGATCAAGGGCACCGGCAGACCCACCAGCCCTGAGCATGGGAGGCCGAGGGCCCGGGCTGTTCCTGCAGGGGCTCCCACAGCAACATCAAACCTGCCCAGTGTGGAGCCCACATCCAGACTTCCAAGCACATAGGGAAGACAGCCCACCGAAGCGTGCACCTGTAGAGACTGCCCTTGGGGAGAAGGTCACATTTCCATAACTGACCTGCATTCCACTCGCAGGATGCCCTGAGTAGGTATTTCCAAGGACACTTACTGGGCGGGTTCAGGCCCCAGAGAAGCCGGGGAGGCGCTCACCTGCTCACACCGGTGACCACCTCCATGGGGGTGCCCCTCTTCCGATGGGCAGTGAGCTCCTGGCCTCCTGCCGTGGGCATCTCCGGATCCCACCATCTTCACTCACGTTTGTCATCAGACACGAGTGGGTCTCCCCCTGCCCCTCACCCTGGGAAATTCTCACCCCTAGAGCAGAGACAATAGGATATCACGTGGACGCCTTCAAACCCTGCCTGGAGTGCACCAGCCCTGCTGGACCCCCAGCGGGAAGCCCATCTCCCCTCATCCTCTAGGAGCACGTTCCCTAGTGCCCCCCACACCCACGTCATTGACTGAGCTCGGGATCCATTCACAAACTTTCTTCCTCTTCTTTTGAAATCTAATATAATTTGGTATCAATCCAATAAATTAACATACCAGGTATTATTAGTTTCAGAGGTCAAGTTCAGCAATTCATCAATTGCATATAACAACCAGTGCTCGTTACATTGCAGGACCTCCTTCATGACCACCACTCAGTAACCCCAGCCCCCCCACCCCACACCCCTCCAGCTACCCTCAGTTTGTTCCCTGGAGTTAAGAGACTCTTACGGTTTCAGACTTTCTTGTTTATGGAGATAACATCCTCCCATCCCCCATTCTGCCGAGAGCGTGATGTCACTATCCATCCACCGTTCATTAGGTCAGGCCTCAAGCTCCTGCCATGCGCACCTGCAGCACCCCTACTCCTGATCTCTCTCTCTCACGCGCCCTCCTCCTCTAATAAGGAAATAAAATCCGAAGCTCCTGGGTGGCTCAGTCCGGTGTCTGCCTTCGGCTCAGGTCGAGGGTCCTGGGATTGAGCCCCACATCGGGCTCTCTTCTCAACAGGAAGTCTGCTTCTCTCTCTCCCGCTCCCTGCTTGTGTTCCCTCTCTTGTTGTGTCTCTCTCTGTCAAATAAATGAATAAAATCTTTAAAAATAAATAAATAAAGTCTTCCAAAAAATGCTGTTCCCCCCCATAAATGTTTCTGGGATACATTGCCAGCTACTTGGCAAATTAATTATGTTACCAAAATTAATCTAGGTTGATAAAAGTAGTCAATGTAAAAGAAAACCATTAAATAATATATATCTAAATATTTATATTACCTTAGTGATGGGGAAGTTTTTTAAGCATAAGGGCAAAGCATGAAATATAAGGGCAAAATGTATCATGTGGATATATATGTGTTTATATATACAGAGAGCGACATAAAAAGCAAAACTCTCTCAAAAGAAAAAAAAAAAACACCCATAAGTGAAAGTGTGTGGCAAACGATAAAATGGGAAATCATAGCATACAGGAAAAGGGTTTTTTTTTTTTTTAAAGATTTTATTTATTTATTTGACAGAGATCACAAGTAGGTGGAGAGGCAGGCAGAGGGAGAGAGGAGGAAGCAGGCTCCCTGCTAAGTAGAGAGCCCGATGTGGGGCTCGTTCCCAGGACCCTGAGATCATGACCTGAGCCGAAGGCCAAGACTTTAACCTACTGAGCCACCCAGGTGGCCCCAAGTGTTTGTTTGGTTTTTTTTAATTTAATAAGTCATCTCTCTACCCAGTGTGGGACTTGAACTCACAACCCCAAGATCAAGAGTTGCGTGCTCCAGCGACTGAGCCAGCTAGGCATCCCAGAGGGATGCTTTTATACGGACATGGGATGTTTGTACAGGCCCATGTGACAGCAGACTTCTGGGACTCTGAATAAAGAACACATGCCCATGCCCACGGGGAAGAGACGCACTGGGTCAGTACCTTCCCCATGTGGAGGTGCGTGGGGCGTGTGACCAGCTGAGGCAGGGCGGTGGAGACGCCCTTGGCTGGCTGAGGGCCAGTAGCGGGGCTCGGGGAAGAACTGCACATTTGCTCCCAAGTGGGCCCAGCAGAAATATCAAGATTGCGTTGAAGACCTTGGATAACTTCAGAATGTTCCAGCAGGAGTTCCGTGTACCGCAGGCAATCCAATGAGGGACGGGAAGCTGCTGGGACCGCCGTTGGCATCGGCAGGATGAAGCGGGAAGGGGTTCTCCGGGGCAGCACGAAGCAGTTACAGGGCAGCAGAGTTTCGGGTCGCTTTGGGAATTCACACAGATGTGCGAGAACGGAAACGGGGGACATAGACCTCCCCAGTGCCAGAGCTGCCTTTTGGATGACAGCTGCCATTCTGCTTTAACTCACCTCTGCGTGTGCCCACACCGCACCCTCGACCAGAACTCGGCCAGGGAGCCTCTGCGGTGGGTCTGGAAGCGCCGGTGCCCGCGGGCGTCAGGGGTCCGTGACCAGACTCCCTGGCCCAGGTCTGGGGACTGAGCCTGTCGTTTGCGCCCAGCACCGATTCCAACACCCAGGAGCCCACAGCGCCCACACAGACGGGTCTGCGAGGAAGAGAATCCGCGGGCGGGTGGTGGGGAGGGGCTCAGGGTGCTTGGGCGGTGCCTCCTTCTTCATCCCTCTGAAGAACACCTGTCTTCAGAGGGATGTGCTCATTTAGCTGAGTGGAGGGCTGGTAGTCAGACTTGGGGGACCCTGCTCATCCTGGAAGTCCAACGCCTGGGCCGCTGGTCCAGATGAGCTGTGTCCAACAGCCACAGGGTCCCCCCCACAGATGGTATCCGAATCCTCCCAGCAGCCACGCTAGATGAAGAGAGGGATGCCTGGATGGCTGTCGGTTCTGCACCCGACTCGGTTCCAGCTCAGGCTGTGTGTAATCTCAGGGTCCTGAGATTGAGCCCTGCATCTTGAAAAAAAAAAAAAAAAAACGAAAACAAAGAAGGGTGAAGAGAAACAGGAAACAGGTGCACTGGATCCTAACCATGTTTTATTCCACACAATTTGTCAAAACATTATCATTTCAACGGGTGACCAATGTAAACATGATTAATATTCCATTTTACCTGTTTTGGTGCCGTCTTTGACACCCACCAGGTTTTCCACTGAGCACAGGTGGCAGGCTGGACGCCCAGCACCCTGTGGCGGGTGGAAGAGGCCCAGCTGCGGAGCTCGGGGCTCCGGGAGGCCGAGGGCAGCCGGCAGGGGAGTAAGGAGGGCCACGTGTGGGAATGGAGCCCCCACACCCTCACCCCGCGGCCTGGCCTTGGATCCTGCCTGGGAGAACCAGTGCCCCAGGAGGCCACCAGGGGCAGGCAGGATGCCCTACTGACCGAGCCTGGCTTCTCCGTTTCCTCCTCAGCCCAGCCTGGCTGCCAGACTCACCTCCCTACAGCCCAACCCTTGGGGGACTTGGTTCCTGAGTCCAACCAGACTCCTGGAGGCAGCCCCCACCTTCCCGCCCCGAGAGCCCCTGCTAAACATCATGGACCTTTCCCGAACCACACTCAGCAGGTTGCTGGTAAACGATTATGACCTAAGGAGGCCACGCTCCAGGGCAGGCCAGAGGCACCCCTGGAGGGAAGGAGTGAGCCTGGGCTGGCTCCTCCCACACCCCCCAACCTGGGGCCCACTCTGAGGATTGGACCGCAATGCAGACTGAGAAATTATCCCAGATATTTTCAGAGCTGTTTGACACACTCCTGTTAATTAGCAAATAATCAGTCAAAGGGGCTTGAAGATCTAATCGGCTTTACTTAACAATTTAGGAATCAGGCCACATCCCATCTGGCAAGTACAAAGGAGCCCCAAGGAGCTGTAGGAAAGACAAGGTATTCAGGGGCTGAGTGGGGTGGAAAGAAGGAAATCATTAGCAAGGAGGCAGCGTTTCCAGCAAGGTTGTGCTCCTCCAGGGAACAGAAGGGTTCTATCAGCAGATTAGCGCCTAGTGCTGACAAGACAGGCCTGGGTCGGCTGGACAAAGTCACATTTGGAGGGGAGCAAAACTGCGGTGGGTAATGGGTAATGGGTCTTGGAGTGCTGGCCTGGGGCTGTGTGTTCAACACACCTCACTGGCTCCCCCCCCACACATCAGAAATAAGGTGACCCTCATTTCTCAACTTGGGGAAATGGTCTCTTTCTGCCTGAGACCCTAGGGAGACAGAAAGGGAGATGAGACTCTTCCCTGAGGCCACCCTCAGACTTGGAGCTCCCTGCTGGGAGGTGCCAAGGCCCTACGGTCACCTCACCGGGGAATCCAGTGCAGCTGACATCAGCGCCAGAAGGGACCGCAGGCCTTCTCGTCCAGGGGAAGACACTGGTGGCGGGCAGGGGCTTCTCTCCAGTGGGGTGGACCCTGCAGTGGGGCTACGGTGTGGACAGACCACAGTTCTCTTAGCCATTCACCCATCGAAGGACACTGGGTTGGTTCCGCCTCTGAGCTGTTGTGAATATGGTGACATGAACATGGGTGTGCAAATACCTCAGTGTTTTGGGATACGTATCTTGGAACGGAATTACTGGGTCACATGGTAACTCTGCAGACCCCATGCGCTGCTGTCCACGGCAGCTGCACCCCTGCGTTCCTGCCAGCCGTGCGTGCGTTCCAGACCCCCCCACATCCTCCCGACACCTGTTTTCCTGTTGCAGTAACCACCCTGACGGGTGTGAAGGGCCATCTCGGTGTGGTTTTGATTCGCATTTCCCTGAGGAGCCGTGATGCCGAGCATCTCTTCACGCACTCCTTGGCCATTCGCTGTCTTCCTGGGAGAAATGTCCGTTCCAGTCCTCTGCCCATTCTTGAATTGGGCTGGCTGTTTCTCTGATGCTGAGTTTTAGTTGTTTACCTACTCTGGATATTAATACTGTATCTGACATACGATTTGCAAATATTTCCTCCCATTCTCTGAGCTGTCTTTTCCTTAACAGTAGCGCCCTTTGATGCATGAAAGTTTTTCATTTTAAAGATGTGCAACTGATCTATTTTTTGTTTTGTGTGCCGGGTCTCGTCTTCCCCAATGTGCTCTGAGCGCTCGCCTTTTGTCAAGGATCCTATCATTGTTACCGTTTGTGGAGCAAATGCGCTGAGAAATGGTTATGGAAATTTCATTTCATTTCATTTCATTTAAAGAGTTTATTTTGGGGGGGGCGCCTGGCTGGCTCAGTTGGTACAGCATGTGACTCTTGATCTCACGGCTGTGAGTTGAGCCCCACAGTGGGCATCAAGCTTACTTAAAAGAAAATAAAGGGGCACCTGGGTGGCTCAGTGGGTTGAAGCCTCTGCCTTTGGCTCAGGTCATGATCCCAGGGTCCTGGGATTGAGCCCTGCATTTGGCTCTCTGCTCAGCGGGGAGCCTACTTCCTCCTCTCTCTCTGCCTGCCTCTCTGCCTGCTTGTGATCTCTGTCAAATAAATAGATAAAATCTTTAAAAAAAGAAAAGAAAAATCTATTTATTAAATTGGCTCCACGTCCAACATAAGGCTCAAACTCATGAGATCAAGAGTCGTACGCTCCACCAACTGAGTCCACCAGGCACTCCTGTGAATTTTTTTTTTTTATCTTTAAAAGATTTTATTTATTCGACAGAGAAAAACCCAGTAGGAGAAGGTACACAAGCAGGGGGAGGGGCAGAGGGAGAGGAAGAAGCAGGCTCCCTGCTGAGCAGGGAGCCAGATGCAGGGCTCGATCCCAGGACCCTGGAATCAGGACCTGAACCCAAGGCTGAGGCTTAACCCACAGAACCACCCAGGTGCCCCATGAATTTGTTGGTTTTTAAATTTCCTTCAATATTTTAGTGAGGTTTTAATCAATGATAATTGAAAAAGACTATCTTTCCATCTCCTGAATCGAAACTTGGCTCAAATAGAGAAGCAACTCCATGGGGTGGGGGTGGGGGGTGGCTTCTGGCTGCTTCCCCCACGGGCAGGTGTGAAAATGTGAACTGATTGGAAAGAGAGAGAGGGAAAATATGGTCCCTGGACCCGGGGGAGTTTACCCTTTTGCGAAGACAGGAGAGGGCCAGGCTTTGGCAATGAGGGCATGTTCAAGGCTCTGGTTCCTGGCTCTGATCCCCAGCATCAAGCTCCATTTTTAGGTACATTCAGCCATGGCAGGTGCCTCGGGAGCAGATGGCATGGCCAAGCCTCCAACAGTGGGAACAGCAGGGCTGGGCCTGGGGGTAGCTGGGGGCTGGTCTCAGCCACACCAAGTCCTAGGTAGAGGCAGGACAGCCAGCCACAGCCACAGAGTGCATGAGGGCATCCAACAGTGACAGAAGGACCAGCCCAGGACAAAGCTGTTCGAGCTCAGAGAGCCCTCAATGCCCATGGGCTGGTGTGAAGGACCACCAGGAACCCCAGGGGGCGTCCGGGGAAGGTGACAGGGCAGGCTGGGTTGAGGGGATGGCTCAGCGGGAACCAAGGCAGCCACAAGGCCTGCAAGCTTTCTAGGGGGCCATGCAGGGACAGCCAGACCCCAAGGCACTGCGCACACAGAGAGGGGTCCTCAGGCCTGCTTTCCCCATGCGGGCAGCCCTCCCCTCCCAGGACAGTGTGTTTGGAAGCCTGGAAGCGTCCCTGGCTCATCCTCTACTCCTGCTCCACCTGCTGGGCTGGGGCTGCCCTTTCCTGTCTAATAAACTCGTGCTTTCTTTACTCCCCACTCAAACCCAGCAGCCTCGACACACTGGGGGTGTGACCCGGGTTCTCGGCTGCTCTGTTAGAATCCACGGGGGACCTCACCCCAGAACAATGCCATCAAATGCGAGCCAGCTGCTGGACTGGGGCACGGGGTCGGGTTGGCAGCTGGGGACACACTGCAGTGTTTGCCGCATACTGACGAACCAGCACACGGGCTGCCACCAAGACCACCCTGAAAAAAGGGAAGGACAAGCCACAGGCGCAGACGGGACAGAGAAGCCAGCGTGGTTGCACTGAGCGCACACACACACAGCTCCCTGTCTATGCAGAATGCAGGTGAAATGCCATTTCCAGCTGGCGACGAGAGAAGAATTGGGCACAAACAAGTCAGCTGCAAAAGACTGGGAGCAGGGGACGACAGTTGAAAAAGACTGCTGCCACGAGCAACTCCACAGCCTCACTTTTATTGGATAGAAAACAATAGCCAATAGAAGGATCGATGAAGGTCAAATGTTAGTCACATCTTGCAGACAAGCAAGAAAGAGGATAAAGTTTATAGTTAAACAAGCACATTCAAAGGACTCATCTAACTAACAACGGCGCTTCTGGGAAGAGAAAGGAGCGATAACGGAAAAGGGAAGCAGGCGGTTTTCCGTTCCACCTTGAGCTGACCGGGCGTTCCCGGGTGCTCGGCTTCCCTGAAGCAGCCGGCGTTCCGTCCTGGGCGGGCCGGGCACTCCCGGCTGCCCGGCTTCTGTGAAGGGCGGCATTCTGCCCTGAGCGAGCCAGGTATCCCCCCCAGCTGCCCAGCTTCTGTGAAGGGGCGGCGTTCTGCCCTGAGCAAGCCGGGCATCCCCAGCTGCCCAGCTTCACGGTCGTACATCGTCCTTCTCCCCAAAGACCTGTTGTCAGTATATGTATTTCTTAAGGCCATATCTAAATGTGCTTGGTAACTAGTAAAATCCTCCAGGGGTTACAGTTTAAGTAACAAATTGTTCCAAGGGGCAGCAGCAGTGAAAGCCTCCAGCAGCGAGCATGAACCCAGCCACTCCAGGCCCAACAGCTCGGGAAATGGCTCCTGGGTGTTCACCCAAGCCAAGCCCCACCCATGTGCCCCAGAAAACAAGTTCCAGAGTCCCCTGGCCTGTTGGTGACAGCAGCCATGACCCTGAAGCCGCAAGTTGGTGGCATTTCCCTATAGCGTCTTTTTTTTTTTTTTTTTAAGATTTTATTTATTTCTTTGACAGAGACAGTGAGAGCAGGACCACCAGCTGGGGGAGTGGAAGAGGGAAAGCAAGCTTCCCACCAAGCAGGGAACCTGACTTGGGGCTCCATCCCAGGACCCTGGGATCATGACCTGAGCCGAAGGCAGACACCTAACCATGGAGCCACCCAGGTGCCCACAGAGTGTCTTATATAGCAGTGAACATTGTTCACTCCAGCTAGACAAAGTAATGTGCGTGTCTTCACACCATGATGGGTAGGAAAGCTTGGCCAGGCCCCAGCACCCAGATATTTGGTCAAACACCAAACCAGATGTCAGGGTGAAAGTCTGGTTTAGGTGAGGTCAATATTTACATCAGCAAACTCCGGTTAAAGCAGAACACCCTCCATCACGTGGGTGGGCCTCATCCAATCAGTTGAAGGCCTTAAGAGAAAAACTTTGAGGCTCCCCCCCAAGGGAAAAAACTCTGCCTCCAGACGCAACATCAGCTCACTGCTGGGTCTCCAGCTGCGGCCAGTGCCCACAACAGTATGAGCAATTCTTTTTTTTTTTTTTATATTTTTTTTTTTTTATTTTACAGACAGAGATCACAAGTAGGCAGGGAGGCAGGCGGGGGGAGGGGGGGGGGGAGCAGGCTCCCTGCTGAGCAGAGAGCCCGATGCGGGACTTGATCCCAGGACCCTGAGATCATGACCCGAGCCGAAGGCATCGGCCTAACCCACTGAGCCACCCAGGCGCCCCAGTATGAGCAATTCTTAAAATAAATTTCCCTCTCGCTTTCTCACACTATCTGTATATATACACGCACAGGCACACTTCATTGAATTTCACTTCACTTTATTGTATTTCATGGATTTTGCTTTTTTTTTTTTTTTACAAATTTTAGATTTCTGGCACACCTGGTTGAGCACGTCTGTGGGCACCATTTTTCCCACCAGCATTTGCTCATTTAATGTCTGCAGCCCATTTTGCTGATTCTCATAAGATTTAAGCTTTTTCATTACTATTTTATCCATTAAGATGATCTCTGGTCAGTGATGATGATTCACAGACAACTCGCATAATATAGTTTACTTCAGCAACAAAGGATTTTCTTTTAAAGATTTTATTTATTTATTTGACAGAGAGAGAGAGAAAGACCACAAGTAGGCAGAGAGGCATGCAGAGAGAGAGAGGAAGAAGCAGGCTCCCCACCAAGCAGAGAGCCCAGTGCAGGACTGGATCCCAGGACCCTGAGATTATGACCGGAGCCAAAGGCAGAGGCTTAACCCACTGAGCCACCCAGGCACCCTTCAAAGGATGTTTTAATTAAGGCTTGTAGGTTCTTTCTAAACATCATGCTACTGCACACAGAACCCACAGGGTAAATCTAATTTCCACATGCACTGGGAAACCAAAAAAATTCATCTGACCCGCTTTATTGTGGTTTTTTTTTTTTTAATTTTATTTATCTATTTGACAGACAGAGATCACAAGTAGAGAGGCAGGAAGAGAGAGAAGGGGAAAGCAGGCTCCCCGCTGAGCAGAGAGCCTGGTGCGGGGCTCCATCTCAGGACCCCGAGATCATGACCTGAGCCAAAGGCAGAGGCTTTAACCCACTGAGCCACCCAGGCACTCCTGATATTTGCTTCTTACAATAGAATTCCCTTCTTTTTTTTTTTTTTTTTTTTTAAAGATTTTATTTATTTATCAGAGAGAGATGGGGGGAGAGAGCAAGCACAGGCAGACAGAAAGGCAGGCAGAGGCAGAGGGAGAAGCAGGCTCCCTGCCGAGCAAGGAGCCCGATGTGGGACTCGATCCCAGGACGCTGAGATCATGACCTGAGCTGAAGGCAGCTCCTTAACCAACTGAGCCACCCAGGCGTCCCTAGAATTCCCTTCTTATAAAGTAATAAATAAATAGATAAATAATTTTTTTTTTATAATTTAGGATTTCAGAGGTTGGGGGACAGACTCTGAGAGGAACAAAGGGCAGATTTTGTCATTGGCAGTGCCCTAGTTCTTGCAATGGCCGGTGATTCCAGAACTTTTTTTTTTTTTTAATATTTTATTTATTTATTTGACAGAGAGAGAGATCACAAATAGGTGAGAGACAGACAGAGAGAGAGATGAGGAGAAGCAGGCTCCCTGCTGAGCAGAGAGCCCCATGCGGGACTCGATCCCAGGCCCCTGGGAGCATGACCTGAGCCGAAGGCAGAGGCTCAACCCACTGAGCCACCCAGGCGCCCCATTCCAGAACTTTTTAAAAAAATATATTTTATTTATTTATCTGACAAAGATCACAAGTAGGCAGAGAGGCAGGCACAGAGAGAGGGGGAAGCAGGGTCCCTGCTGAACAGTGGGGCTCAATCCCAGGACCCTGAGATCACAACTGGAGCTGGAGGCAGAGGCTTAACCCACTGAGCCACCTAGGCGCCCCTATCAAGTTTTGATTTTTTTTTTTTAAGATTTATTTATTTATTTGACAGAGATCACAAGTAGGCAGAGAGGCAGGCAGAGAGAGAAAGGAGGAAGCAGGCTCCCCACTGAGCAGAGAGCCCAATGCGGGGCTCGATCCCAGGACCCCAGGATCATGACCTGAGCCGAAGGCAGAGGCTTAACTCACTGAGCCACCCAGGTGCCCCCCCATCAAGTATTGTTAACATTAGTTCATATACCTGGTTTTCTTTTTATCATTCGTTTGTTCTTAATACTATTGTAATAAAACCCGGGATGCTGGGGAGCTCAGTGGGTTCAGTGTCTGCATTCGGCTCAGGTCATGATCTCAGGGTCCAGGGATCGAGTCCCGCATCCGGCTCCCTGCTTGGCAGGGAGTCTCCTTCTCCTTCTGCTGCTGCTGCTTCCCTTGCTTGTGCACTCCCTCTCAAATGAGTAAATAAAATCTTAAAAAAAAAAAAAACACACATTGCCAACTGAATTGTTCAGCTATACCTGCAGAGAGCTCCAGGAGAGAAGCCAGGTGGGAATTCCTGCATAGGCCCCGCCCACTGTCCCACAGCTGACACTGTCTCCTGATGCTCCGTCACTCTGCCCATGTGCATGTTTCTATAAACTGCAGCCCCAAAGCTCTTTGCACTTTCCAATGTTTCCCTGTGGCTACAGCCATTGTTCACGGTCACAGCCAGGAAATTCAAACAGTATGGTTACATGACAGACATTCTTGGTGGGAATGCTCAGGGGAACCACGGCGGGAGGACCTAGGGATGCAGTGGGGCAGCAGGTATGTCCAGTGTGGACCTGCACTGGGACCAGGCACACACCTGAGCCACTCAGCAAGCTCTACCCGCCAAGCTCAACATCTCCTGGGTATTTTTTTGTCCATTGTTACCCTGTTGGCCGCTAAATGTTTCTCAAATTTCATCTTCTCTTCCTTATCAGTGACCTTTTTCCGGTAGGGACAGGCTTTCCTTCTCCCATTCGCATCAGGAAGTGCACAGGGGATTCTGATCTTAGGCACCGGCTAGTCTGTGGCTGGCTAGTCTGTGGCTGTCGTTCTCTGATGCTTACGCGGTCCCAGACCTAGCCTGCCCGAGGGACTGTTTGGGGCGCCCCCTCGCATTCTGAGCACGTGCTGCCACCAGTTCTCCAGGCTCAGCCTGCACTTACTCCGCCCCATACCGGAGCCAGGCCTTTCTTGGAGCAGCTCTGGTTCCTTCCGGCAGAGAACAGAATTGAGAGACTGAGATGTGGTGCTCAGTGTGCCCACTGCGGCTGGGGTGTCACTGCTTTGAGGAAACACGCAGACATGCACCCACATCTGTGTGTCCACAGGTGTATGCTTCTATATCTGCCCACGTCCCTGTGCAAGCGCACGCGCTTGTTCATGGAGTGAAACCGTCAGCTCGAACGGGCAGCTCAGACTGTAACCCCTGGTCACAGGGCCAGTTTCAATCTCCACCCCTGGGTCCCTCAACCATGTGGCCTTGCTCTGTGTGCAGCGGAGGCCTGGGCATCACCAGCCTAAGGGAGGCTAGCTGAGCGAGGGCACACGGACTCACCGGGCAGGGGACAAGGGCTCAGCCAGACAACCTTCTGGAAGGGGCAAGAGAGGCAGAAGCAAACTTCCCAGGAAGCTCTGGAGCGAGGGCAAAACCCTAAGATATTCTGGATGGAACAAGCAGCCAGAAAAGACGGCTGCTGTCTGGCTCTGTGGAGACCTCAGGTCATGCAGGGTCACTGGAAAAGGTCAAACATGTCCCCGAGCAGCTGGGAGGGGGCTCGTCACACCCTGTTGTCCCCCAGGAGAGGCTGCCCTCCATTTGAGGCAAGAGTGACCCTAGTCACGGCCTCCCCAGACCTGCTTATGCCTAACCAGTGACTACAACTTCTGACTGTTCTATTTCTAGGAATCCTGTTCCCTTTTTAAAATTTTATTTTTAATTTAATTTTTTTAAAAGATTTTATTTATTTATTTGAAAGACAGAGATCACAAGTAGGCAGAGAGGCAGGCAGAGAGAGACAGAGAGAGGGAAGCAGGCTCCTTGCTGAGCAGAGAGCCCGATGCAGGACTCGATCCCAGGACCCTGGGATCATGACCTGAGCCGAAGGCAGAGGCTTTAACCCACTGAAACACCCAGGTGCCCCTTAATTCAATTTTTTAAGTTCACTCTACACCCACCGTGGAGCCCACTGCAGGGCTTGAACTCACAACCCTGAGATCAAGACCTGATCTGAAATCAGAGTCAGACAGTTAACCCACTGAACCACCCAGGTGCCCCAATTATTTTACTTTTTTAAGTAGGCTCCAGGGCCAACATGGGGCTTGAACTCACAACTTGTGAGGCCAAGAGTCACATGCTCTACCGACCAAGACAGCCAGGCACCCTGGGATACTTTTTCTTTTAAGGTTGTTCTGTTGCGGGTTTCATCTCTCTCGTCTGACAAACATACTTTCCCCCAAAGAGAAAAAGTACTTCTGGGTTTAATGTGCGTGTGCTCTCAACTCAACACCGTGTCTTCAAAGAACGGGCAGCCTAAGGGAGACATCCACACACCCAGGACAAACATCGGCAAGGAGGGGGAAGTTGCTCTGGAGCTCATGGGCCACCGAGGGAGCAGGCTGACGGCTGGGAAGCTGGAGGGAAGCCGCTCGCTGTCACCAAGTGCTGGGCAGTGGAGGCTGGAGTCTTTCCAGGAGGGACTACACCTCTCCTGGGGCTCCCAAGGCCCCCAGCAGTGCTAGTGAGCACAGGCTACACAGGGCTGACAAGTGAAGCTGTCTGCCAGCCTCTGGGAGTGCCCAAGAGCTTGTTTTAAGGCCAAGAGCAGCTTCAAATCCTGGAGAGCATTGACTGAGAAGCCCCAAGGCTAGAAACTGCCTGGAACTCCACACCGGAGCAAGGAATTGATTTTCTACCTCACAGGAGACAAAAATGCCCAGAAAGACAGCAGGTGTGGGCCTTCTGCCAGCCCGGATGAGGCAATCTCTTCAGTTTGTACACGAGCAAACCAAGATGTCGCTGGAGGTTTCGATGGACGCCAGCTGGGAATCGTGACCAGAGCATCACGCTGAGACAGATCCGCAAACGGGGTGCAGCCAGGAGTCTTCGTGCCAGTGCCTGCGACGAGGGCGCCCCCGGACACCATAGCATCCTGTCTGCCGCTCATTCTAAGATAGTTCTGGGGGAAGAAAAGGAGAGAGAGAACAAAGGTGCTACATTACTGACATTTGGGGGATGTGGGTCAAGAGTGCTACTCTTGAACCGCTGTTTCCATTTTAAGCTTAATAGGAACAGTAACAGGGATGTGGAGCAAGAACTGGGAGAAGGGCTAGTCATCTGAGGCCACCAACCCCAGTCCCTCGTGTGTCTCCTCAGCCCTGGCAAGGACCACCGCCATCTGCATCTTCTGCCCAGCGCCAACTGCTCACGGCGGCTGCAGGAAGCAGCAAGCTTTGGCCCCAGCCTCAGCCAGACCAGCTGCTCAGGGGGATTCTAGTCATGCCCAAGCCTCCTCCTCGGCAGGAGGCCTCACTCAGGCCCTGGTGCCAACGAGGCCTTTGGCAGAAAGCCCCATCTTCTTGCTTCTGCACCAGGAGCTCCTATCTCTCTTCTACACTCCCTGCTCACCTGCCAGGGCTGAGCCCTTCCCTCCATGCCCATCTCCAGGCCACTGCAGGCCCTCACTGAACGAACACCCACTCTGTGCTCCCCAGCTTCGGGGCTGGCTCAAGCCTGTGGAAGGCAGCTGGACGCCTGTTTGCTGGGTGCTGTCCTTCCCCACCCACATTCACTCTATAGCACCGGGACATCTGGCTTACATACTCCCAAATGGCGGTGTGAGAAAGAGAACTTAGAATTACAACGCGATTGGGGATCTCTGCTACACGTCTCGGAGCTGTGTGACTTTTGCCCATCCCCGGAACCTGTGGGCAGTGGCTCTGCAGGCTCAGTACGAACTGTACCACCGACTCCTCAGTCTTTGTCCTCCCATCTTGTCTGCCTCTCTGATCCCTCCACACTGTCTCCTGGGAGCTAAGAGCAGATCCATCCCAGGTGTGGTTCCCAACCCTGCTGCCCCTCTCCTCCACTGGGTTTGTCTGCATCCCACAGACCCTGTCTCTTCTTGGCAGCCAGCCAGCTCTTTAAATTTAACACGCCACCTGACACTCGTACCCGGGCATCTGTGCTGGATTTGCCATAAGGCAGTCACAGCAGGTGTTTTAAGGCCATTGAGAAGAAATAAGCTTCTGGACAAGGAATGTGATACCACAAAAATGCACCAAAGCTCATCCCGCTGGGCTCCATTCTCTGTGAGTTGCATGGGGGAGGCGCACCTCAGGGATGGGACCCGGAGGTCTCTCATTAGTGCTCCCCATCATCTCCAGGACTGGTCCTCCCCAGCAGCCTTGGGCGGTCTAACATCAACGCAGACTCCTCTTGCCTCCCCCCACATCGGGTTTTTAAATCTTGAAGCTTCTCTTGCCCCAAAGGCCCCACGTGCTCCCTCCCTCGGCACCAGCCATATCCAGTCCCTGCTCCCTTGGGGCTACAACACAGCTGTCGCCGCTAATGGACCCCGCCATGCCATCCCGTGCCCGCGGTCACGTCCTCCAACAACAGAGCAGACACACATGTCACTCGGCTGTTCACACAGCTCTGCCCCCAACCCCTGCCTAGAGGTCAAGGCCCTCCCGCGGCGGTGTTCCCCGCCCCCTCCGCGCAGACCCTGGGCTCCAGCCAAACCAGACTTCCTGCCGTGTGGGAACAGGTGCTCCGTCCGCCCGAGGTCACCACCCCCACCACCACCTGCCGGGATCCGTCCCCGTCCACCAAACGGCAGGGAACAGCTGGCCGTCTGACGGACACGGCTCAGAATCTCTGCTCCACAGGGTGCACCCAAATGTCACCAACGAGAAAACCCCTGAGGCATGACGTCATCACAAGTTTAAACACGAACTGTAAAGGATCTGAGAAACACGTGATCACCAAATACACCCAAGAGGTGAGACCTCGGCTCCGAACCCAAGCCCGAGATGCGACCCGCCGGGCAGAGCAGGCCTGCCCCGCGAGAGCAGAGGGGCGGCGGGTCGTTCCGAGCTGCGCCGGGCCGCGGGGACACCCTTCGCGGAGGCCGAACGGGCTGCGGCGCTCGGAGGGGCCCACGTCCTCCCCGGCCCCGACGCTTTTCGGCCCGACCACACCCACACCCACACGGCGGCGGACGGAAGCTGCGCCCCCCCCCCCCCCCCCCCCCCGCCCGCAGCGATGAAGTCACTGTGCCCACGTGACGCGCAGCGCCCGCCGCTCCCCGGCCGTTGCCCAGCAACGCTACCGGGTCAGCTTTGTTCTGAAGGCTGACGACCCCGGCCTCCTCCCTCCATTAATGACTCTCCCTCTAGAGGTCGCCGCAGTTGTAACCGCTGTTCCTACAAGGAGTGCAGTTATCTCGACAAGTCTGGGACCCGGGAGACACGCGACCGCAAACCGGACGCACACCGTCTCCGGGCCCTCCCGCGCCCTCCCCATTCTTGGACGTTCTACCCCTCCCGGGACTCTCCGCTTCCCAGGACGCCGCGCGCCGTGACGTCACTGTCCTGCGCCCCGCCGCCGCCGCGGCGCGCGGCGCTTCCGGCCGCGAGGGCGTGTGGGCGGGGCGGGTGTCGTCAGGGGGCACGCGCCGGAAGCTGGCGCGAGCCGGACGGAAGTGGCGGGGCGGAGCGCGGGGCGATGGGGGGCGGCGGCGGCGGCGGCGGCCGGCGATGAGCGGCGGGAGCGCGTGAGCGGCCGGCGGGCGAGGCTGGGGGCCCCGGAGAGCGAGCCGCAGGGCGGAGGGCGGGCGCGAGCGCGGCGGGCGGCGGCGGCGGCCGAAGCGCGGCGGCGGCGGCGGCGGCGGCCGAGAAGATGGCGGACGGCGACAGCGGCAGCGAACGCGGCGGCGGCGGCGGGCCCGGGGGCTTCCAGCCCGCGGCGCGCGGCGGCGAGCAGGAGACGCAGGAGCTGGCCTCGAAGCGGCTGGACATCCAGAACAAGCGCTTCTACCTGGACGTGAAGCAGAACGCCAAGGGCCGCTTCCTGAAGATCGCCGAGGTGGGCGCGGGGGGCTCCAAGAGCCGCCTGACGCTGTCCATGGCGGTGGCTGCCGAGTTCCGCGACTATCTGGGCGACTTCATCGAGCACTACGCGCAGCTGGGCCCCAGCAGCCCGGAGCAGGTGGCGGCGGCGGCGGCGGGCGCCGAGGAGGGCGGCGGGCCGCGGCGCGCGCTCAAGAGCGAGTTCCTGGTGCGCGAGAACCGCAAGTACTACCTGGACCTCAAGGAGAACCAGCGCGGCCGCTTCCTGCGCATCCGCCAGACGGTCAACCGCGGCGGCGGCGGCCCCGGGCCCGGCGGCCTGCAGAGCGGCCAGACCATCGCGCTGCCCGCGCAGGGCCTCATCGAGTTCCGGGACGCGCTGGCGAAGCTCATCGACGACTACGGCGGCGACGACGACGAGCTGGCGGGCGGCCCGGGTGGCGGCGCGGGGGGCGCGGGCGGCGGCCTGTACGGCGAGCTCCCGGAAGGCACGTCCATCACTGTGGACTCCAAGCGCTTTTTCTTCGACGTGGGCTGCAACAAGTACGGCGTGTTCCTGCGCGTGAGCGAGGTGAAGCCGTCCTATCGCAACGCCATCACCGTCCCCTTCAAGGCCTGGGGCAAGTTCGGGGGCGCCTTTTGCCGGTACGCAGACGAGATGAAGGAGATCCAGGAGCGGCAGAGGGATAAGCTGTACGAGAGGCGCGGCGGCGACGAGTCGGAGGGCGAGGAGGTGGACGAGGACTGAGGCCGCCGCTTCCCCGATGGGCCCCCCCGCCCCGCCCCCCCCCATCCCCTTGGCTGGAGAGCCCCCTTCCTGCTCTTCCCCAGGGGGCTAGTGGAAGCGGGGCAAGGGGGCCCCGTCGGGAGCTCACAAAGTTCAAAAACAGAACAGTTCATTGAAAGAAATAACCACAAGAGAACCATCGCGGACAATTCGAGGAAAGCAGCAAAGTTCCGAGGAACTGACCCCGACCAGCCTGCAGAACGGAGGCAGACGGCCTGAGCGAAGGCTTCTCGGTTTCCATCATTTCCAGCCGGGGCTCGTGACCTGGTCAGGGCAGCCCTGCAGGGGCGCAGATCCCCTCGTGCCCGGGGCCAGGGAACGCTCGGGTTCCCCAGACCCATCCGAGACAACTGCTTTTGTGTTCTACCCGGGGGTCCTGGCCTGACGAGCTCACCGGGCCTCAGTGCTGTGGGGTCGGTCTCCACCTCTATTGAGATCAGCATATCTAGGTCTTCGTGGAATTCTTGAGAAGAGAGAGGCCTTGGTCTCTGCCCCGTTCTGAGGGTGCAGGTTCCGTGAAAAGGAGCGCGACTTCTAATAATCATGGACAGGGCAGAATGAGAATTCAGGAAGCCACCAGGGAATATAGAAAGAAATTGGGTCCATTTCCTCTAAAATGGTTTTGCGTGGAACCAGGACCAGTGTCTTTGTCTCTTTGTGGCTTTGTTTTCCTGGATGCCAAGGGATTCAGATGTCATTTCTTCAACTAGAATCTGTTACTAAAGGATTTTAGAAGTTGGCCAGGGGTTTTTTCTGAGCTAAGGGTCGTTTTACATTGGGGGTTGCTGAGGTGGGCACAGGAAGAAATGTGACATTAAGCACAAGGACTGTCGTGAGTGGCTTAGTTGCTGCTCACTGAAGTCCTTCCCCTGGTTTCCAGGCACAGAGGTCCTCACCATGAGATGGCTTAGGGGTGAATGAGAGCCAGATCCCTGTGGCTGTTTCACCTGAGCCACTGAATTATGGCTAATTCAGCTGTTTGGGCCACTGGTTGACTGGATTTTCAATCGTAAAACTTGAAGATACCTACAAAAGGAACAGTGCGGCTGCAAGCCTGAGCTTTAATGGAATATACGTCCTCACAGAAAAGTTGGAAATAACCAAAACTGAAGTCTTCACCTACCTTCAGTTCTGTCTGTGGATTTGTTGAAATACTAAAGATCCTCAGGTCCAGAATTCCAGCATCATTTTTTTCTTTCTAAAGTAAATTTTTAAGAACTCGATCCATTGTTTCAGTACCTCCCGATCAAAGTTGGCAAATGATGGATGAGAGTGATTGGAGCAGTGCGCCCTTTAGAAGCTGAAATCCATGGGGTGGAGATGAAGGGAACGTGTCCCGGAAGCATTTTTCTACCATCTTGAAATTTCAACAGACTGGCCTTCGCCAGTTTATCCAGCTGTTTTTCAAGAATAAAAGTTGGGGTTTTCAAGGATCGCCTCTTCTATCTTTTAAATGGATTTTCAGTAGAAATGATTTTTACTAATCAAGTACATCCCTCCCCATCACCAAGGTATTCCTAGAAGTGGCACAGACCTAGGCGACTTGGAATTGAACGGGAGCTAACGTTCTTTCCCAAGTTTGTAGCTGTTCTTTGGGTAACACCTTCTCAACCAGGAGGCAAGTAACCCCACCTCCACAATCTTAGTATTTTTCTTTTTTAACTGCATGCCTGCCTTTAATCTGAGCTGCCATTTAATTTATTGCATACCCTTTATTATCTGAGTTTGGTATTATTCAATCTATACAATCTTTTTGTATTTATTGGGAAATAAGTAATCTACAAAAAGGTCATCTTCATGCATCGTGGCCGAGAGGGAGGGAAAGAACTGTACATAAAATTAGGCTTTTTTAAAAAAAATTAGACTATGATTCAGAATACTGTTGATCTTAGGTTTTTGTTTTTTTTTTTAAGTGGAAGAGCCACAAACATTGGTGCCCTTTTCAGACTATTTCTCTACTCTCATCCTCCACAGTAGACTTTTTAAACGGATTTTTTTTAAAGCTTTTCCTTTTTTAAAAAAAACTTTCTCCGTCGCAAAGAATGTTTCCTAAATTGTATGGGAGCAATAGTATTTTTGATGTTTTAAGGACATCCGTATATACTCGTACTGTATTTTGTACCACAAGGCAGCTGTTTTCAATAATGTCCTGCTGTATTGACCTGTGTGTTTTGAGTGTTGATTTCTTTGCTGCGGAGAACAGATCCCTAAGCCGTTTTAGGAAGGGCGCGCCACGAAGCCGGCGTTCAATCCGGAGAAGCTGTTGCGGTTTCCAGCCGGGAGGCAGCAGGGAGAAACCAGGTTGCAGCCCTCCGCTCACTGCTGTGACTTGTTCATTCTCACACCGTGTACAGTTCCCGTTCAGACCAACTTGTTTTGCTTCGGTGGTGGCTCCGTTGCGCAGCGGCAGCGAGCCCATTCGATTTTGCTAAGGTGCAGTACCTCCCCTTTGCAAGGGGCTGGCGCATTTTTCCTTTTCTTTTTGTTTGGCTGAATTGCAGTAACTGGCCTTGCCCTTCTAGTCTGTAGAAGTGACAGGGTCTTCACAGTCCTTCACCAGTGGCTCCTAAGCTATAATTAGTTGAATAGAAAGAATGTGGAAGTGGTCTGAGGCGTATAGAGCATATGCCAAGAACACTACCATATATGGCATCAGCTTTGGTTACCAGAGAAATTTTCTTAGTCATTAGACCATGTAACAGTAATATATCATATGTAAATCTTTAGATACCAATTTGAGAATCCTCCAAAAAAAGGAGCAAAGAATGCATAAGCTATGTGTTGGAAAAAGTAATTTATATTAAAATTTTGACCTGCCTATGTAAGATTAAGTGGTAAACGTCATAGTGGTGGGTTTGTAAGTCTTAACCGATCTCTGAGGTTCGTTTGTCCTGCAGGAGTGGCTCCCGGCCTCTCTCTTCACTGCAGGAAGATGACAGAAGGGTGTGGGTCGGTTGTAGCATTTCACTGACCCTCACTGCACGCACTGTTCTGGGGCAGTAGAAGTCCGCGGGTTAGAGAGACTGCTCTTTTGATGTGTGGCCGGGTACCGAGGCCAGATTTCAGAACTCGTTCAGAAGCAGCACTTAGCAAAGGAAATCTGTTAATTCCGATTAGAAAATGGCATTACAGACTCTGGGAAACAACCAGATTTTTGTTGTTCTGGTTTTCATCCTCTACTATGAACAGTGATGTAGAGCTCGTCCTTCCACCTTGGCAAACCTCCCAGCTGATCACATGTTCAAAACAGTCCGGTTTCTAAGAAGCGGGGAACGAGGATCCCTTCTGCGGCTGTGGGCAGAGTGCTTCTCAAGCCGGTGCCGTGTCGGCCCGAGCAGTCCAGTCGCTGGAACGGTGGAATCAAAAGAGCGAAACTCCGTGGCGAGATCCCGCCATCGCCTCATGGTTTCTATGGTCCCCACTCTGGTTCGAGTAGGGGGGTGGTTCTAGTCCGCGGAGAAAGCCTTCAGTGCATTTACTGCACAGAGCGCCACGGGACTATCCATGGCACCCAGAACTCACAGTGGAAGCCCAACGGGAAGCGCAGACACCCTGAGCTGCCGTGGGAGACGTGGAGTCGGTCAGGAGGGCTGTGGCCGTGACACACGGCTGCTTGTCAGGTCACTTTCCACAACAGTTTGCTGCCTGCCTGCCGGGGGAGGGGCTGGGGGTGCTGCAGGGGGTGCGGGTGGCCCGGCCCCTCCCTCGCCTGGCAGTCAATTGCAGGTCTTTCAAAGAGACGCAAGCTTCACTTTTCTCAAAACAAAACAGTTGTCCTGTCTTATCTGAAACGATGCAGGGTCGTGGGCAGAAGAGGCTGGTTATAGTGCCCTCATATTGAGTGGTCTGAAAACGGCTGCACACTTCAGGCTAGTTGTTAAGGATGCTTTGTTCCGTGTGACCTTGACCGGCCCTCGGTGTGTGAGTGTTGGGGGGGTAGCTGACCTGCACAAGGTGTCGAGACGGAACTATCGCTGGGCGTCCACCTTGCTCTGGAGGCGGGCAGCCTTAGGGGGAAGCTTGAGTGTGTCAGCCACGCACAGAATTCTTCACTGTAAATTTTGTTTTCATTTTTAACCCACTTTGCGGTACTTTGTCCAATGCACAACTGATCTCTCAGTAGATATTCATTTGCAAATAGTGTGGCCTTGATCAGTGAGAGGGAAGGAGGGAAGTGACCTCCGGTGCAGGTGCGAAAGGGGCTCACCGAGAGGCCTTGCTCGGGCCACTCTTGGCATTGGATGCGCGTGTGGTCCGGCTCCTTCCCGCCTGGGGAACGTTCCTGGTTTGACCCTGGAGTTTCAATTCAATTGAGTTGTCTTCTGTTTTTAGGAAGGATCAGAATTGCTCTGATAAGTAACAAAGTTGACTGCTTTGGTGTCCAATCTCAGGTTTTAGAATAGGGAGAGTGGTGTAAAGTGCCACTGTTGACTCTGAAAACAGTTTTAATGTAGTACACCCTAAAACTCACATGCATGAGGCCTGTTCAGAGAGCAGAGCCTCCCGCCGTTTTGCTCCTTTTCTACTTTGTACTTCACTTGAGAAAGTGTCGAGTGATCTTACATTGTATATTTCCATTGGAACCCCGACATATTTCTCAAAGATAAAGCACTTTTTGATAATGAAATTCATGGGATCTTCGTGTGATGTAGAACATGGTTTCTCAGGCTCCCTTAGATAATCTTATGGATATTGTTCTGTGTAAGAAGAGTGAGAATCTTTGCTAATGTTAGGAAGTTTGTATTACTGATCCAGAATGCATTCTGCTAGCTTCCAGTCGATGGGAGAGTAAACAATGCTGCATTCACAATTTAATAAGTTACTTTCCCTTAAGCCTTAAGGTAACTTTTTTTTTTCCTGCCAACAACAGCACTGAAGTTAGAGTAAGTGAATGAGATGATCCATTTTCAGGGTTGGTTTTAGAGTACTGTAAATCCACGAACTGTCTTCCGAAACATACGCTGTCCCCCTTGAGTAACCTAGATAATGGGCACATGGGCGGCTTGGGGGATAGGTTGTAGAAAAGAAAAAAGAAGGAAAACCATTTTTACCTAAGAAAAATACACAAAATTAAAAAGTGCGCGTCGGCGCCCCGTTTTTGAAATTGCAGATAGAGGGCGGAAATGGCAAACTAGAACGTCACTTGCCCAGTTTCTAAATCTAGGAAAGCAAAGTCATTGATTTTTCAAATCCCCCCCCCCCCCCGCAAAGTTTCCATAGCTCACTCGGGGACAGGGAGTTCCTTTATCCCAGTTCCCGAGGTAAAGTCACTGTTCCTGGTCCTTGGTCTTAAAATGAAGTTTCTTTACTGATGGCTTCAACAGACCATTCTTTGAATAAATGTGGTCCAGTTGTCAGGGTGAAAATCTGATTGGGAAAGTGAAAACATGATAAATGCGTATCATGAAGACTAGGCACTCTGGCACGTTCCGGGTGATGCCCCTTCCCCTTGACCCAAGTCAGACTTTGATGAATGTATTCTGAGTTCCCTGAGGAAATAGGGACTGTGCCGTCAGCGTGACCACCCTTGTTCACCATCTCCCTGGTGTTGCAATTCTGGCTCCTGCCTTTTGAGTCAGATGTGCGGGTGGGACTGGCCAGGCCCCGCTCTAACAGCGCAGCTGCCGCATGGGTCATCCCCTGCTCCGTGGGCCCCTCATCGCGGGAGGAACGAAGCTTCGTTTGAAGCCAAGTGGGGGTTCTCCCCCGTGGGGGGGTGCCAGCAGACGGTCTGATGAGGAGGCCTGGCTGTACTTAAGCGAGCTTGAGGTCGGAAGTCCAGGAGCAAATCTCGGGGGCCCTGTGTGTGAGAGGTCTGCGGACCCTGACAAGGGAGGGTCCACTGTGTCCGTCGGGGGTGACCTGGGGGCGGTCCTGCTGAGGGCAAGCGGGAGAGCCCCTTCGTGCTGCCTGTGCGCGAGTGTGTCTGTCTGTCCTGCCTCTGGGAGGTCCAGCGGCAGACTGCATCCCCGGTGTTCTTGGCGTCAGCAGATCGGGCTGTTCAGAACGGCCTGGCTGGAAACAATGGCAGAAGGATGTTCCTTCTCTTTTTAAATTCTGTTTTCAGAGACACAACTGCAGGGAGAGGCCCAAGAACACTGCAGGACCAGACTGTCTAGAAGCACGTGTGTCGTAGGCCTCAGGCGGTTTTTGCTGCTCATTGCTCCGACGCAAGGCCTAGACCCGCAGGGCACCCCACGCACCAAGGCTTTCCGGCCTGGGGGAGTTCACGGGGGTGTGTAAGCCCGAGCACGGGGCGCGCTTCTTGAGCCTCACCCCACCGGCGGCTGCGGTAGCAGGAGGCTGTTGCCCTGGGTCTTCCGCAGCGACCCTCAGTGCTGGGGGGATCACCGAGACCGTAGGTGTCGTTGAACAGCTTGGTGGGGATTGAGTCTTCCTTTTGCTCCTTCATGCAGATGTTTTCCCAGGATCATTCCTGAGTCCATTTGTCTCCTGATCCGTTTCTAGAGGCACAGCTTCTGGCCTGCAGGAGCCCTCCGTGCCGGCACAGCCCTCGGCCTCCTTCCGCTAGACAGTTCACTCCGAAGTCGGGGCTGGGGTCCTGCCCGCAGGGACTCTGCAGAAGTCGTTCAAAATGATGTAAAACCAAATCTTGATGGCAGGAGACTGAGCTTCCTGATCTAGACAGACAACTAGGTACTTAAAAAGGGGTCTGGGGGCGTCTTCCGTCTCTGTAAATACCCACATGCTTGTGCGTCGTAAACCAAGTGTGTGTTCCTGTGTGTGAATTTATAGAACTGATTTCTGCTTCAAGAGAAGCTGCACCTTTAATTTTGTAAGGCCCCTTCCACCCGTAACCCTATAAATACTTGTAAATAGAACGCCGAAATTTGTAGCGATAGGATCAACTTGGGAATATCTGCTGAGAGACCAAAAAGTTCATTTTTTTAAGTACCTTGGTTAAAGAATAAAGATTATTCCTCTTATTTTTTAAAAGAAGAATGCACTTTAACAGCTGCATGGGCAGTTCAGAGCCCGTGAGGTGCAGTGCCGTTCAGAAATCACACTTCCTGGAAACCGTTCAGAAGCAGAGTGTAGACGGGCTGTTGCGCTCATGGCCCAGAGGCGGAAGCTCGGGTGCCTGCCGGTGTGGACGCCAGCGAGGCTGCCACGTGGGCACGGCCGGAAGCTTCCGACGGGCCTGTGACCAGCGGGTCCCGTGCTGACCACTAACTAGCAAAACTGACAGAAACACAGAGCCCAGAGCTGAAGAGCCCTTACTGCTGGTGTGCACTCCTCACCATTGCAGACTCCGCAAATGGAGTTTTACAGTCTGTATTTAAAAATTGTATGTTTGTAACAAATAAAGTATGCAGAAAAGTGAATGGCAACCGTGTGCTGGTGTGTCTGATTTCAGGAGCCAGGTGGGGACAGAGAGGGAAGGACCACTCAGCACGCCGGCCTCGCAAGTAGGTCTGGGACGGGGCGAGTCCCCTCTCAGCGGAGCCATCCCAGCCCCCCAGGGGAAGACAGGGATAGTAGCTGGCGAGCCCCAGGACCCTTTGCGCTTTTGGAAGCATCTGGAGGAAGCTGGGGTTGCATGTTTGTCTCCTGCTGTGGTCCAGTCCCAGACAGGCCGCTTGGCGTTTTTGTTCCTGGCCCCTGGCTGTCAGGCCTGGTCATTTCCAGTGGTGGCGAGAACCTGCTCCCCAGGGTCCCCCCTCCACCATCACAGCTGCGCCCAGGGAGTGGGTTGGGCAAGTTCTCCCTGGCCTTGAAGGAGAAACTCACATCCTAGGTCCCAGCTGGGTTTCCTAAACCTTTGGCCTCAGGAGCCCCTTTACAACTACCTAGGGCAGCCCCCCCACCCCGCAAGGAGCTTATAGCTTTCAGGCCAGGATAAACTAATCCCTACCACATTAGACATTTTAATTTGAAGACAAAAATACAAGTATGCAGCCCTGGGCTACCAGCCATGGAGCCTCTGAGAGGAGAGCTGGTGAGAAGGAGGTGAGGGGCAAGCACTGCTGTGGCTGGGGAGTGGCCCTGACTCAGGCACCCCAGGGTCCCTCTTGCTGAAGGTGATGGATGGGGTGGAGACCCGCACAGCTATCACCCCTGGTGCTCCCAGGCTTCTCCAGCTGAGTTAGCGTCTCCTGCTATGGAACATTCTCTCTCCTCCCAGCCCCACGGTGTCCCTGGGACTCCTGTCCCTGGCGGTGGCCCTCACTGCAGACCCCTTTGGGGAGCCCCAGGCCTCCCTGCGCCAGCCTTTGGGACACAGACACGGGTGTCCACTGGGCTTTGTTCTGCCTTTTTGAGCTCAATTCCAGGACCCTGAGACCATGACCTGAGCCGAAGGCAAAGGCTTAACCCACTGAGCCACCTCCGTGCCCCATTGTTTTGTTGCCGTTTGATAACAGTTTAACATCTAGCTTTTTTTTTTTTTTTTAGTATTTTATTCTTTCTTAGAGAGAGGGAGAGAACACAAGCAGGGGGAGGGGCAGAGGGAGAGGGAGCAGACTCCCTGCTCAGCAGGGAGCCCGGATGCAGGACTCGATCTCAGGACACTGGGATCATGACCTGAGCCGAAAGCAGATGCTTCACCAATTGAGCCCCCCAGGCGCCCCTAATCTCTTGCTTTTTACTTCTTTGACTCTACCTTTTCAAATAGATAACATTTCAAAATCAAAATAATATAAAAAGGAGATTGAAGTCGGGCACCTGGGTGGCTCAGTGGTTAGGCCGCTGCCTTCGGCTCAGGTCATGATCTCAGGGTCCTGGGATCAAGTCCCGCATCGGGCTCTCTGCTCAGCAGGGAGCCTGCTTCCCTCTCTCTCTCTCTGCCTGCCTCTCCGACTACTTGTGATCTCTCTCTGTCAAATAAATAAATAAAATCTTAAAAAAAAAAAAAAAAAAAAGGAGATTGAAGTCTTGCTCCCTACTGTCCCCATCGGTCCCCATCCTCCCGTGGTGACAATTGCCCTAGACTGGACTGTCCCGTGCTGCCTGCCGCCTCAGCGCCCATCCCCCACGCGTTTCCCACCAGTTGTCATGCATTACAGGATACCATTTCCCTTTTATTAGAACACGAAGTCATATGTTTCGGGGACCTCTAGCTGGTCCGAGTTTGGTTCGGAGTGCAGTAGCAGAACACATGCTTCATCACATCGTTAAAGTTGCTAAGAGACCAGCAATGACCTTCTCTGTGCTGACCCTTTCCAAAGCCAACAGATCACATTCCTGTCAAGCCCGCAGGGACTGGGCTTGCCCCTGGGGTGGCTGCGAACAGGGGCTGCTTTGTCAGGTGGTGGTGGGAGGTGTAGAGGCTGCTGTCTGGGATCAGGGGAAATCCCTGGTGATGGGTGTTTGAGCTTCGTACAGAGGGACCCAAATGCTCTGGCTACAGTGGCTTCATCAATTCAGCGTGTGGTAGGAATCTGTGGCTGGGGCGCCTGGGTGGCTCAGGCTATTAAGCATCTGCCTTCAGGTCAGGTCATGATCCCAGGGTCTTGGGATCAAGCCCCGCATCGGGTTCTCTGCTCAGCGGGGAGCCTCCTTCCCCCTTTCCCTCTGCCTGCTGCTCCCCCCGCTTTTGCTCTCTCTCTCTCTAATAAACAAACAAAATCTAAAACAAAAAATCATATGGCATCGTCATCAACTTTTCACAGGTTTCAGAGTAGCTAAACAACAAAATAGCCATGAGACAATGAGTGTTGAACCTACCAAGTCCTCGAGCACAGCACTGTGGGTTTTCACTCTTTGTTGTTAACATCCTATTTTAGAAATGTTTGAGCCTCTGAAAATCAACATAGGGGCTCCTAGGTGGCTCAGCCATTAAGTGTCTGCTTTCAGCTACAGTCATGATCCTGGGATCGAGCCCTACATCCGGCTCCCTGCTCAGCGGGAAAGCCTGTTTCTCCCTCTCCCACTCCCCCTGCTTGTGTTCCCTCTCTCACTGTGTCTCTCTCTGTCACATAAATAAAATTTTTTTTAGGGGCACCTGGGTGGCTCAATAGGTTAAAGCCTCTGCCTTCGGCTCGGGTCATGATCCCAGGGTCCTGGGATCAAGCCCCGCATCGGGCTCTCTGCTCAGCAGGGAGCCTGCTTCCTCCTCTCTCTCTGTGCCTGCCTCTCTGACTACTTGTAATCTCTGTCTGTCAAATAAATAAATAAAATCTTTAAAAAAACTTTTTTTTAAAAAGAAAGAAAATCAACATATACTGAATTGACATTTTTTTTTCTTGTAAATGAGGCCTCTAAATTTTGGTGGTATTTTGTTCAAACTCAGTTGGAAATCACTCATCCAAGCATTTGATGCATGAACTGGTAAGAAACTTCAGCTTTTTTTTTTAATTTTTTAATTTATTTATCAGAGGTGGGGGGAGAGAGCGAGCACAGGCAGACAGAATGGCAGGCAGAGGCAGAGGGAGAAGCAGGCTCCCTGCTGAGCAAGGAGCCCGATGTGGGACTCGATCCCAGGACGCTGGGATCATGACCTGAGCCGAAGGCAGCTGCTTAACCAACTGAGCCACCCAGGCGTCCCAGAAACTTCAGCTTTTGATGTGTCCTGAATCATCAATCTCCATTATTCCCAAATAAATCCATTTTAGCTGGTAAAAAAAAGGGGGGGGGGGCACTTAAGCATTTGAAACTCTTAGTTGCAGTTATCGGAAAACAAACAGGGAAGCGGTGAATGTGGTCCCTTCAGAAGGAAGGGAAGTGTGGACAGACCAAATAATGGCGGAGCATTCTGGAATGTATCAGCTCATGAACAGACTTTTAGTGGAATTCCTATGTTCAACCGGACAAATATACAGTCTGCCCTGCAGTCGACTGAAATCGAGATGGTCTCCCGTGCGGTAGCATCAAAATTTGGTGAAGAGTTGAAAGAATCAGGGGCGCCTGGGTGGCTCAGTGGGTTAAAGCCTCTGCCTTCAGCTCAGGTCATGATCCCAGGGTCCTGGGATCGAGCCCCACATCGGGCTCTCTGCTCTTCAGGGAGCCTGCTTCCTCCTCTCTCTTTCTCTGCCTGTCTGCCTGATTGTGATCTCTGTCTGTCAAGTAAATAATAAAATCTTTTTTAAAATAAATAAATAAATAAAGAGAATGTGGCTGTTCTTTCCGAGAGCGGCCCCAAGAAAATGTCTCTTAGAGGCTTTATGATGTTTTGGAGAATGCCTCGGTGTTAAAGGGAATTTAAAACTCAACACAGGGGTAAAAGCTTGAGGAATCTATGTAGTTATCCTGTAATTGTTAAGGCTGTCTTCTCCTCACACTGGCAACCCCGGGAACACAGATGACGGTAAAGGGCCATCCTCTACTCTTTGTACCTTTATAATTCTGCACGTGAATATACAGCGCACTCAGGAACTTAATACAACTTAATACACTCAGGAACTTAATATAACTTTGCAAAGCAAAACCGTCTCCAGGACGCCTGGGGGGCTCCGTGGGTTAAACGTCTGCCTTCAGCTCAGGTCATCATCTCAGGGTCCTGGGATGGAGCCCCTCATTCTGCTCCCTGCTCAGTGGGGAGCCTGCTTCTCCTTCTCTCTCCCCCTGCTTGTGTTCCCTCCCTCACTGTGTCTCTCTCTGTCAAATAAATAAATAAAATCTTTAAAAAAAAATAAATAAAAATAAAATAAAATCTTTAAAAAAGAAAAGAAAGAAAGACCATCGTGCCAGGTCAGGCTTCCCAGGAAGCAGACTGTAAGGTGGGGACTTACCCTCATGAGGCCTGCTGCAGAGTGCTCCTGGCGACTTCATGATCAGCCGTGTGAAGGAGAGGGGACAAGTTGAACAGCAGTGCATTTGGGGGTTAATGACACACGGGAGACTGCAGTCATTTCAGATCAAGGCACAAGAGCAGAAGAGAGCAGCCTTGCTCACTATTACCCCACATCCAGCAGCTGTGGGGAGGCGGGCTGCTCCCTTAGGCCAAGCACAATTCCCGGGAAGACCCCTGACCAATGACCAGGCAGACCAGGTGGCTGAGGGATCCCGTGCCTCTGTTTTGAAAGGGCTCTGGGTCGAGCATCACAGCTTCCATGACCCCGGAGCTTCTCAAAGTTGGGTGCACACCTCAAGGCCTGATGGCCCCACCCACACCTCCTGATCCGGTAGGGTGGGCCGGGGTCCGAATCTGCTCTTGCAACGATTCCAGATGGTACTGGTAGCGTCTAGGGCCCGCACCACGAGAACCGTCACCTCACCCTGGACCTGATCCGGTTAAACCCACCCACGTTGAATGCTAACGCGCGGGAGTTCATCGCTTGGGGATGCTAATTCCCAAAACTCCCTGTTCCTACCGCGGTCCCTGTGGGCGGAGGACACCTCCTCCGCAGCTGCAGCTCTGGGGGAACTGGACCGGGCTGGCTAACGCGCGTGCTGGCTGCTGGGCTGCAGGCCGTGCTCACAGTGCCCGAGAGCCCCCCGCGTTCCTCCGTCTGCGGGCCTCAGCCTGGCTCTCGGCTCTCCGCAGGGCGCGGAAGCCAGGGCAGTCCTGCCTGCGATGCGCGCCAGGTCCGCGCGCCTAACTCCATTGCCCCACTCCGCCCACCCCCGCATCTGAGGCCTGGGAGAGGGAACCCACCTGCTGCTGAGGAAAGTTTATTGGCTGTTAAACCCGCGCTAGGTACCCGGCGGGGGTACCAAACTCCCCACGGTGGGCCGGGCGTAGGAAAACTCGGTGCCCAACTCAGATCACAGGCCCAGAGAGCGAGGGCAACAGGTCAGGTCTCCGGAGACGAGATCTGCAGGTGCGCAGGGACGCCGGGGGAATGGCGGGGATCTGCTGGGGGGGGGGGGGGCGCGGGGAGGGGGGGGGGGGGCGCGGGGGGGGGGGGGGGGGCGCGGTCTCCAGGGGCGCGGGGTGGGGAGCGGACTGCAGGTGCGGGGGGAGGGGCGGGGTCTGCAGGTGTGCGGGGGTGTGGGGGTGCCGTGGAGAGTGCCGGGGATACCGAGGGCACCTGCTCCGGGGCCGGCCTCGGGGATGCTGGACCCGAACCCCGCTCCTCCCCTGCCCCCTCCCTAACCCCTGCGGTCCGAGTGAGCCCACGCACCGGGCCATCCGCACCCCACAGTGGCCCCCACGAAGACCTCCGGGGTCCCCGCCGGCGGTGCGGGCGCCCCCCTCGTCCCTGCCCCGGGGAGCATGAGTGAACCCCCGGCGCGGACGCGGGAGGAGGGCAGCAGGCGACCGCAGGGACAAAGGCCGTCGCGCGGGAAAAGACGGGGGCACCTCGGTGGGGCGGGTCCTAGGGAGGCCCGCCGCACCCCGGGTGTCCGCGTTCTTCCCGTGCTCGGGCGTCGCCGGGACCCGAACGCCCGGCACCGAGGGCCTCGACCTGCGGGGCGCCACACGCTCAAGCTACGCCCGCCGTCGCAGGCGTCACAAACATTCCTCACAGGCCGCAGAGCGGGAGCGGAGAACGCGCGGGAAAGCCGCCACCGCCTCCGGTCACCCCACCCATTGGCTAACCCTGCCGTCGTTCACGGCGGCCCGCCTCTCCTGCTCGCGGGCGATGTTCTCATTGGCTGACTACCGCCAGCCGTCCGCCCTCATTGGCCCGCCCCTCCGTTGGTCGGGCTGGAGCGGTGGAGACAGGCCGAGAGCCGCTCGTGGCCCCGCCCCCGCTCGCACAGAGGCGCAACGGTGTTGGTGCTGGAGGCCCCGCCCCCCGTGCCGTGTGCAAAAACAAACAGCCGTTAGGGAGGAGGTGCCAGGGGCGGGGCCTGGTTAGAAGAGGCTGCTCGATTGGGCAGCTTCTGGGGTTCAAACCAGCAAGGCGAACAAGGATTGGCCGGGGCGGCCCGAAGCGGGCCCCGGTTATTGTCCGGGCTTCGGCGGCGGCGGCGGCGGCGGCAGCGGCGGCGGCTGCGGTCGGTGCTCCGGAGCGGCGGCTCGGCGGCGGCTCGGAGGGAGCAAGGGCGGGAGCGGCCGAGACCATGGTGAGGGCGGCGGCCGAGTGGCCGAGTGGCCGGGCGGCTGGCGGCGCGGATACCTGTTGAGGCAGCCCGGGGTCGCCCCGCCCGCCGTGGCGACGGCGCGCAGCGAGGGGAGCGGGCCGTGAGGCTGGCCTGCGGCCCTCCGCCGGCGGATGAACGCACGGGCGGGTCTTGGGAGCCAAAAGTCCCGGCAGCGGCGGGCTGTCGGCTTGCTGCGGAGCCGCGGCTCCCGGGCCCGGCGGGCAGGTGTGGGGCCGGCGGCGGCCCCTCCGACCCCTGCGGCGGACCTGCGTGGGCCGCTGCCCCGTGCGGCTCGGAAAGCCCACGCCTTAATGCCGCTGCCTGCGGAGCGGATGGGACGTAAATGACTTCGGGCCCGGCCGGCGCGGCTGGCGGCTGAGAGCGGGTCGGTGTTTCCGGACTCGGCACCGCGGGCCGCCGGAACCGCCGGAGCCCTGGGCGCGGGGCGGACGGGGAGGGTCTCGTCCTGCGGAAGGACGGAGTGCAGGAGGCTCGGGACGGCTCGTAGGTGCTGCTGCCTCCGTGCTGCTGCCGCCTGCGCGTTTAGTGCCGAACGTTAGAGCCGCTGAGATGCGTGCGGTGGACGCTGTAGTCTCCGGGTGCTTCGTTTTGTGTTTCTATTGACGTGACAGAGATCGCACGCAGGCAGAGAGGGGGAAGCAGGTCTCCACCGAGCTGAACGCCCGACGCGGGGCTCGATCCCAGGACCCAGGGATCATGACCCCAGCCGAAGGCAGAGGCTGTAACCTTCCCAGGCACCCCTGTAGGCTACAAGTTCTTTGAAGAGTTGCGGTGCAGAGGAGCCGCGCGGTTTCAGAGCTTAGCGTCCATTCGCTGGCACAGCTGGTCAGTCTTGTAAACGGATTTTAAATGTTGACGACGCCGCGGTAGACTTGAATGGTACGGATGAATCCGTCCGGCCGAGAACCTCGGGTTCCGTCTTAGCTCAGGTCCTTGGTGTTCCCTCTCCGAGGCCAGAGCGTGTCTGACTTACCAGTGATGTCCCGGTGGTGTGTGCGCACGCCTGCTGCGCAGCCCGGCTCTACGGGGGGGGGGGCTATGGCCCTTGTCTTTTTCTCCAAAACGTAGTTTTGTGGGGGTTCGGGTGGCGGCGCGTACCTGCACTTCAGTTGTTGAAACGACTGCGAAAGTCTCCCTTGCTTCCCTGTACCAGGTCCTGTTTGTGAACGGTAAGACTCTCCAGTCCTCCTTTTACTGGCTGTTGATAGTAGGATTCGTTTAGCCCTTTCCGTGTAGCTGGAAGGTCTTTCTGATTCTCAAATATACCGAACAAAGTTTGGCATTGGAGCCATTCTTCAGTGTCCCATCAGTGGCATGAAGTCCTGTCACCTCACTCTGTAGCCAGCACTGCCGGTCGTCTTCAGACCGCTTCTTTCTTCCAAAGTGACACTCTGTACCCCTGAGGCACTCACCCTGGTTCCAGCCCCCCTGCAGCCTCCGGCACCCATCTTTCTCTCTGTTCCTCTGTTTTTTGTTTTTTGTTTTTTTAAGATTTTATTTATTTATTTGACAGAGAGAGATCACAAGTAGATGGAGAGGCAGGCAGAGAGAGAGAGAGAGGGAAGCAGGCTCCCTGCCGAGCAGAGAGCCCGATGCAGGACTCGATCCCAGGACCCCGAGAACACGACCCGAGCCGAAGGCAGCGGCTTAACCCACTGAGCCACC
>NC_081560.1:92967105-93176557 GCF_022355385.1 Mustela nigripes | reverse complement strand
TTTATTTATCTATTTGACAGAGAGAGATCACAAGTAGATGGAGAGGCAGGCAGAGAGAGAGAGAGAGAGGGAAGCAGGCTCCCTGCCGAGCAGAGAGCCCGATGCAGGACTCGATCCCAGGACCCCGAGAACACGACCCGAGCCGAAGGCAGCGGCTTAACCCACTGAGCCACCCAGGCGCCCCTATTCCTCTGGTTTTGACAGGTGCCTCCTGTAAGATGCACCAACAGTATCTGCCTGTGAGGGTCGTGTCCGGCAGGTACCACGGTGCCCTCCTCCTAGCTGAGTGTTCGTCTGGTGGACATGCGCAGTGCATCTCTGCCCCAGTACGCCAGCTGCTTGTGCCTCTGGCTGCTGGGGACCTGTGCGCTGGTCGCGGCCTCAGTTCCCGTGGTAGAGCCCCGGGTGGGACGGCTGGGCATGTTCTTGAGGGTTGGTTTTTATAAGGTGCTTTTTTCCTCTCTCTCCAAACAGCTGACTTCTGACTATTTCTGTGGAAATGATATATGTTAACTGGTTTTTTTAAAATATTTTTAAAATATTATTTCATTATGAAATATTTCCAGCATAAAAGTTACATTGACTTGTTGAAGGTTCTTCAGGGTGAAATTTGAGAAAAAAAAGTCAAAACTTCGGGAATCTCATTTTAAATAAGTATTTAAGATTTAACATTATGCTTATATAAATTAATAAATGGTGGCATAAAACCTGTATGTCTGAACTTGAGGAAGGAGATCACCTAGAATTTTTTTAACTACCTGAGGTAAAACTGGAAGAAATTGTTTCCCATATCTTTTTGAAATAGCATTTTCAGGTCTTCATCTGGAGCTTTTTTTCACTTAGGCTGGAGGCAAAGCTGGAAAGGACAGTGGGAAGGCCAAGGCTAAGGCCGTGTCTCGCTCCCAGAGAGCCGGGCTACAGGTAATTGATGTTCTCATAATTCGCTATTAAATTAGTTTCTTTACTGTTATGATTCGGGACCCAGAGGTGTTTCATTAATTATTAAAATGTGCTTGTATTGTTGACCTTTTAACGAAATTAATTGGTTGAAATTTAAATACTAAAGCAACAGTGTTTTAATTTGTATATTTCTAAATAAGAACAAGTCATGAAATGACCTTAAATGAACTCTGTGATTTTGCTCTCTTAAAATCTGTTATTTCTGGATTGTAAGTATGTTCTTGGTTCTCTTATAAATTGGGTCACGTTCAAGTAAATCTGCTGTGGGCTTTCTTCTGGGGGAGGTGTGTGTGGTGGGGGGGGTAACTCTGAGATGACAGGAATTTGGGGCAGAATGACAGGCGGTTTGTTAGTTCTTTGACTGTCCCCAGTAGCTTCAGCTCTAGACTGCCGTGATGTACCCGAAACACTCAGTACCTTCAAACTTCTTATATTTCAGTGGTTGCGACTGTAATCCACAAACTCAAAATGTTCTGAATAAGTAAGAATTACTCCCTGCGTGTAAGACACCCTTTTCAAAGGAAGGTGTGAAGGCCAGACTATAAGGTTTGGATTTTCAGCCTCTCGGCTGTGGTGAACCACTGAGAGCTTTGGAGCAGGAGCGTGGCATGACCCGTGGGTACTGAAGGAGGGGGCTAGAAGTTACCCCTGATGCTGCAGAGCATCGTGTGAACCTGACTGCAGCGGGTGAGGGCCAGGCCCGGCGGGCAGCTGGCCTTGGTGCTGTAGTCGGCAGCGTGCTCCTGCGCTAGTGCGGGGTGGAAGTAGCGGCAGGCGCGTGTGCAATCTGCCGGTAGAGGGTTGACAGGCGAGAAAGGTCTCCCTAAGGCTCAGAACCTTCAGGCGGAGGAGTTTGTCTTGAGGCAGAAGCAGGTTGTGACATAATCGGTGTCAGGTGGGTAACTTAAAGTTCCCCAAAACACCGGCAGGAAGAGACTCGCCAGTGGTAGATCGGAGCCCCCATTGCAGGAGGGAGTGATCAAAAGAATGACAGGTTTAAGTTCCCTTGTGTCAGATTGTTGATGCTACAAATGTTTGCTGATAGAGCATGAGAATAGAACACGGGGACCCTGGCGGACCCTCAGAAACACATGGGATCTGAGTCAGAGAAAGAAAAGCCTGAAGACCAGCCCTCCTGGAAGACCATTAGAGCTCTGTGTCATCCCTGCAGCTGATGGAGAAATGGGATTCCACGTCCTGGTGTGTCGTTAGACAGCCTGCCTGCTCCGGGGGAGCCCGGGGTTACTTAGTGAAGGACTGTAACTGAGCAGAATGCCGTGCCTTTCCTCCTCAAGGATGTGATCTAGAAGTGGCCGCTAGATTTGGCAGTTCGGGTGTCACCACTGACCTTCAAGAATGATGTTCGGCAAAAGCCAAGTTTGGGTTGGAATAAAAGAGGTGACAGGAAAGTTAGGGGTTTGGGGTTTCCTTTTAAGTTTTGCCTTTGGAGGATCACCTGGGTGGCTCAGTGAACCAGTTAGGTGTCCCACTCAAGATCAGCTCAGGTCAGGTGAATTCAAGCCCCGAGCTGGGCTCCAAGCTGGGTGTGGCACCTGCTTAAACATCAGTCCATCCATCCGTCTGGGCCTTTGGAAAGGAGATGTGCAGACAAGCAGGAGCTTTGCCAGAGGCGTGGAGGCGTTCTGAGCAAGGTACACATGAGAGGCTGCATGAGGGGCTGGTGGAGCTGCTACAGTGCCAGAGCAATGTAGGGTGGGGCGGTCAGGCACAGGGGTGCGGAACAAAGACCCCTTGGAGCTGAGGAAGTGCCTCGTCTCAGGAAGAGTCCCAGTGAGAAAATGGTGTTGGTTTCTCTTAGCCACCAGATCACCTCTTAAAACCAAGCACAGAAGGGTGGCCGGGGCCCAAGGAAGGTGGCGGGAGAGGAAGTCCCCGGAGGCTGTTCCGTGAAGGGACTAATGATCCCCACACGAGGCAAGGCCCTGTGGGGTGTGCGCAGCTGCTGCACCACGTGCTTTCCCTGCACGTGGCTGCGACACTCTGCGTTCTGAACGAGTGCTGTTCTACCTTTTCTTCTCTTCGCAGGAGAGTAACTGGCATGGAGGGGTGGGCTCCTTACTAGGACATAAGCACAGGTCCTGGGGGCTTTCTGTTCTAGATCGGTGTGACTTTTTTTTTTTCTTTTAAAGATTTTATTTATTTATTTGACAGAGAGAGATCACAAGTAGGCAGAGAGGCAGGCAGAGAGAGAGAAGGGGAAGCAGGCTCCCTGCCGAGCAGAGAGCCCAATGTGGGGCTCAATCCCAGGACCCTGCGACCATGACCTGAGCCAAAGGCAGAGGCTTAACCTGCTGAGCCACCAAGGCGCCCCAGATCAGTGTGACTTCTGACATGCACAACCAAATTCATCTTCTGTCCTGTGTCTCCCCCATCATTCAGCCTTCGGTCACATGCGGTGGTGTGACGGTGAGACTCTCAGGTGCTTCCCACCCCGATGGTTTGTCTTTCAGTTTCCCGTGGGCCGCATCCACAGACATCTGAAGACTCGCACTACAAGCCACGGAAGGGTCGGTGCCACGGCTGCCGTGTACAGTGCCGCGATCCTGGAGTACCTCACCGCGGAGGTGTGCGGGATGAGCTCATGTGGGTTCTGGTGGGGGCAGTGCTCTGAAGGACTGGAGCCCTCAGAGTTGGGGCTTAAGACAAAAAAACATGCGTGCTTTGAGATGCGTCTTACTGGCTGCCAGGGTCGAGCAGAACCTTGATGTACCCTTGTCTAAAGTCCAGACGAGGGTCAGCAGTCCGTACCTTTTTTTTTTTTTTTTAAAGATTTTATTTATTTATTTATTTGACAGAGATAGATCACAAGTGGGCAGAGAGACAGGCAGAGAGAGAGGAAGGGAAGCAGGCTCTCCGCTGAGCAGAGAGCCCGATGGGGGACTCGAGGAGTTGGAGCTGAGGAAGTGCCTCGAGGACCCCGAGACCATGACCTGAGCCGAAGGCAGCGGCTTAACCCACTGAGCCACCCAGGCGCCCGAGCAGTCCGTACCTTTAAGCGATGTGACAAAGGAGTGTCACATACTCTCAGTGCTCCTCTAGTAACGCAGGGAGCCATGACTGTAGGTATCACTGCTCCGTGATCTTTGTGAGATTAGACCACAGTCTCCTGGCGAGTGAGGATGCATTTTTAAAAATTGCAGGTACATGATGGTGATGGGGTCGTATGCATAAAATGCCGTATCTTGGTCAGTTTGACACTTTAGGATGATAAGTTAGTTAATTCTTAACAGTTGGGTGATGGATCAGCACTGCCTCCGTTGCGGCCACTTCTAAGGCTCTGAAACTCCTTCAGCCACCTCCCAAGCCAGGGAAGTCATTAAAGAAGCAAGCAAGCCAGACGGTGGCCATGGCCAATCTGGTGGAAACAAGGAAGGTTATTCCTCAGGAGAGCTGTGGTCGGGACCAAGGCTAAAGGTGGAAGTTTGATCTGTTCATTGTCACTGCTGCTGGTCTGTTAACTTCCTCAAGTCCGTAACCTGCGGATGGCCTCGTCTCCTTTAGGTCCTGAGCCAAGGATACGGTGTTGGCAGCATGGACCGTCTGCCCTCTTCTCCTGCAGCTCTCCCAGTGTGTGTGTGCATGTGTGTGTGCTTAGCGGCAGACTTTGGAGAGGGCCGTACTGCATTCGCTCGTGTGGAGGCATAGTCTTCTGGCTCAGAATGTTCCAGATAGTTAAGTTGGGGAAGTTAGTCATTAGTAGAAGTAAAGAAAATACTGGAATCTAAGGTCAGGGATAATCACTTTTCAGCCTTGGTTTTGTACTTGGAGAGCTCTCGAAAGATGCTGGTACCCCGCCTCCCACCAGAGCAGCCAGTTTTGGAAAGAACGGAGCGGGGTCCCAGTGGCTTGTAAAGTGTGCCCATGGCTTCCGGTGCACACCAAGGCTTCCGGCTGCTCTGTCTCCGTGCGGCTCTAGGGACTTGCTTTTGTAGGTTGTACAATGCTGGTATAGTCTAGGGAGGCAAAAAAAAATAAATAAATAAAAAATGCAGTTTCATGGCCAGCTGGGGCTCTGAAGTTCTTTTAGTTGAAAATTCCCATTCTAGAATAAAGCATGCTGCCTGTGCATTATAGGGCCCACTGATGTTAAAAACTGAGAAATTATTTTCATTAGGTTTTTAAACTTTTCTACGAGTACTAAGAAATAAACTGCAGCCGCTAAAGGCTGGGCAAAGCTAGACTACAGGGACACAGAAAAAGAACGCTTTTCCGAGGCGTTCTCATTGAACATGGCGGCGAAGGGACAGTCTCTCCCTCGCCTTTTTTTTGTAGAAGCGGGTACTTGCCCGGGTGTCTCTTGTCCCTGCAGCAGGCGGCTGCGGAAGGGCCTAGTGAAGTAAGGAGTCCTCTGAGAGCATCAGGAACGTGCAAGCGCAGGTTGTCAGTTCCCATGTCTGTCATGTCCAGGCGCCTCGGGGATCTTTCTCACTCTGATGGGTCCACACTGACCCTCAGAGCCTTCGCCCCCTGACGCGCTGTCCCCCCCGGGCGCTTTGTAGGTGCTGGAGCTGGCGGGCAACGCCTCCAAGGATCTCAAGGTAAAGCGGATCACTCCGCGCCACTTGCAGCTGGCGATCCGCGGGGATGAGGAGTTGGACTCGCTTATCAAGGCCACCATCGCCGGGGGCGGTACGTATGCTAACCCGCTAGCCTTGGCCATCCGTGGCCTCTGTGAGGAAGGCCAGAGTCAGATCTACGCTCCCCGGTGCGTGTGCGGTCCGCGTGTGCGCACACGTGCTGACACACGCACACCCCGAAACCCATAAGAACGCTATTCTGCACAGTTTCAGTGGGGCTCCTGGAGCCCGAGAGAGGGAGCCCTGGGGGTAGGTACTGTCACAGGGTCGGCGTGTGGAAGGGGACTTGAGTCTGTGCGGTCGCTGACCGTCCAGGCGCAGTGGCCGTCTGATTCTGTACGCTTCCTTGCAGGTGTGATCCCGCACATCCACAAGTCTCTGATTGGCAAGAAGGGACAGCAGAAGACCGCTTAGAGCATGGTTTTAACCAACCCCTTCCTCCCCGTCATCGTACTGTAACCGGGTCGAAGAAAGAACGGGGCCGTGTGGAGGTTTTCGGAGAGGCGGGTGGAAAAGCATAGACAGTTACTGTAGACGCGATGAGAGACCTGTGTGTGTCCCGAGGCTCCAGTTTGACAAAGCCCCTTTCCACGTGGCAGCACCTGGGTGTTGATTGGCTGGGTTTCTCCCGTGTGTTTTATACAAAAATGGAATTGATAAACCATTTTTTACAAAAATAACATGTCTCAGAACTGTTCTGTTCGTGAGGTGTTGGAACTGTTTTGCTCCTTCTTTGAAATTTTTAAAATTTCAAATCAGTTATCCTATATTCACGGTAATTTTAAAACAGAGATTGGGAATATGGACTTCCCAGGATTGATACCATGTCCTTCTATGGGGTCGTAGGTGCGCTCTGCTCACGGGACGCACCCTCAAGTTACACACCGCGAGGGAGGGAACCGGCGGTGAGACCAGGGCACGCCAGCAGTTAGGAGGTGCGTCCCGATTCCACAGGGACTCGAGGACGGAAACGTACAGTCAGAACCTATATACGAGGCTAGTGGAGTTGTCTCCGGAGCCCTTACTGTGTGGCAGACCCTGAGCTAAGCACTTTAATGATCAGGAAATTGTGCGCACCCACTCACAAACATACGGAAACCGGGGCTCACGGATGTCACCGTTAGCCAGAAGATGCTTCTCTTGTAGCCAGAAGGTGGCTGAGCCGGGATACAGCCTCAACTTGGCCGACTCCAGAACCCACATGCGCACCTGGGATTAGAGTTAAAATTGATCAGAGTTTCTGCTTCTGCTTCAACCTCCAGCTTCCACTTGCCTTGCCTTGACACAGCAGAGCACTCAGCAGGTACGGGCCGTGTTTCCAGACGCTGGCTTGCTTGGTCAGCTTCCAAGTAATGCATGTGATTGAACGCAGCTGCCAACTCAGAGACCATCAGAAAGCTCTATGTTTCTGCCAGGGAGTCTTCGTTAAAAAAGAAAGTTTAATGTTTTATAATGTAGCACTATCAAGATAAAACTCATTTTAAAAAACTTACTTTATTAATGGAAATTTTCAAAAATACCGAAAATAAAGAGAATAGTGTAATAAAGCCTGGTGTGCTCCTCCTCCGGCTTCCAGGTTACCCTGTGCTCACCTCTGTCTTACCTGTGCGCCCGCCTGGCCCTCCTGCCAGTGGGCTGCTTTGAACCCCATTTCAGGCGCCATCTATTTGAGTGCCTGCATACTTACTGAGCTCTAAAGAGGGGACACTTTTTGGACCATAATCACAATCTTTTCTTTTTTTAAGATTTTATTTATTTGGGGCACCTGGGGGGCTCAGTCGTTAAGCGTCTGCGTTCAGCTCAGGTCATAATCTCAGGGTCCTTTTAAAAAAAAAAAAACTCGGGCGCCTGGGTGGCTCAGTGGTTAAGCCGCTGCCTTCGGCTCAGGTCATGATCTCAGGGTCCTGGGATCGAGCCCCTCATCAGGCTCTCTGCTCAGCAGGGAGCCTGCTTCCCCCTCCCTCTCTCTGCCTGCCTCTCTGCCTACTTGTGATCTCTCTGTGTCAAATAAATATTTTCTTTTAAAAATCCTTAAAAAAAAGATTTTTATTTGACAGCAAGAGACACAGCGAGACAGGGAACACAAGCAGGGGGAATGGAAGAGGGGGAAGCAGGCTCCCTGCTGAGCAGGGAGTCCAGTGCGGTACTCAATCCCAGGACCCTGAGATCATGACCTGAGCCGAAGGCAGAGGCTTAGCGCACTGAGCCCCCCACATCCCCGTACAGTCAATAATTCTCATACCTACCTCCTAGAGTCTACAGTTAATAGTTCATCATGTAATTATTCATCTGTGGGATAGCTCTCATTTGCCTGATGTTTTTATGCTCTGTTTGTCCTGGTTGCCCTGGTTTTCTTGTTGGGAGAGGGGAAGGTGTGTGATCGGATCATGTCGTTATGTCAGATGACTGACAGGTTTTGAGGATCTGGGGACACAAGCGTCCCCTGGGATATGTGCTAAGTTCAGTCGAGGGCTTAGTGTGTTGAATAAGGACGTTTGCCTCTGAGATTCATGAATCCAATTCTGAGCAAGATCTGTCATCTGCTTGGGAGGGGCTTCGACTGAAAGTAATTTCAAGGGCGCCTGGGTGGCTCAGTGGTTTGGGCTGCTGCCTTCGGCTCAGGTCATGATCTCAGGGTCCTGGGATCGAGCCCCGCATCGGGCTCTCTGCTCCGCAGGAAGCCTGCTTCCCTCTTTCTCTCTCTCTCTGCCTGCCTCTCTGCCTACTTGTGATCTCTGTCAAATAAATAAATAAAATCTTAAAAAAAAAAAAAAGAAAGAAAAAGTAATTTCAAAGCACTTTTTGGGGCATGTTCTATCTGTTTGGCCTTCAGGTGATATGCACGGCCTCCCTGGCGAGATCAGAGTTTGAGGCGTGCAGGCGCCAGGGAGGTTGAGGGCACAGCCTGAAATGTGCGAAGTTGAAGGCCACCCCCGCCCTGCAAAACCAGGCTTTGGCACAGTTTACCAGTCGCCGACCAGCCTTTCTTTCTTTTTTTTTAAAAGATTTTATTTATTTATTTGACAGAGAAATCACAAATAAGCAGAGAGGCAGACAGAGAGAGAAGGGGAAGCAGGCTCGCCGCTGAGCAGAGAGCCTGATGCGGGGCTCCATCCCAGGACCCTGGGCCGAAGGCAGAGGCTTTAACCTACTGGACCACCCAGGAGCCCCGCCGACCAGCCTTTCTTAGCGCACAAATAGGAAGTTAACGTGTGATCCGATGAGGCTTCAAGCTTAGAATTCTCTTCTGGAGGTAGGGAAGGTCACTACACATTTTCTTTGAAAACTCCCCACACGTCTTCTATGGATTTGCCTCTAGCCCCCTAAATAAATCTGAGAAAGCAAAGAAATCCAGACCCACGGGTGTTCGCTAGCTGGTCTGGCTAGCCACACAGCTGGAGTTGGAACTCAGGTCAGTCTGACTGTGGGTTCCAGGCCCGGCTGCGCTGAGGCCACCACAGGGGATGAGGGGTCTGCTGCCCACCCAGCCTGTGCAGGCGCTGCCGTTCCTTGTGTGCTTGGAGCTTAGGCTAGAAAATGTGATTAACGCAGGTCTGGACGTCACTCGAAGGAGCTCCTTCCGACACCTGCATGGACAGCCTGGGGGTCTTGTGTGACAAGTTTCGGTTTTCTCCCAGTTCCCTCTGTGGCCTCAACCCTCACTCAACTGCCATCCTATCCCCTCCCATCCAGGCTTCTGCTGCAGGGGTGAGCACAGCCCCCATACTTCCCACAGGTTTCACGGGAGTGCATTCCAAGTTTATACTTTCTAGAACATGCGTCCCGATTTTTCCCAAAAATGCCCCATGCCGGGCCACCCAGGCCACCATGCTCACCTCCTGCCCTGCCTCCCTGTTTCAGCCCACACCATGCGACACTGCCAGATGCATGGATGTGTCCCTTTTAGTGTCACAGCCAGCTCCTAGGCTGAGTCCGTGCACCCTGTGAAGCCCTCCCTCTGTGGGGGACCCTGCTGCCAGGATCTGCTGCCCCCATCCGAGCCTTGGCTGTGCCGTGAGCCATCCACACTCCCCCCAGCAGCTTTGCATGAGGCCCGCCAGGGTCTCTGGCGGCCGTACTCAAGGACTGCCGTGAGGCTGCGTGTTGCATAGGACGTGGCTCCCCAGGACTGGCACGGTCACTCCCACCATCCACAACAGATTGTTTTATCAAGTATCACCTTCTAAGATTTGTTCCAAGTGTTTAAAAATTTAAAAAGTGTTTTGAAATGTTCAAAAGGGTCCAAGTAGGAACACCTCCGAGTTCAGACAGAGCTCAGCTGAGGGGCTGGAAAACCCGGGGAAGTTTGGGCAAGTGACAGGACCTTGCCATCAGCGGGGACAGGACTGGGGTGGGGTGGGGGTGGGGCATTCCTGGGGAGGACGCCCCCAGGGAGGAGGCTTCACCGAAGGGGATGGTAGTTGCAAGTTGTGCTCCATAACTTTCTGCCTCCGAGGTGTTCCTGTATCCATGCATGGTCCCGATGGGGAGGAGGTGGTCTGAGAGCGTGATGATGAGGCTGGTGGCCTGGGAGAGGACGAGGTGACGGGGGAGGGAGCTTAGGACATATCATCTGAACGCAGAGAGCCGCAGGTTGCGGAGATGTGGGTGTGTCCACGTAGACGCCCCATATTCTGCAGAGAAAAGTGAGGTCTGCACCTGCACAGCCAAGGACAAAGGGCCCAGTGGGAGGACCTCTCCCAGGCAGAAGCGTCAGAGCTTTCCAAACCAGGCAGCCGTGCTTTGCACCACCAAGTGGGCGGGCCCTGAGGCCCCAGGCCCGGTAGGAAGTGCCTGCCGCTGGAGGGCAGAGGGAGCGGTTTCCAGTTCGCACGTGGCTCTTGACAGAAACCCCGTCCCCTCCTGGCTCCTGCCTTCCTCCTTCTCTTGCCACGTAGCGCAGGGGCACCCCCGGTCGTGCCAGCACAGCTGCAGACGGGCTCCCAAGTTCACCCCGTCTGCACACGTGCGTAAGGGAGCCCAGGCAACAGTCCTGCTCTTTTTTTAACAAAAGTCCAGGTGAGCAAGTTTTGAACTATGAGTTGCTGCGTCCTTCCCGCAAGCCTATCACATTCCGCCCGCCCCGGGGCTACTCCCGGCCTGCCCATGGCTTAGTGGAGGCCTGCCCAGGCACTGCGCTGGGCTTTGCTGCCAGCAGGACGGACAGTATCTATCATCTCAAACCGCCGCACAGGGAGGAAGGAACTGAGGCCAGCCCTCTGCAGGAGCGGGACGCAGTGGCCCTTTGCAAAGCTCTGACCCAGGACGTAGAGGAATGGCTTTGGGGGATGCAGGTGCAGATACGGGGCGTGGCCACATGACTGGTGACCAGGACACCGCTCACTCTGGACCCGGGACGCCCAGTGCGCGATGCCAAGGGATCTGAGCAGCTGCGGCGAGCGCTCTGCCCCGGGACATGTGCCCGGCCCTGGGCCTGGCCTCCACTCCCCAGCCTCTGTGGGGGCACCAGGGCTGAGCCTGCACCATGGGGCCCTCAGCACTGGGTCCTCACGGCCCTCCTGGCCCTTCCCAGCACCCCCACCCCCGCAGCCATCCCTCAGGACAGGGAGGGAGCTTCAGGAAGTCTCTCCACCCTCAAGAGCCCTGTCCCCTCCACATACACTCTGGAACACCCGATCAGCTAAGGACGTGGCGTATCTTCAGGGGAAGGAAAGGCCTGCACTTCGCCTAGTGTGGGCACGATTTCTCAGCTCTCCGTGGTACTTTCCAGCGAGGTCCGTGACCTCCTGGCTCTAAGCAGAGAAATAGGCTGAGTTTGACGATGCCCCCCCCTCATGTGGTCATCCTGGCGGGCGGGTGGTTTCAGGGGCCCAGAACACTGGCCAGAATGTCTCACCAGTGGGGAGTGCGATGCGCTGGAGCTTTGCACCCGCGGTGGAGAGTGGATGGGGGTCCTGGGCCCACCAGCACTTCCGGTAAAGAGGTGGAGTTGGGGACTGTGGCGCCAGCATCTGTGAGCGCATCGCTTCGTATCTGTCACCGAGCCGCTCCTACAGCAGCGGGCTCTTGGGTCAGAAGCTATTGTCTCGGGGCGCCTGGGTGGCTCAGTGGGTTAAAACCTCTGCTTTCGGCTCAGGTCATGATCCCAGGGTCCTGGGATTGAACCCCGCATCAGGCTCTCTGCTCAGCAGGGAGCCTGCTTCCCTTCCTCTTCCTGCTTCCCTCTCTCTCTGTCTCTCTACCTACTTGTGATCTCTGTCAAATAAGTAAAATCCTTAAAAAAAAAAAAAAAAAGCTATTGTCTCCTTTCTGGGTTTACCAAGAATCCATTTGATTTCTTCCCAGATCTGGTTATGCAAGTAAGTCATAACTATTTTAAGTATGCAACTCAGTTAACAATTATGTAACTCCATGATGAAGTAAGTTGTAATGTCTATGACCTATAGGTTTGGGAAGGGCCCAGGAGCACAAACTCCTGTTTGAGAAGTGAGAGGCCCAAGGCAGCTGGGAAAGACCTGGGTTTTGCAGGGATGTGCTTCATGGAAGGCCGAGCAGATGCCCCAGAGGCAGGCCCTGCACGCAGTCACAGCCACACCTGCCAGTCCATTTGGAGTAAAAATCCCATGTTTGGGGCACCTGGGCAGCTCAGTCGGTGAAGCGTCTGCCGTCGGCTCAGGTCATGATCTCAAGGTCCTGGGATCAACCCCCACATCGGGTTCCCTGCTCTGCGGGAGCCTGCTTCTCCCTTTCCCACTCCCCCACTGTGTTTCCTCTCTTTTGTCTGTCAAATATATAAATAAAATCTTTTTTTTTAATATTTTATTTATTTGACAGAGAGAGAGATATCACAAGTAGGCAGAGAGGCAGGCAGAGAGAGGGGGAAGCAAGCTCACCACCGAGCAGAGAGCCTGATGCGGGGCTCAATCCCACGACCCTGAGACCATGACCTGAGCTGAAGGCAGAGGCTTAATCCACTGAGCCACCCAGGCACCCCCTATAAATAAAATCTTAAAGAAAAAAAAAAGTAATGCTGCTAGGACTTGCCTTGGGTTTGGCCACAGTTTGTTTTTCCCAGCTTGTAAATCATTTTTATTTTTAAAAAATATTTTATTTATTTATTTGACAGAGATCACAGGTAGGCAGAGAGGCAGGCAGAGAGGAAGGGAAGCAGGTTCCCCGCTGAGCAGAGAGCCCGACGTGGGGCACGATCCCAGGACTCTGAGATCATGACCTGAGCTAAAGGCAGAGGCTTAACCCACTGAACCACCCAGGTGCCCGGAGAGAGAAAATTTTTCTTTTTCTTTTTTTTTAAGATTTTATTTATTTGTCAGAGAGAGAGAGGGAGAGCAAGTGAACACTGGCAGACAGAATGGCAGGCAGAGGCAGAGGGAGAAGCAGGCTCCCTGCCGAGCAAGAAGCCCGATATGGGACTCAATCCCAGGACCCTGGGATCATGACCTGAGCTGAAGCAGCTGCTTGACCAACTGAGCCGCCCAGGCATCCTGAGAGGGATCAAGCAAACTCCCTATTGAACCCAAAGCCCAATGTAGAAGTTGATCCCAGGACCCGGAGATCACGACCTGGGCCAAAATCCAGTCAGATGCTCGACAGACTGAGCCACCCAGATGCCCCTGCAGATTTTTTATTCCTGAAAAAACTCATCTTTTGTGGATAAAATGAAGCAATAAAAGGTACACTTGCTGTAAAAGTACATGTACTTCATTTTCAATGGTGACCGCCTCCCGCTGGTCCCTGCACACCACTTGCCCCAGATGACACAGTGGCCCCAGGACCTCCACCTCCCATGGTCTACACTCGGCACACAGTCAGAGGGACCCTTTCACAGTGCGAGCTCCATGGATCTTAATTGGATCCGTATTTCAATAAACAGGGATAAATTATTCCAACTGGGAATAAAAAACACTTCCGAGACAGAAGACACAGGAGAATTGGATAGTTGATGATATTAAGGGATCATTATTTTAGATGCAAATAGTACTTTGGTTATACTAAAAATGCAAATTCACATCTTTTGGAGACACACTATGTACTAAGACATTCGTGCATGTGTCTGGAATTTGCTTCGAAACAGTCCAGTTGGAGGACAGGGAGGACGAGGGAGGAGAGCCGGAGCCCCACCGTTCCTGCGCCGCGCTGCGCGCTTCTGTCCAGTGAGCCCGGAGTGGGAGCTTACTGAGCAACTGTGGGGTTATGGAAAAGAGGAGTATACCCATCTGAGTTTTGGTGGTGACTTTTGTATTTTGTATCTTTTTTTTTTTTTTTTTTTTTAATTTTAGTTATTTATCTGGGAGAGAGAGAGAGAATGAGCAGCAGGGAGGAACAGAGGGGGAGGGACAGAGAGTCTCTCCCCTAGGCAGGGAGCCTGATGCGGGACTCCATGCCGGGACCCTGGGATCATAACCTGAGCTGAAGGAAGACGCTTCACTGACTGAGCCCCCCAGGCGCCCCTAGATGGTGACCTGGATGCAAGTATCTACTTCTCTCCATGGACCCTGATGTCACTGCAGCCGAGGGAGTGGGCCAGGGAGGGCTCACCGCGGGGGGGCACCAGGCCGAAGCCACACAGACAGACAGCTCATGTCAGACAGGGTATGGCGTGAGCGTCCCAAATGGTATCGTTTCTAACAGGTTGAGAGTGAAAGTCCATGATTCCTTAGTTATCAGAAAAGAGAGATTCGAAATTCACTCTATTTTCACGGTTTCAGAATAATGATTGATTCAGGCCGAGGTGAGACCGGAGGCCTGGGAACCTAGGCAGTGTCGCCTACGCACCACCTGCTCACCGGGAGGCGGACAGAGTCCCTTCCAGTAGGGCCGTCCAGCGGGCAGCACTGCCTCACCATGGAGACAGCCTGAGGTCAGGTGCACCCCACCAGAGGCGGAATCAAGGGCACACAGCCTCACCCACGAGGTCTTCCTGCTCAGAAGGGTCAGCTTGAGAGTAGTGAACATTCTCCACTTCACTTCCAGCTCACAGAGGAACATGCAAGGAAGGGACACAGACAGGTGATGTCTGGCTGCTCCAGAATTGAGGAGCTGCCTGACGTCACTGTTCCCCGCCACTTAGGGAGCCAATGACATAAAGTGCAGGCTGGGGCTCCTGGGTGGCTCAGTCGGCTGGGCATCTGCCTTCAGGTCATGATCTCAGGGTCCTGGGATTGGCCAACCCTCACCCTGGAAGCAAGCGTGACAGCGCATGGGTCCGAGCATGTCGTCTTCCTGGGGTCTGGGGCAATGGATTATGGTGACAATTGCCCAAGTCAGTAAGTTCACTAATAATTATTCTATTAAGAAGGGTGAATTTTACAATGTGTAATTATAATCTCAAAGTTCTTAACAGAAATCCCACTATGCAAAAAAAGTGGAAGGATCGTTGTGGATTTAAACAGACTGGAGACACAGAACAAGATGTGGGGCCTGGGTTGGGTCCCAGCCAGGCGAAGGGGGTTGCGGAAGGCACCAGTTGTAGGGGAGTCCCACCATAACAAACTTGTCCCAAGCCCCCTGGGGAAAACCTAAATATGGACCAGGTACCACAGATTGTGTGGATTTTGCCCCATTTTCGGAGGTGTGAGAGGCGTTGGGTGAGGCCTGCCTTCAAGGGAGTGTGTTTGGCCAACTCCCCAGGGCATGGGGGACACCACAGCCACACCACAACATGGACCTGCCTACCCTGCCTTCTCCTGGGGGCCTTCATCATGGAGCACTGACTGACCCTTACTTTGCATAGGTTTGAGCTTGCCCTCAATTTGAGAACCAAGCCCAGGATGTTTTGGGGAGACACATGGGTGCTGGAGATGGACAGGGACAGAGATTAGAACCATGGCTGCCTGTGGCGAGGGAACCAGCACGCCTCGAGCGACAGGCAGCTACTCTCCTTCCCAGCTCTCCCAATGCATGGACACTGGGCAACTTCTAAAGGTGGCCTGAGAGGATCCCCACCCTGGTTCTGCATGCCCTTGTGCAGTCCCCTCCCTTCAAGGGTGGGCTGAACCCCACAAACACAGCAACTGTGACACTGCGTTGTCCCATTGTGGGGACTGACTTCCACTGACTCTGGCATCACCCCCCGCATCACCGTAATGGACACAACCACTGACCAGGTGTGGATGATCGAGGACTAACCTGTTAACAAAGGAACAAGGCAGACTGGGTTGATGAAACGTCTCCCGGACACAAGACGCACATGGACAGTGTCCCCACAGTCACCCTGAGGACAAGAGAAAATGACACAGCCACAGACACACCAGCACCGTGTGCAGAGGGAACTGGCGAGCAGCCGGACATTCTCACACCACTCAGAACAGCTCCCTGCTCAAGAGCCCCTACAGGCAGGGGTGCTGCGGGTCGCAGAGGGTGCTCCTAGCTTGTAGTTCTCGACCTTTAGCAGGCTCCCTTCTGCCTGTCCAGGAAGCTTATCACTGACATCTGCACCACTTGGTCTCAAGCCCAGGTTACGAAGGGAAAGGGCCTTGCCTCAACCAGACCTGGGGACTCTGGATGATCAGGATGATCAGGTTCCCACGATGGCAAGGTGGCAGCCCTGGGGGGGGTCCTGACAGAGGTGGGGATTCAAGTCAAGGGTCAGGCAGAGTCCTGGGCTCTTACCCACCTTTCCCCATCACTTTCCTTTGTTAACAACATCCTCACTTGCCAACCTTGTCCCCTAAGGCTGTTCCTGAAGTCAAGCTGAAGATCCAGCTACTCCACAATCACGAGCCAAAAACCTTCCCCAAGCTCTCCCGCAGAGGCACTGGGCACCTACAAAGCAATCGCTTCACAGGAGATCCAGAACCAGGTGCTGCCAGCGGTTAGAAGACTCAGCATAGGTGAGCCTGGGCCGGGCAGGTCGTCAGGCTTTGGCTCAGATCATGATCTCAGCATTCTGGGATCAAGTCCTACATCAGGCTCCCTGCTCGGCAGTAAGCCTAGTTCTCTCCCTCCCACTCATAAAAATAAAGCACATAGTCCACATAGCAAATGGGGGAAACCTAGCACCCCCTTAATACCAGCAGACTTACATCCCAATGCAGGCCTCCAGAAGTTAGGATTCCACTTCCTGTAGCAGTCCCCACCCCGCTCCAAAGCTCTGGTCCAGCATGAGTCACCTCCTGTTGAAGTCATTCTGTGGACCCCCAGCCCCCACATACTCTGGGGTCACCTTATGATGGCTATTTCTTGGGTCAGGGGAGCAAACCAACCTGTTGCTGCAAGGACCCCCCGCCCCCCTCAAACAAGGACAGACAGCTGTGGTTTAGGTTTTATTTCATCATTAACTGAACTCTGAGATCCAGCTAGGCCTGGGGGTAAGGAACCATGGAACCCGCAGAACTGCAGCGAGTGGAGATTCTGGGGTAGTTCGAGCAGGCAGGGGTAGAGGGACGCTCTCCCGAGCTACAGTAGGAATGGTCGGGTAGTTAAGATAAAACACGAGTCAGACTGATCAGATCTGTCCACAGTCAGCAATGGTGATCTTCTTGCTGGTCTTGCCATTCCTGGACCCGAAGCGCTCCATGGCCTCCACGATGTTCATGCCCTCTTTGACCTTGCCAAAGACCACGTGCTTGCCATCCAACCTACAACACGACAGGCGGCATCAGCTCTGGGGCCAGTGACGAAGCAGCTCGCACTGCGCAGGTAAGGGAGCAGGGGCCCCACACCCCAATAGAGTACATCCAAGAACATCAGGAGGGGAGCACACTCAGCTTTTAGCACCAGTGCCTACCGACCCAACACTGCATCCATTTAGCTGAACAAATGGCAACACCACAGTGACTAGGAATCGGCCTCAGAAGGGGAAAGTTCTCTCAACTGCTGTTAACAATGCTCTGCTCGAAACAGACCCTGAAGCACACCCGTGTGGCCCAGTGAAATTAAGCACCTCCAGTCATCATCTCAGGGTCCCAGCTCCTCTTCCGCCTCTCCAGTACCTCCCCCAGCTTGTGTGTGCTCACAGGCCCTGGAGAGCCAACAAGCACTCGCGGACCACAAAAAGCACCGCTCTTCCCTTGTTTGTGAGTGATCTCCACACCCAACACAGGGCCTGAATTTATGATCCTGAGATGAAGCGTTCAGCCCTCCTGCGGAAGTGCCGTTCACTCCTCTGCTGAGCACCCCTCTCCCCATTCCGGTATCTGTCTTTCAAGATTTTATTCATTAGAGATCACAAGTAGGCAGAGATGCGGGGGTGTGTGTGTGTGTGTGTGTGTGTAGCAGGCTCCCTGCCCAGCAAGGAGCCCGAGGCAGTACTTGATCCCAGGACCCTGAGCCCAAGGCAGACGTTCAACCCACTGAACCACCCAGGCATCCCCAGTATCTTGCCTTCTGTAGCACAGGACGGAATTCTGTAGCTCCCCCACCTTCCTTCCACAATGGAAAGGTGGGGGAAAACAGAAACAGGGAAGAGAGGGTCTGTCCCCCCTCGGTATTCTTCGCCGTGCCCTGCTCTTACCACTCGGTCTTGGCAGTGCAGATGAAGAACTGGGAGCCGTTCGTGTTGGGTCCAGCATTGGCCATGGACAGGATGCCAGGACCCGTGTGCTTCAGGATAAAGTTCTCATCATCAAACTTCTCCCCGTAGATGGACTTACCACCAGTGCCATTATGGCGTGTGAAGTCCCCACCCTGTAAACAAGAGCAAAACCTGTCACTCCTGGCAGCACGATCGGAAAATGCACCAAACTTCGAAACTCTACCCTGAAAACACCAGCTCCAGCTGACTCGCAAGGTCAAGTGGGCAGCAGCTCCCACACACGCACCGGCTCGCTCTCCGGGGAGACTCACAGCAGCGCACAGCCCGTACCTGGCACATAAATCCCGGGATGATCCTGTGAAAGCAGGAACCTTTGTAACCGAATCCTTTCTCTCCGGTGCTCAGAGCACGGAAGTTCTCTGTCGCGAGAAAACACACACACCCACATGTACACAGACACACCCGCAGGCGCTCAGGGTCGCGACCTGCCGCACGCCAGGGCTCCGCACCAAGAACACTCACCTGCCGTCTTCGGCACCTTGTCTGCGAACAGCTGCAAGAGAAAAGAGCGTGGTAAGCGTCCGCGCGCGTCTGCGGCTCGGCAGCCCGTCTCGCGGCCTCCAAACCACGACAAGAAAATGCCTCTTTGGTGATTATCACGAATCCCAAGAACCAACGGCTCCCCCCAGGCGGAGGTCCCGTGGGGTCGGGATGGGCAACACAAGACCCAGACGCGCCAAACTCCGCCACCGGCCAGGAACACGCGCGAGACTTCCCTGCCCCCAACGTCAGGGGCCTCACACTCCGAACGCGCGCGGCGGCCTCACCCCGTCGGCTCCCGGAGGCCGTCCTGCACCGGGAGTCCCCGCGGGGCGTGGGACCCACTTTACATGTAACTGACGCCGCGTGCCTGCGCTGGGGCTCCCCACGCGCCTGCCAGGAAGCCCCCGCCCCGCGGCGCCCGCCGCAGCTCCACCCGCAGGGGTGCAGGCGCCTCCCGCAAGCCCCGCCCGCCCGATCTCGGGGCGGGGGAGGCTGGGATCTGCCCCCGGAGGCCGCCAGGAAGGGATTCCGCACGTCCCCCAGCAGATGAGCCCCCGGGAGGGGCCGAGGCCGCGCCACGTGCGGAGGGCTGCCGGGCGCGTCCCCGTGCGGCGCCCGCAGAGCTGCCGGGGGACCGTTGGGCGGGCGCGGCCGGCGTCGTCGGCGCAAGGCGGGGGCGCCGCACGCTTCCGCCGGGCGGGGCCGGGCCGCTTCCGCAGTGCGCCCCCCCTCCCGCACCGCGGTCCCCTAGGCCGCCCCCACGGGGCCCCCGCCGCCCCGCCTGCGGGCGTTGCCTACCCCGAGCGCGCGGCCCGAGCACGTGCGCGCCGCCCGTCCCCCGCCGCCCCGCCTTTGTCCGCCGCCGCCCCTCCCCCGCCGCCCCCGGCCGCCCAAAATGGCCCCTCGTCAGGAAATGGCGCCGCACCGCCCGCGCTTCTCGGGCCGGGGCCGCCCGTCCGCCCGCGCCCCCGCTCGCCGCCGCCCCCCGTTCGCCCGCGCCCGCCCGCCCGCGCCCGTGCGGCGCGCCCCGGCCGCCCACCTCGAAGGAGACGCGGCCCAAAGGCTCGCCGTCCACGGCGATGTCGAAGAACACGGTGGGGTTGACCATGGCTGGGCAGCGCGGACGGCTCCGGAGAGGCGGCGTCTGCAAGGCGGCACGAGCTCCGCCGCCGTCCCTTTTATAGCTCGCCGGGCCCCGCCCACGGCCGGTCGCGCGCCCGGACTCTGGCCAATCGCGAGCGCGAGCTGGCCGGAGTGATGGTGCGGCTGGCCTATGAGCGGAGACGGCGCCGGAGGGGCGGGATGGGGGGCGCGCGTGCGCGCTGACGGCGCAGGCAGGTTCCCGCCTGCGGGCTCCGTCGCGCCGCTGCGGCGTGGGGACTAGGTCGGGGACGGGGTGCGGGCGTGGGGGGCCGAGGCCCTGCGCGCCGGCGGAGCCCTAGGGTGCGCCGGGCGGGAGGGGGACGGAGGCGACGGCGCGGGCAGGCCTGTGCAGCCCGGCGGCCAGGGCGTGTCCCCATTGCGCAGAGGGGGCAACTGAGGCGAACGCAGGCCTCAAGGTCGCGCCGCCCGCCAAGGTCGCCCGCGCCCCCCAGGCCTGCACCCCGCGACCCCGCGCGCGGCTGGGGGCGCCGGGTGTTCCCGGGCATTGCCCCCTTCTCCAGCGCACGGGCCGCCGCCCCCGTCTCAGAGGTTACGAAATGCCTCCAAATGCCCCACTTTCCGAAAATACCCTGCAGAGTCCGCTCGAGCTTTCTCCGGTAGGGGGACGTTGACGCGAGGGCCCGGCAGGCGCGTACCTGCAGAGACGCGGCGCGCGTTCTTGCCCCGTTTCGACCTGGGAAGCAGGAGTGAGCCGCGCCCCAGACGGCGTCCACCCCCACGCCCGGGCTCTGACGCGGACGGTGACCCCATCCCTCGTGCGGAGGCTGGAAGGGGGTTGTCAGGTCCTCGGAGGCCGCTTAGTTGCGCAGTCCCGGTGTCCTTTCGTGTGTCGTCCGCCCGGCCCGGGAAGCCGCTCGATGCGCCCCGCCGGGGGCGTCCCGCGCTGTCCCGGCAGTTGCGTGCGGAGCCCGCGTGTGCTGGGCTGGCAGACCCTGCTTCCCGGCCCCGCGGCCCCCGCTGTCAGCGCTGCAAAGTGGGGCTCCTCCCTGTGAGCAGCTGCTCGGAGTCACCGGCCTGCGAGTGTTCCGAAGCCAGACCTGGAAACCGTCGCCCCCCTCCCGTATCACCTGGGCTTTGGTGACCTTGAGGAAGCTGTGCGTTCCCTTTTGCATGAAACAAAGTGCCCCAGGCCCTCAGCCCTAAACGCGCGGCATGGCTCTCTGAGCCCTGTAGCACTTAGGGACCCGTCCTAGGGAAGGGAGGACCCTGCGAATGCAGAAGCGACCTGGCTCACGCTCACATCCCAGTAAAGTCTTGCCTTCTCGTAAACATCCCCGGGGTCAGCACAGTCCCGGAGCTGCCCCTTGGATTCACACCAGCACGCAGTGTGTGCACTCAAGGAGATGAGCGTGCTAGAGGAGCCGGTGGGGCAGGGAGTCCCGAGTTAGCATTATCAGCTGAACCCAACTTCCTAACTGAGTAAAGTATCAGCTGGCCCAGAACCTCAGGAATGCGGGGCTGTCCTGCCTTGTTTGGATGAATCACACTTGAAGCAAACCGGACCAAGACAGCTCCCTGATCCCACTAGCTCCGGGGTGCTCTAAACCCACCAGCACGGCTCTGTAACCTTGTTCCTATAGCATGTTTTGCACAAATGGGTCTCCCAAGATGTCTCTGAGCCACAGAGAACATAATGGGAGAAAAAACAGGTTACTGAAAACATTAAGGAAACAGACCACTCCGGAAGAGGGTGACTCGACTCGTCTCCTATGTACCTCTCGCCCAGGGACTGCCGTGGACCGTCTGTCTTCCTGCTGCTGCTGTGACTTCAGAGTCCACAGTCCCAGGGCTTGTCCCAGGCCCCCTTTCCCTGACACTGCCCTGCGTCAGCCATGTCCCCCACAGCTCCTACTGCTTTCCTGAGGCCTTGGCTCCCCCAACCGTCTCTCCAGTTCTGCCTTCTCCCATGAACTCCTTCAGATTGCTCCTGAGTCACAGTTCTGTGTTCCACTCGGTGATGCTTCTTACACACCCACCACGGTCAGTCTCACCCATTCCCAAGGCTCAGATCACCGGGAGGCTTCTAGGCTAGCCCCCAAGCCCACGGCTCCCTCCAGAGCTGCCATGGATCCCTCTGCCATTCCTCCTCATGGATGAACCACTCACAGACAGCTCTGCCACCTCCCTCCCCAGGCTGCCACTGCCGCCTCCTCCTCCTCCTCTTCCCTCCCTCCCTGGGCCTTCCCACAGCTACAGCTCCTGCTTGGCCTTTTGCAGCAGCGCCCTGCCTGATTATTGGGTCCCAGTTTTTCCAGGGACTTCCAGAATGATCATTCTCAAATCCTCTGAAATTGTAACTCCCATGCTAAACTACACAGGATAGATGGAAGCAGCCCTTCATGGCCGCGTCTCAGCCGGCCTGTGCTCCAGTTCTGTCGGTGGACGGCCCTCCTGCCAGCTGAGCTTCTCCGCACTGCCCCCCTGGCTTTGCAGGATTCACCCTTTGCCTACACAGGGCCTCCCTGTTCCCCACCTGCAAAGCTCACTTTGTGCTGGGTCCTCCCTGGGACGCTTTCCCGAGCTCTCCTGGAGTTGGGTGCCTGAGAACACCCCTCAGAATAGAACTCAGTAAAGGTGTGTTGAATCAATGCCCAGGTGAGGCCCGCAGTTCCGTGTGCTGAGTGGAAGGGCCCACAAGAGCTGGCTCTGGGTGCGTCTCCCTGGTGGGCTTGTCCATGAGTCCCCCCGACGGCCGGGCCTGGGCCTGTGCCCACGTGGGTGTCAGCTGGCTCTCCCAGCTTTGGAGAGTCAGCCTGCCTGTGGACGTGGTCGAGGGATGGGCAGCTTGCCTCTACTCCCACCCACCTCGACAGGCTGCTGAGAGCCATCAGCACCCTCACTTTCTTCCCTGACCTGTCTGTCCTCTCCAGGCTGCTGTCTGTCCAGGCCCGACCTACGTGTGTGGCCTGCCTCCTTCCAACCCACCACTCTGAACTCGCTTGCAGGGATAGCTGGCACTGCCACGTCCCAGACTCCTGCCTCACTTTGCCCCTCAAGCTGCTCCCACCCAGGCCCCCCGACCTCTGCTTCACCAGCCCCACACACTTGTGTGCTTTATGGCGGCTGGCATCTGGCCCCGTGAATGAGGCAGGGTCCTCCACTCAGGGCCGCAGGGACCACCCCACAGTTCGATTCAGAGCAGGCCAACAGCAAGGGGGGATGCCCACAACAGTGGCTCCCAGGGGAATTTGTCTAGGCACTGAGGGTCTAGGGCAGAGCCCAGTGCCTATGTGCTGTCAGGGGATCGAGCTGACCGGGAAGTCCAGAGTCAGGGAGCTGTGTGGGAAATGCCATCCCAGCAGGTACCCCTGTCCGCACCCGCTCCCTGGGCTGGTGAGCCTGGAAAGGAGACGGAGGTCCTCTGGCTGCCCCGCAGGCATAGACACCACCAGATACTGAGGAGACATTTGCGGACCTGAGGATTGTGTCATGGTTAAGGAGGCTCATTTATTTATTTTTTTAAAGATTCATTTATTTGACAGAGAGAGAAAGTGAGCACTAGCAGGGGTGCTGCAGAGAGAGAGGGAGAAGCAGGTTCCCACTGAGCAGGGAGTCCGCCTGATGTGGGGCTTGATCCCGGGACCTTGGGATCATGACCTGAGTCGAAGGCAGACGCTCCACTGAGCCACCCAGGCGCCCCATGGTTAACGGTGTTCAGAGGAAGAGAACTGTGAGATGGCATACTGTGTGTCCCCCCGGCCTGTGAGCAAAGGGGTGCAGGCAAGGATGCGTCCCCAAAGGACCTTGTGCCCACTTTTAGGAACTCGCTGTCCCCAACCCCAAACTGCATTTTCAAATGTGTAGTTACAAGTTGATTGAAATTTCCAGTTCAGACCTGCGCATTGAAATCCTGCAAATGTTATGTATTGTGTCTTCACATTTAAGACAACTTTACGTTCAACATATTTAGAAGTTCATCTTATTTAATACTAAGGGAGATTTTCTTTGTTATTTTTGGCCAAATAAGGACTTTAAAAGGAAACCAGATAGATTACATTTAGAAAGGCTGTTGAAATATTTGAACGTGTATTTGAACAATTTCAAATCTGCTATACTCACAAGCAGACTAAGATGGTTTGCAAGCTAAAGAGTTATGTGTTTGTTTTTAGATTTATGTTTTTAGAAAGACAAATGTAATAAATTAAGTATCAGCTGGTACAAATAAAATAACACAAACCTACATGAGAAGCCATAGGGCCCACAAGGCCATGACAGGGGCCCTGGGGACTTAGCTCCTGCCGTCCCCAGGCTGGTCAGCTCAGGGCTCCAGATAGCGCCTCTCCCCCGCTCCGTATCTCCCAAGTTCATGTCCCAGTTCATCCGGCTGGGCTGCCGGAAGACCAGGGAAGGGGAGAGAAGGAAATCGCAGGCTGGGAGTGATGCCGCCTATTAGTCCTGTTCCCAGCTTCCCCCGAGCCTCCCAGAGGCGGTCGCCCTCTGTGCAGTAATCCGTTAAACTGGATATTTGGGCCTGGGCGCACCACCACCGAGCCCCCTGCATTCTGCTGGTGATGAGGTGGCGAGAGGGCGCTCCAGGGAGATGGACGGCCGGCAGCAGACAAGGGACTGGGCATCCTGAGCCGGCAAGTGGCACAGGGAGGACCAGACCCTCCAGGGCTGGGGGAGGCCCTCCAGCTGCTTCTTCAGCCTCCAGACAGGGCTGCGTTTTGGAGGTGGAGCCAGGTGTCTGCTGTGTGGATCCCAGATGGCCCAGGTCACCGGAGGCTGCTGGGGTCTGGGGCTTTCCCACAGCCTCCCACCGGGACTCACGAGGTAGGGAATCCCTCCAACAGAGAAGGAGGTACAGTAACCAAACCCAGAGGACTGAGGCCTGAGTCCTTTCAGAGCTCTAGGGAGTGTCCAGTGCCGTTCTTGGGGTCAGTGTGGAGTTCTCCCACCAGTCCTTCGAAGTGGACGCTGGTAATTTCCCCAGGGAGATGAGACTCAGCAAGGCCACACGGCTGGCAGGAGCTAGAGGCGGGTGACACCTGGTCTCCTGGGCCCGGGTCACCTGCTCATTGCCAGCACACCTGGTCCCAGAAGTAAACCAGACAGAGGGCTCTGGTGCCGCACACACAATAGGACATTCGCTGCTTCAGCCGGTGTGGACAGCTCCACCACACGGAGCGCGTTCATTTCACGCTGCCACCCCCACCCTCCATCTCCAGAACTTTCCGTCTGTGCCCCGCCAACATGGAGTCCCCACCCCCTCCCCCACACCCCTGCCCCCTGCTCCGCCCACTGTCTCTTACTGCAGCTTCTGGGATACCTCCTGTAGGTGGGACTATGTCCTTCTGTGACCAGCTCATTTCACGCCACGTCGCGTCCCCAGGGACAAATCAGTGTCGCAGGCGTCCTTCCTTTTTGTGGCTGCGTGATGTCCCACGGCAGGGACACGCCCTCTTTTGTTCATCGGTTCACCCGTGGATGCACACTCCGGGTGCTTCCTGCCGCTGGTTGCTGTGAACGTGGCCGAGTCCCTGCTGTTGGTCCTTCTGGGTGCATGACCCCGAGTGGCTCTCACTGGGCCACAGAGTTAACCTAGGTTTCATTCTGTCAGGAACCGCCATGCTGTTTCCTGCCACTGTGGCCTCGTGGCCACAGCCACCAACCCAGGTCCTCCAGGTCCCGCCAGCACCTGCTGTGTCCTGCTTGTTTCTCTGATTTGGTGGCTGTGAGGGGCAGGTGGTGGTTTTGTTTGGGATTGTCCTCATGGTGACAGACACCGCGCATCCTCTCCGGGGTCGGCCGTCTGTGTCCTCTTCTGAGAAACGTCTGCTCAAGTCCTCCGCCTATTTTTTTCATTGGATTGTTTGCTTGCTCTTTGTTTGTTTGTTTCTTTTTTTAAAGATATTATTTATTTGAGAGAGAGAATGCGCGCAGGCCAGGGGGAGGGGCAGAGAAGCAGGCTTCCCGCTGAGCGGGGAGCCAGATGCCGGACTCCATCCCAGGACCCTGGGATCATGACCTGAGCTGAAGGCAGACGCTTTACCACCTGAGACCCCCAGGTGCCCTGTCGAGGTGTCGGGCTCTGGTCACATTCTGGGTATTAACCCTTTATCAGATGCGCGACTGCGCGAACCGGGACCCCTGCGGTACGGACTGCGTGTCCTTCCCCTGCCGCCTGTTGGGGCCGTTTGGTTGGTTTTAAAGAGTCAATGACGATCCGTGAGAATTGTATTTGGGAATTACAAATAATACGTAAAAGGCCAACTTTTGAGCAGATTTCTTTAAATAGACATTTTTCAAGCAGTTTCACGTGTACAGCAAGACTGGGTGGAAGCTTCAGATGGAGATTTTCCCCCAGGCTCCCCCTGCGCCCACCACTCACGTCCCCATAGCGGGAGGCGCTGGTGACAAGGGATGGGCTGCGCAGATGGGCCATTCTCACCCAGAGCCCGGGGCGCACCTCAGGGCTCCCTGTGGCTGTGGACAAACTCCCTGCCCGTGTCCACCGCAGAGCCCTTTCGGCGCCCCCCAGCCCCTGCTCACCCCCAGCCGATCCTTGCAGTCTCCGGACCTGCCCGTTCTCCAGAAGGTCAGACTTGGGATCCCGCAGGCTGAGCCTCCTCAGACCGGGACTGTTGCTCAGAGCCGGACTTTGGCATCTCCACGACTTCCCCCCGCTCGCGCTGCTGGGAGTCCCCTGTCTGGACAGGCGGAGGGGCTACCCTCTCGGCCGCCGAAGGATATCACATGCATCCGAGTTTTGCCAACACTGTTTGTCAGCACCTGTGTTTGGGTTCGATGCGGACACAAGTTCTCAGTTGCTTTGGGTAAATACCAAGGAGCCCAGCTGCCGCAGACGGGAAGAGGCTACGGTTTTGTCCGACACTAATTGCCCTGCAGAGTGGCTGCCCCATCTGGCATTCCCGCCGGCACTGACTGAGAGCTCCTGCGGCTCTGGGGCTTTACTTTTATTATAATCATTATTATTATTTTTAAAGATTTTATTTACTTATTTGACAGAGAGATAGAGAGCACAAGTAGGCAGAGCAGCAGGCAGAGGGAGAACGAGAAGCAGACTCCCCATGGAGCAGGGAGCCTGATGTGGGACTCGATCCCAGGACTCCAGGGTCATGACCCAAGCCGAAGGCAGCTGCTTAACCGACTGAGCCACACAGGCACCCACTTTTATTAATATTTTTAATTTTTATTTTATTTGACAGAGGTCACAAGTAGGCAGAGAGAGATGGGGGAAGCAGGCTCCCCACTGAGCAGAGAGCCCTTTGCGGGACTCGATCCCAGGACCCCAGAATCACGACCTGAGCTGAAGGCAGACACTCAACTGACTGAGCCACCCAGGCGCCCCTATTTTTATTTTTACTTTTTTTGCCATGAGAGGGTGTTTACTGTACAGAAGCAGGCTTTCCTGGTCGCAAGGAGCTCTGGGGGACCATGACTCTGGCAGCTGAGCTCCATGAGTGGCACTGTGGGCTCGTTTTACTTTGGGCTCCCGGTGGGGGGCGGGGGGATGGGTCAATGGACCCAGAGGCAGATGGCTACCGGCCACCCCCCGGCCACCCACTGGCCAGTGACAGGGGAAGCTGGAAAAGCAGGCTGGTGGAGGGCCAGAAAGCAGGATCTCAGGCCCTGGTTTGGCTTTGCGACAGGTCACCTCATGAGGCTGGCGGGCTCCCGCTGTGTGGGTGCCACTGACCTCAGCACATGAGGGGAGTGCCCCAGAGTCAGTGCTCGGGAAGGAGAGGCAGCACCATTCTGCCTGCTCCCACCGGGGTCCCTCCACTGGAAGGTGGCCCTTGGGCGTGGAGCCTGTCCCCTGCTCAGCGAGTCCCGCCGAAGAGCAGGGCCACTCCTCGCGGAGCGGACAGGAGGTACCCTGCTCGGGGTCTCCAAGAGTGGGCTGGGGGGCCTGTGCTGGGAGCCAGTCCTCATCTCAGCAGATGCTTGCCAGACACCTGCTGACCATCCCACTTCGACCCTGCAGGGCACAGGTGCTCAGCCGGCAACAGGGTAGGCTGGGAGTGTGGGGGGAGGTGCAGATGGGGGCGCCCGTGAGGGTGCTGGGTGCTCAGCACCCCCTGCATGCGGATCGCAGGCAGCCCGCTCCTACTTGCCCCTGTCTGCCCAGGTTAATCTCTTGGACAAACGTGTTGGCTTTGGGATAAGTCAGGACACAAAAGAGGTCTGTTCCCACGGAGCTCACAGTCTCATAGGAAAGGTGGGTAGCAATGCTCATCTGACCCAGAATGTTTAGTCAAGCTCTAGACGTCCCTTTTAGGGGACAGGGGACAGAACACACAGGGGTGAAGGAGAAAGTGACCCTTGGACTTGCTTCGAGGCAACTTGCCTGAATCGTTCAGAAAATTGGTGTAAGGGGAAAACACCAAGGATTCTCCCACGTTAAGAGAGTAGAGACATAACGACCAGCCCCAAGTGTGACCTGGACTGCATCTGGGGTTGGATGCAGTTACAGGAGGTGCTGGGAAGCCAGGCTGGGAGGGAGCACGGTGTGGAACACGGCTCCCCTGCCCCGGTAAGGAGGGTGCTCCCATAAGGGAACGTTTTTGCTTTTCCAAGATGTGCGCTGAGCAGCTCATCTGCATCGGACTTTCCCAACTCAGCGGCCACTAAACCCACAGGGGCATAAAAAATGCAGTCGCGTGGTAAGACGGAAGGAGCAGGCCTGACTGGCAAAATGTCAGCCATCCTCAACCCAGGGCTTATGCGGGTGCTCCCTGTGCTATGTGCAAAGGCTCAATTGTTTTTAAATAAAATACCAGAAAATGATCACTACTGAGCTGTGATTGATTAGCTGTGATGGGGATCAGGGAGGCAGCCATGGGGTGGTGGGGAGCAGCAGCAGAGGGCTCCCCGCGGCAGGGGCGAGTCAGCCAAAGCCTGCAGTGGGTAGGATGTGAAGGACCCTGGAAAACCCTAGGGGTGGCCAGTGTGGCAGATGCAGGGCCGGAGAGTGGTCAGGTGGGTCGTGGGCAGGGTGGAGAATGATCCTAAGGCCAACCCACACCTGCCCCCTTCTGGTACCTGTTCCCTGTGTTGGGAAGCACTCCTGACCCCACTCTGGCTGCGGGCCCCTTAGCTGCCACCAGAGAGTGTGGTCGGGGCCTTCCGGTGGCAACAGTAAGAGCAGGGCTCAGAGGCTCTGGTCTCTGCTCCGTAGCAACAGCCGCTCTAGACTGCAAGGCTCTCCAAGGGGACGGGCCTATCACTCTGGAGCTGTGTCTGCCCATGTCCAGCCTTCTCCAAGGCCCTCGGTGTCCCTTTCAGGATGGCTGTCTTGAATTCTTCCCCCCCAGTGAGTGGCCTGTGGGCACTTGCAGCCTGAGCTGAGGCAAGCGGACACGGGAAGGGTTTGAGCAGGAGGCAGGGAGCTTGGAGGGGCATCCACAAATCCCACCCCCCGCCACAGCATCACAGCCAGTGGTGTAGCCAATGGCTAAAGGTGGGGTGCAGCCCTGTGGCTCCACTGACGGGTTCAAGACCACGTGAAGCCAGTCCCTGGTGGCAGAGGCAGAGGTGGCTGCAGGGGATGGGGATGGGCACGTGACATCACGGAGCCTAGTGCACTTGGCATCGGGGCGATTCACTGCTCCTCAGCTCAAACAGATTGGGCGAGTGACTGATGACCCCTGACTAAGAAGGCATCCGTACTCCCAGGACCCTGAAACATCTTGGTCCTGTCCAGAATCCCCCACCTGATGGTCCTGATGGGTCCCTGTGATCAGCCCAACTTGGGAGGTGACCAGGTGAGGATGCCAGCGGGCAGGGGCCATGGGGACAGGGACATTGCCCCGACATCTGGTAGCATCTGGTCCTGGGCTAGGGTCTCTACCCTCTTCTTTGTGCTGTCCACTGCTTCTCGGGCTGGTGCTCTGGGGCTCTGTGCTCTCACGGTCGGGGGGGCATGTCTGACCGCTGGCAGCTCACGGGGGACCCCCTTCTTGTCCCTCTGACAACTGCTCCAGCCCCACTTCTGACCCGAGTCACTTGTCAAACCGAAGTTTCGCTTGCCTGGATTCGCTGCTACATTTCTGGTCTCACACCTGTCGTGTCTTCATTCCTTCTGCTGTTTTGCCTCGTGTGTTTTCTAGTTCCTTCCAGTGGGCAGTGAGGTAAAGTGAACTCCTGGACTGCAGATGCTCACAGCTGTCCCATGTCGTTTTGACGCTGCGCTCGCAGCACCTCTGAAGGTGGGCGCGCCGCTGCGTCTCAGGATGGCTCCTGATTTCACCTGCGATTCCTTCTCCCACCCCAGGCTGTCCAGTGCTTAACTTTACCACCTGTTACTGTTCCCTGAAATGGGACACATTGTTGCAGCGATGCTGTTAGCAAACTTGAGCTTCATTCCTAGCAGTAAGGGACAGGCCTGGCACGTGGTTGGTTTCCATTTCTGCACCAGGGCTCTGCTCCCGCGTGCATCTGGTCTGCGGTCCACTTATCTGAAGTGGTGCGCGCAGCAGGATGTGACTGATGGGTGTAAGGTGGCAGCTGAGAAGACCGCACTCCCCTTGAGGAGCCAAACGTCACTGGCACCTCCCCCGTCCCCAAGTGCACTCCTGTGCCACCCCGCGGGGAAGTGGTGTGGGCAGCCCATCCACGCCCCCACCTTCTTCCTGACCAGCGGCACGGATGTGGGACCCCTGGGAAACCCATGTCTGGTGTCAAGCTGTACTGAGATACATGGACTTCTGCATCCTGCTCCCTCACTGCGTGCTCCCCACGGCGCTGTGCTCCCTGTTCCCCTGCTGTCCTGTCGTGGCTTGGGTCCACCCTCCTGTGGGTGAACGCTGGTTCATCTCCGGATTTCTCCATTGTGCCCAGCAGCACCCAGGAGGACGTCCAGAAACCACAGCATGTGTGGCACCTGTTCTCGGCTTCCTCCCCAACCCCAGCCTGGCTATGGATGACAGACAGAACTCTGGACAGGCCCTACTCATCCCTGGGCCTCCTTGTCCACACCCCCAATCCCAGCCAGCACTGAGAGCGTGCTTCTGCCCCCTCAGCCAGAAACAGGCTGCGGAGGCATGAAGGTCCACATCTGGGGTCCCCAGTTGTAAGTGGGTAAAGCCACCCAGGCCTGCCTGCCCTGGACACCACCCCCCCGAGCTTCCAGGGCCCTATGGGCACCCCCCTTTCCCGACTGCAAGGGGCATCAGCCTCTCCTGCTAGGCCAGGAGGGAAAGGCCACCCAGGCAGCTGGTACACAGCTGGAGGGGGCTGTGCAGGCCCGGGAGCCCAGGGCCACCCTCCATGGGCCTCCTGGAGCTGCTGTCTGGAGCCAGCCCGGCCTTCAGCCCTGGTCCTTCCCGAGGCCCCTGACTCGACAGCTGGCTCCCTGCCCCAGGCACACCCATACAAGGTGACAGGGTGGTAGATGTGTCTCCTGGCCCTGGTGACACTTCACAAAATAGTTCCCTGGCAGAAGCCAACTTGGAAAATTCCAGAGACAGGGAAATTTACCATGAGGCAGGAACAGCTGGGTCTGGGCTAGGAACAGAGCCCCGCCCACGTGGAGAACGCAGGCTGGCATGAAGGAGGGACCCGGCAGGCCCGCGGTGAGGGAGTCCTTTAATAGAGATGGGCAGACAGGGGACACAACTTGGCCCTGGGCCAGTGGGGGCAGTGGCTCCTCCTCCCCCACCTGGCTTGGCCTCAGGGTGGACAGGGAAAGGCAGTTTTAAAAAACACAGCGGGACTGATTCTTCACTTTCACGGAAAAGGGGACCTCAGAGGAGCAGCCCGCTGGAGAATCTGTACACAGAGCGGGTCTCCGCGCCCAGCCCTTTGGGCCGAAGCCTGCAGCCACCCCCACCCCCGCTGAAGGGATGGGCTGTCCACACCCACAATGTCCCTATGTTATGTACATCGTTGTGCTTTGGAGTGCCCCGCCCTGCAGCCTTAGCCTGGAGCCTCCCGTGGGAAGAGGGTCCCACTCCCACTGCGAGCTTGGACTCAGGACAGAGTAGCCCCGCTCCTCGCCCGTGAGCAAAGGGTTTGTTGAGACAGAAGGGTCAGTGCTGGACAAGATGCAGGCTGGTGGGAGCAGGCAGGACCGGGGGCACCGGGGCAAGGCGTGAGGCCAGGGTAGCAGGTGTGTGTGGGCAGGACAAAGCTGGGGTGGGGGTGGGACCAGGCGGTGGCTTGGGGCAGGGCTGAGCATCTAGTAAAACCCCATTCCCCACTGGAGAGGAGGGGTTAGGGGGTCCACCCGCAGCTCCCTCCCACCCAGCGCAGATGCTTTCAGTGTCAGGGGCCAGGCGGCTGGCCCGGCCCTGGCCCTGGCTCTGGGTCCACAGGTGGGGAGGGGCGGGGCACGATGATGTCTGCCTGCGTGACCTGCCTGGCTGGGTGGGGTCTAAGGGATCAGTTGTTCTCGAAGAGAGAGAGCAGGTCGTCATTGTTGTTTGTGGGGAGGTCAGGCGGGCCCAGGTAGGACAGCAGTTCCTCCGGGTTGGTCAGTTCTGGGAGCAGCTGGGGACAAAGCAAAGCCATCAGCGGCTCCCGCCTCAGACCCACCACGGCCCTGCATGGGACCCTGACCCTCAGCCTGCATAGGGCCTCCCCCTGCCGGAGGCTGCTCTTTGAGCAGGAATCATTGCACATGGGTTGTCCAAGGCCAGCCAGGGACGCGTGGTGCCGGCAGGGCCAGCGCAGGGGGTGGGCTCGCCGGCGCCCGCGACTCACTATTCGGAGCGGCTCTAACTTCCCCTCATCATGAACTTCAGGGAATTTGGGTTATTCGGATTGAGGACGGTTACCTGCGTTTCACACACCGATTCTGGCTCACCCAGCAAGGGGAGTCAGACAGGCCAGCCCGCACCCTGCGCCAGTGTGGTCAGTTCCAAGCCCAGTCTTCTTGGGCGCTAGACAGTCCCCAGAGCCAACCCCGCCGCTACAGCAGGTGCCCGACCTCCTCGCCAAGGCTGATACTACCTGCCCAGCTCTCCTGGCTCTGGAAGTCACTGGGGCAGCGGCGTTCTCCCTTCTATGAAGCATGTGGACCCTGGGGACGATGTGCATGCCATCCTCCCCAGCCCCAGCTCCCACGCGCTCCCCAGCGTGGGGCCTGTACTCACGTCCACGGCTGGTTCAGGGGCCTCCCCCGCCCCAGACATGGGGGGCCCCATCACGCCTGTGGCCGCGCTGAAGGCCAGCTCGCCGATGGGGCCCGAGCTCACTGGGCCCAGGGGCTGCCGGGATGCTGGGGGAGGGTTTGGATGGTGCAGCTGGGGCCCTGGGGGCCCCCCAAGGCTGGGAGCATGCAGCCCCTGTGGCCCAGGGTTGTGGGACGGGTCCAGGTGACCCGCTGGTGCCATCTGAGGAAGGAGAGAAGAACCTGATCAGATGGCCCTGGGTCCCCCTCCCTGGGAGCTGGCCCCCCAACCCTCTGGCGGCACTGACCTGCCCTGGGAGACAGGGGGCAGACTTCTCTGGTGTCAGGAGGCTGCTGGGAAGGTCAGACTGATAGGAGCTGGGGGGCAGCCCCGCGGTGAACTCAGGAAGGGCCGGGGTGCTGGGTGCGGCAGGCGGGAAGGAGTCAGGGAAGGTCCCGGGTCCCAGGAAGCTGGAACCTGAGAGTAGAGCCGGTCCTCGGTCAGGCCTGGGAGCTGGCGCTGCTGGAGTGGTCTGGGGAGGGGCGACCCCAGTGGTCTCCCACAGGTAGTGCCAGACCTCACAGGAAAGGGCACTTCTTCTCATCACAGACGTTGCTCTGGGACACGCCTCACCCAAACACACCCACACGTGGCGTCAGAGACGCCCCAGAAGCAAGCTGGCAGAAGGTCCCTAATCCTCAGCGACCGCCTACCCCCACGGCCACGTCCCCAGCAGGCCCCAGGTGCGGGACCTGCGTGGTAGTGCTGCAGTGGTCTGAAGAGGACGGACCATTGGCCTGTGGCAGCCGCGTGCCCGGGCCCAGCCCGCCGTACTCACCCTGGCCAGGGTAGTCGCCAGGGGCCGGGGCCGACGGGGGCTGCAGGGGGGCGAAGGGGGCAGCCCCGGGGCCCAGGGCCGCGATCATCTCCATGACGCTGGGCATGAGCACATGCGCGGGGCTCACGGTGCGGCAGCGTTTCAGCACGGGCCCGTCAGGTTCCTCCTTGATGTGCACGTCAGGCTTCACGGGCACGGGCTTCCAGCTGCACATGGGGTCGATGGTGATCTCCTCATAGTCAGAGCTGGCCGGGGACACATGCACTACTCACTAGTTGTCCTGCTGTCTCTCCCAGCCTCCAAGGCTTGTGGCCACCCGGCACGTTCCACAGGCCCGGGGTGGGGGGCTGTGGGTTACGGCCATGGCAGAGCAGCGGGGTGGGGGGTGCCTCCCAGCCATCCTGGGGCTGCCCGCTGCCGATTGCAGATTAACTGCTGCCGACCGCAGCCGGGCAAGGGGCGGACACTTACTTCTGAATGTAAATGAGAATCCCCAGCATGTACTGGTCCACCTCCAGCCCCTCCAGCAACGCCGTCTTGCTGTCGGAAACCAAGAGGATGGGGCTCGGAGGCCTGTCACTGCTCCGCTCCATCACTGTGCCCGAGACCACCCCGTGGGAGATGATCTTCAGGAAGGGGACCCCGCGTGTGAGGTCTCTGCCCTGAGCCACAGCATTATCGTCTGGGCGGCTACCACTGAACCTGACTTGGGTATTTTCTGGTGCTGCAGGGGGAGCGGACGGCTTCTGACAAGGACCGTCCTGCACCCCAGGCCGCCATGAGGGCGTCTCAGGAATACTCACTTGCACACGGGGCATCTCCAGGTCCCCCGCTCACAGTTGAGCTGTAGGTAGGACTCTAGGTCGAAGCACTGTGGGGGGCAGGACAGGTGGCTTCTCACACGGGGGCCGGGGGCAACCTGGCCGTACCACACGATCGAGCCGCGTGCTTCTGGGCTGATCTGCTCATGTGTGGAGAAGCCACACATGCCAGGCTTTCCCCAGGGCGCCCCTCCTGACAGTCCTCATAGGGACTGGGATGCCATGAGGCCAAAGGCATGGGCATCTGCGCTGAAGGGCCGCGTCCAGGACGCATTGTCCAAGGAGACCCCGTGGCGGAGCGTTGGGGATCCGAGGGGTCGCTCCTGGGGCCTCGGGAGGACCGCACCCGCGGCCTCATCGCCTTTTGAGAGGAGACCCTGCGAATGCAGGGGAGCAGTGACTGTCCTCGGAGACAGGGGAGGGCCGACAGAGAACAACTGTCACAATTCCTGGCAGAGCTCCACAGGGACCACCCACCTGGATGTGGCGGCAGTCGTGGCCGCGGGCAGGGAGCTGGATCCTGCGGAAGGTGATGGGGCACTTGAGGGACACCTTGATGGCCGTCTGTTCCACGCCGTCCTCGCCGTTGGGCCCGGGCGTGCCGGGGATGGTACCGCTGCTGAAGTTACGCTTTACTGGTGTCGACAGGGCAAAGGGCTAGACGGAGGGGCTGCCACTGGCGCCACAGCCCCAAGGGACCACGTGGGCCGCCCACTGTCCCCCCAACCCCCAGCAGGGCCACTCACTCTTGCTGACGCAGTGCTCAGCAGGAAGGAGGCGCTTCTTGAGCAAGCCCTGCAGCACCGCGCGCACGGCGGGCCGGTGCACCAGCTGCAGCACGAACAGGTGCGACTGCGGTGGGAGGGGCCGGTCAGGACTGCAGTGGGGAGTCTCCCCTGCTCTGGAGCCCCCATGCCGCAGGCTGGCCCCGCCCATCTGGGGAGCCCGCCAGGGGGAGAACACCGGCATCTGGGAGCCCCCAGCCTATGGCAGTCCCGTGACCACCCCCGGAGCCGGCTGGGGCATGCCCAGCTGCCCCTCTTCGCCCCGGTGAGTCCCAGCAAGGCTTTCAGGATGGGGAGCCAGGGGGCCTGCTGAGCCTCCTCGCGGGGAGACAGGGTCAGCAGGAGCGCTCCATCTGCCTGCGCGGTGCGGGCCTCACTGGGAAGCAGGGAGGTGGCTCCACACCGCCGTGGGGCCAGGAGATGAGACAGGTTGGGCGGGACTGACGCGGAGGGAGGGGGGGTGCGGGGGCACTCACACAGCAGCAGGCCGTGACCGTGATCTGGATGGTGTTGCGGCCCGGCTGGCACACGTGCTTTAGGTACAGGGGCTTGTGGGAGGTCTTGTTGTCGCCGCGCTCGATGGTGAGCGGGGTGGCGTTGACGCTGACCTGCACCGAGGCCGGCCAGTTGGTGTTCATCTGCCGGTCCTCGTGGTGGTAGCACTTGAACTGCAGCTCCAGGTCAGGCCTGCGTGGGCCGGGTGCACAGTAAGGACAGGCCGGCTGGGGCGCGGGTACAGGGGTTGGGGCCGCACACCGGGCCGGCGCCAGCTCACCTCAGCATTAGCGTCTTGTAGACGGAGTCACGCAGTTGGAAGGCATGGTTGCTCACGGCCAGGTTGTGCTGCAGGCGGAAGGGTTCCAGGACCACCCCGTCGCGCACGGGGAAGGTCAGCCGCAGCTCATCACAGGGGCCACTGCCTGGGAGCGGGCCACGCTGGCATGAGCCGGCAGCTGGCATGGAGGACGCCCCCCACCCCCCGCACCCCTTACTGCAGGGATGTGGGCTGGGGAGCAGGGCCCCTCCTTCCCCACCTTGGGGCTGGGCTGTGGGCAGCATCTCCCCCGGGGCCCCAGGATCTTGGGATCCCGCTGTTCCATCCTGCTTCAGGCACCTGGCCCAGGGTCCCCTAAATTATGACTGGAGATCGTGCCCCAGACCCAGAAAAAGAGGGTGCCACTGGTGCTTTCGGGAGGGTGGAAGGCTGCGGAGGTGTGAATGGACTCCCTTCACCATCCCCAAGCTTGAGCTAGGTTTCTAGGACCTCGGGTTCTGCGCTGGCAGTCTACCCTGGACCAGGGGGTCCCTAGCCAGGAGAAGACTTCAGGGGATGCATAGACTCCCTAAAATGATCCAGAGTTTCGTGCGCATGCATATCTTTCTAGAGAGAAGATCCACACCTTGAAAAATCCGCTAAGACGTCTACGGGTGAAAGACAGGGGTATGGGCCCCCAACTCTCATGTCCCCAGAGGATCCCAGTCCAAGCAAGCTGAGAACAAGTGACACTCACCGGGGGGAGACGGGTGCAAGGAGCTCACGCTGGGCTTGAGGTCGGGCAGGAAGGGAGACTTGACCTCCTGGCTGGCAGACATGTAGGGGACACTGCTGCCGGGAGTCATGGGCGGCGTGGGGCTCCCCGGCAGTGGGGAGCTGGGGTAGCCAGGGGTGGAACGGGTGGGCTGTGGGGGTGAGCAAATGGTCAAGGTGGAATGGTGGGGGGTGAAGTTTGTTCTTGGAGCACCCGCGGGAACAGTAAGGACAGAACTGAACAGGGCAGTCCCAGAGGGTTCTGGCTGGGCACCCCCAATTTCCTCCTGCTTGGGCGCCCTCTCTCCATGGGCCCACCCCGTGAGCCTCCCGCCCGTCTGCCCGTACCCCACTCAGGCCAGGCTGGCTGTAGCTGACGCTCCCCCCGTTGAAGCTGGCGCCCTGCCCGTTGAACTGCTCTGTGGGCTGCAGGAGAGAAAAGTGCATGCGCCCAGGGCCCCCACCTGGCCCCGGCACTTAACCCAAGGAGGGGGCTGGGGGCAGGGTGCCTACCGCACACAGGGGCACTGGCCTCTAGTCTCTTCTTTGGAGGCTCTCTTCCTTCAGCAAGTAATCAACAAGGGGCTCATAGTGCTTTCATAATTTATGACATTACTACTCCAGGAACAGAGATAGACTACTCACGCCCCAAGTTAGAAGGGTCGCAGGAGAGCCAGGGAGAGGCTGAAAAAACACACCTCCTCCTCCCCACATGCCCCCGATGGGCCCGTCCCCAGCAAGCAGAGGGAATGTGGTCGCTGTACCCTAAAAGACAATCAAGTGGCCTGGGGGCCTGCCCCCCGCCCCGCCTGCTCCCTACAGTGATTTTCTGAGCAGATACAAACATCCCGCAGAGGATCCTTTCAGAACTGGATCCCCACACTGCTTGGGACCCCCGCGGAGCTCCGGGCTGCCTGTTCACTCTCATCCCTCCGGGCCAGCTCCCTCATCAGCCTGGCCAGGGCCCAGCACAGGGCCCTGCGGGGGTGCGGTGGGCCAGAGGGCCCAACCCTACCTTGTAGTGCAATCCTGCAGGGCCAGCGGCGGGCAGGGCCTGGGCCACGCTCTGCTGCAGGGGCAGCCGGTGCCCAGGGTAGGAGGAAGGGGTGGGAGGCTGCCCGGCGCCAGGTGCATACTGGCTTCCTGGCAGGTACTGCTGCCCGGGGTAAACCTGAGGGACAGAAAGGGCACTGTACTAGGGCAACGGCTGTTGGGGAAGTCAGCTCCCAGGGAGGATGCGGTGCCCACCCCATCCGACGTGGCCGCTTCCCTCCTGTGGACGGCCGCACCTGCTGCGGCTCTGGGTGCAACTGGGACGAGGGTGGTCTGGACGCTCACCTCACTGGAGTAGGCCCTCTTGACCCCCTGTCGGGGCAGCGGCTGGGCCTGGGGAGGCCCGGGGTACCCGTGCTGGGGCAGGCGCTGCCCTGCGTACAGGGGTGCCATGCCTGTTGCCCGGGTGGGGTTCATGCCAGCGGGGCCCAGCAGCCCTCCCACGGCGGCAGGATTCATACTGCTGGGGACGCTGGGCCCCCGGGGACCTCCGTGCTGTAGGAACTGGTTGTTAAAAGCCTGCCCAGCCCCCATCTGGGGAGAGAAGACAGGAGCCATTCAGGCCAACCCCCAACCTTGGGTGCCACCCAGGGACCCCCACCGTGCCTCACCCCTTCCCCCCACTTTATCTCACTGCGCACCCGTCCCCAGACCCTGACCCTGGTTGCCCAACAGGTCCCTGCTTTCCAGACCAGCACATGTGGGCGCTCCGGGAGGAGCGGCCGGGCCTCACCGCTCCGTACTGGCTCAGCTCCTGGCTCTGCTTCTCCTGGAGGGCGGCCACAGTGGCCGTGGCCGTGGCCGTGGCTGTGGCCGCAGCAGCAGCCACCGCAGCCGCCGCCGCTGCCTGGGTGAAATCGGTGGAGGGTCGTGTGGCATGTGAGGGCAGACCCAGGCCCCCGGGCCCCCCCGGACCGCCCGCATACCTGCGGAAGACACATAGGGCCGGGCTCAGCAGCGCTTGCCGCCCATCACCTGGGGGGAGCCACACGGTAGTTCTTGGGGCTCCGCTTGCATGCACACAGCCCTGGGGGGGCCCCCAGCAGTGCAGCCAGGGGAGGGGTCCTGCTTACCCAGCAGAGAAGCCGGGGCCGCTGGGGTAGCCCCCGCGGCCATACACCCCCTGCGGCACAAAGCCCTTGCTGGTGGCGCCGTCACCAAACGCCTGCTGTCCAAGGCACTGCGGGGAGCTCAGGGCAGAGCCGCTGCCGGCCACTCCGGGCATCACGGAGCCGCCAGGGGGGCTCCCTGCAGGGCCCATGGGGTTCCCCAAAACCTACGGGGAACAAGAACCACCAGTGAGCACCATCCACACAACTTACTTCATGTGGTGCTCCAAAGAGAGGCCTGGCAGTGGGGGTGGGGGCGGGGCAGGGGGCAGAGGTGAGGGGAGGAGAGCAGGGATGGGATGCAGGGCGGGAATGGCATGAAGGCCAGAAGACTCCATTTCTCCCTGAGGAGGGGGGCAGGCGCGGGCTCACCTGGCTCTGGGCTGCGTTGCCGACGCCCCACACGGTCGTGACCACGGACAGCGATCCTGCAGGCTGAGTGGCGCTCTGTTGCCAAGGCACTGCCTCGTAAGCAAACGGACCATCACTGGGAGCAGAGAGGCGGGTGAGAGGCCCAGGTCAGGAGCGCCCTGCTGGGGAGGCTGAGTGCAGGAGCAGCAAAGTCCCGCCACGCCACCAGGCCCGCACCCCTGGGCCTGAGGAGGGAGCGCAGCAGGAGCCCCACTCACCCGTGTGGCGTGGGGGGCAGGGCGGGTTTCACGGGGTGCATGGGGTTCATTGGCTTCGGAGCAGCCTAAAGGCCAGATCTGTAGGTGGCAGGAAGTGGTCCTCACTGCTGGTGATGTGGGACTCAGCTGCTCTGGCTGCCGGGACAGGAGGGAGGACATCAGCGGAGAAGCAGCCAGAGGCTGTCGGCAGCCTGCAGGAAGCCCTGAGCATGAGGCCCCCTGGCGCTGTGCTGAAAGAGGGAGGGCAGGGTGACAACGGCGTCTGAGGGCCACCTTGCCCTGCGCTGCCTGCCCTGCCCATCCTCCACCTGCCTCAACCCCAAACCCCAGCCTGGAAGCCAGCATTAACCCTGTCTGGCCAGGACCTGGACCAGCTCTGGAAGCAGGCTTTCTGAACCCCAATACTTTCCACGCTTGTCCTCCCACACAAAGGCCTGGATATCTGTAAGAGTCAGGGAGCATCTAGGACCTGTTTGCCAGAAGCCCCCAAGAAAGCACCAGGGGGGCAGGTCAAGGCCAAAGCCAGAGAGAAGGCTGGAGAGGAGCACCCGGGGGCACCATCTGCCCATGCTCCGAGGCCTGCCCGCTGCAGAAGGAGCGCTGGTAACCAGGGGGGTGTGAGCTCAGCCACCCTCCATCCTCCCTCCTGCCCTGGATGGCAGGCTGCTGCAGCAGCAAGTCCCCCAAGGGCTGCTCTGGGGCCCAAGGGTGCCATCTGGGACTGATGTGGGCACAAGGCCAGGCAGGCAGACCTGACCCACCAGACAGAGTTCCTAAAAGGGGAGGGATCCACACACATAGCCATGGGCGGAGGGCTGGCAGGTGCCCATGGACATGGCAAGGGGCCAATGGGAACACAGCAGCAGGGCTAGTGAATGCTTGCAGGACCCGTGTGCCCATGCTGGGGGCTTTCTCCTACCCCGTGAGGCTCACTCTCTCCCATTTACTGTCTCAGAAAAACCGGTGATGGAGGGCTAGGCCACTCACATCCTCCAACATCCCCAAAAGCAAGTCCAGACCCTTGCTGGCATGGCTGGGGCCACGTGCTTCTGCCTGGTCTCCGTGCAGACACAGGCTGGTGATGGTCCTCAGGGGGTACCCTGGGGGTCCTGGGTGGGGAGGCTACACCCCGCCCTCTGGACGTTGACATTCTGTCCAGGAGCATCGCTGCCTTTCTGGGGCTGCGAGGCCTCACACATGCACACAGACACATCACCTGTGCCAGGCTAACCTCCGGTGGCTCAGTCCTGCCACTTCAGCACTCTCGGGGCGTCCTTCAGGCCCAGGAGTGAGAAAGTGGCTCCAGCACCCACCTGGCCCCGAGACTCACATTCCTGAGTGCTGCCCAGGCACCTCCAGAAGGTCACGTCCTCTGGAAATACAGTCCTGGAGGGGTGTGGGGGGTGGGTCCCTGAGCGGGGGCCCAGGGGAGATGGGGTGCAGTGGGGACTGCGATCTGGAGCCTCCCCCACTGAGCACAGAGGTACATGCATCCTGGAGTTGCAGCGTGGCTGGGCCCGGGGCCGGGCGAGACGGGGAGGGAGAGACAAGTGGGCTTGTCCACCTTACAGCTAGTTCTGCTTCCCTTCCCCCCCGCCAGACCAGGCCCCACTCAGGAAACAGGGGCCAGAAAAAGCGGGGGTCAGTGGGTCTGGAAGGCTCTAGACCCCTAGACTCTGGGCAGAAGTAAGCGTGGGAGCCAGGACACTGTGACCAGGCAAGGGAAGGCTGGTCTCTACGGGTCCAACTCCAGGATTGGGATGGGGGTGGGAGGTACGGATGGACAGACCTGCCAGTAGGTCAGTGGAACAGACCAGAGAACCAGCTGGTCTCTGATGAAGGTACAGAAAACATGCACTGGAGGAAACCTGCCATTTCAACATGAGGTGCCAGAGACGCTGGATTCCCGAGCAAAAAACAAAACAAAACCAAACCCTAATCTTCCCATCGCATACAGAAATTAACTCAAAATGTGCCACAGATTCAAATGTCTAGCACAAGCTGTAAACCCTTTGGAAACACCTGGGAGCGAATCTTCGGGATCCAGAGCCAAGAGCCCTCCCACAACACACTGAAAGCACACACCATAGAAGAGCAAACCGAGAACCTGTCTGCAGAGCCCAGACCGGATGAAGCTACGGACCAGGCGCTGCCTTCAAGAGCCACCGTCCCTGACAAAGCATTAGCATCTAGAATATATAAAGAATTCTCAAAACTCAAAATAACCCAAAAAAACAAAACCCAAAAAACCCACCCAGAAACTGGGCAGGAGAACAGACATTTCACCGATGAGGCAGTAGGGACAGTGAGTCAGTGCTCGGAACTGGGGTCCAATCCACAGAGCTGGGGTCCAACATCAGGGCCATCAGGCACGGGCAGAGTAAAACCGCTGGGAGCCCTGGCCGCACCCCCCCTTGGAGCCGCTAGGATAGTGCCAGCGCCGGCCAGGCAAGGAGACCCGGACCTCATCCCCACGGTGGCTGGAAACAGACCAGGGGCAGCCGCCCTGGACCACAGTTCTGCGGCTTCCCGTAAAACAAAGCACACAGCCACCCCACTAACCAGAGATATCACTTCTGAACATTCATCTCTGAAAACTGTAAACGTCTGGTCACAGGAGAACCTGTATGTGCGTGTTGCCAGCAGCCCGCAGGGATCTCGGGGGAACATGCTGTGTGGGAAACGCCAGTCCCAAGAGATTCCACATGTAGGGTTCCCTTTACATAACACTCCTGAGATGACAGAATCCCAGAACCCGAGAGCAGAGCGCGTGGCCAGGTGGGGAGGAGGGAGACAGGTGTGAACACAAGGTGGGGAAGGCCGTGTCTGTATCTTGCCTGGCGCCACCTGGCCTCCTGCTGGGACATGTCCTATAGCTCTGTAAGATGGCATCACCAGGGAAGCCGGGTAAAGGACACAGGGGTGTTTTTTACAGCCACACGTGAATCCAAAATTCCCCCAAAATTAAACTTCAGAAAAGGAACTGCCACCACCCAGCCCACTGTCTCCACAGGGATGCCCACGGCAACCATCCCTCCTCCAAGCTGGTGGGTCTGGCTGGGCCTGCTCTGGTCCCACAAGCAGTGGCCGGAGTCCCTGGGGCTGGAGGGCTCTGCTCCGAGCTCCCGCTTCCCCAGCGTGGCCTCCGGGACTTCAGACTCACCTGCAGGGCTGGAGCCGGAAGACCACATTTCTAATGGGTCCATGGTTGAGGACGCTGCTGATACAGGCACCCCAGTCTGAAAGCCAGGGATGCGGGGGCGGGGCGGGGACTCCACGGGCCTGGGGACCCCGGCAGACTCCTACGTCCCATGGGTCAGGGGAATTCCACCCCCAAGACTTCTCTGTTGTGAACGAGACCACAGATGTTTCCAGTTCCCCGAGCTGACTGCTCGTGTGGCTGTATGGGTGTGTATGGGTGTGTACGGGTGTGTGTGTGTGTGTGTGTGTGTGTGTGTGTGTGACTTCCTGCCAGACCAAGTCTGGTCTCCTCCCTGAGAAGACCTACACTCTCCACGTCACTCTGCTCCTGACAGAGGGAGAGGGGAGCTCTGAGCCCAGACCTTCTTCTCACTTCCAGGCCTGGAAGGCAGAGCTGGGAAAGCCCCTGTGTGTGTGTGTGTGTGTGTGTGTATATGTGTGTGTGTGTGTGTGTGCGCGTGCGTACGTGCAAGGAGGCCTGAGCAGGCCTCTGGGGGCTTCTGGCGGCCAGAGGCTCTCCCATATGCAGCTCCAGCAGGAAGCCAGGAACCCTGGGCAGAACCCGGCATACGGCTAGCTTAGAAGGCCCCACGGCTTTCTATGGGTCAGGTCACATCTTCCTCCAGAAAAAGAGCTACAGAAAACTCACTACTCTGACCCCTCTTCCCCAGGGGCTCAGAGCAGCTGCACCCAGTCTCCTGCGTCCCAACGAGAGGCAGACCTTAATGTGGGTCACCCCTCTTCCACCTCCACTCTGTCCCTGCTGCCTGGTCACCCAGGAGCAGCACACCCCATGACAAGCCACCTGACCTCAGGAGGAGAGGCCTACTCCACGGTCCCAGAGCAGGGACGCCGGGAGCCCGTAGTTCCTGGGAAAGTCTCCGACCAGAGGGACACCGGAGCCTGGGCTCTACTGGGCTCTGAGAGGGTGGAAATGATGGCTCCAGGGAGGCAGGACGACACAAGGCGGGGACTCACATGCTCAGGGAGCTGAAGTCCTGACGCTCTCCATGTGAGGTCACAACACTCATCCCAAATCCCCAAGAACGAGCATCTACCCACAGACCAGACGCGGGACACTTCGGAGAGCAGCTAGAGCATTTCACTGCTCCAAGCCTCAGTTTACAATGTGTACAACGGGTACCTGGTGCCACCCTGGGACTGAGGAAAGGGGAGGACACATGCCCACCTTTACACTCTCAGCCCTGACCCCTGTAGTGGGGGCAGCTACCGCTGGACACTTCAGGGGGAGGCCTGGCTGCCTGGTCTTCATTACCTTCCTCTCCTCCCTGACTTCTACTCCCAGCCTGTAGCGAGCCCCTGGGCATGACAAGTCCTCAGGCCCAGTACCCAGAGGGTGAGGCTAAGACCCACCTCCGGGATCCTGTTATCCCTCTCGAACCCCTTCAACAGAGGCCCTCTGGCTCTAGCACGCCAGGATTTGGTGGGTGAGTCTGTGTTCACCCTCTCTGCATCCACCACCCTCTTACAGACCAAGTCACATGTTCTGTGTATGTCCCTGCGAGATCTCAGATAACACAACCGACTTACAGAGGGGGACACGGGTGTTCTGCAACTATCAGGAAGAGAGCAGGGCAGGGTGGGAGAAGGATGGCGGGTGGGGGGTGGGGGGTGGGGGGGGGCAGGAGGGAAGCAAGTCCGGGAGCAGGGCAGGGAGAGAGCATGTCAGGGGGTGGTAAGGGGGAGCAGGGAAGCGGGGAAAGGGGACCAAGGCAGGGAGGGAGCAGATCATAAGCGGAGAAAGGAGGGCGGCAGGGGCCAGCGCAGAGGGAGAAAGAGGAGGATGAAGGGGGCAGGTCCGGGGAGCAGGTGACCCTCCCGCCTGGGCGTGAGCACGTCGGGTTAGGAAAGGGGTGTCCCCACGGAAACCACGGCCGGAGGCTGAAAGGTCAGCCCGCGTCGCCGCCCCTGGGGCAGACCCGCGCGGGTCCCACATCGCCTCGCCCGTGGGAGCGCACCGCCCAGCACCAGCCCGGAAGGCGAGCCCACCGACCAAGCGCGGCGTGGAGGCGGCGAAGCCAGGTGGGGCGAGGGCCCCGGGTCACCCGCCCCGCTCAGGAGGTCGCGGGGGCCGCGCACACCCCCCGGGCGCTCGGCCGGCTTCCGGCTGCCCCAACAAAGGCTCAGGTGAGTGTCGCCCTGCGCGCGCGAGGACGGTGGGCCCAAGCGCACGACGCGCACGAGGCAGGTGCGGCAGGTGGGCGGCAGGGCCGCCTCCAACCCGGCCCGAGCCCGGCGGAGGCGCCGCAGCGCCGGGCCCCGGGCGCAGCACCTGCCAGCCGCGCGCACCTGCCGCACCTGCCGCCCCCGCCCCCCCCGGCCCTCTCACCTTCGCCTGGCCCGGCCCGGCCTCTCGCCGCCGCGGCCCCCGGCCCGCGCCGCTCCATACGCTCAGCCCGCCCTCCGCGCCGCCCGCTGCCCCCGGGCCGCTGCCGCCGCCGCCCGCGCCATCGCGCCGCCGCCCGCTCCGAGGGCACAATGGAGCCGCCGCGCCGCTCATGCATATGCATGACGCCGCGCGCCGGCCCCGCCCCCAGGCCAGAGCAGTGGAGCCCCGAGCCGAAGTCGTGCGCGCGCGGGGCGGCCGCGGGCCTGCGCAGGCCGGAGCGGCAGGCCCAGGCCGGCCGGGGACAGGCAGGCAGCGCGGGCGGCGGGGGATCACCACACGCGCCCTCCGCCCCCTCCACACCTTTCCGAACGCCGCGTCTGCGGAGCCCCCTGCGCTTCCTGCTCGCTAGCCGCCGGGGCGGGGCCTGATGGAAGGGCGGGGCCGAATGGAGCGGCGGGGGCGGGCGGCGGGGGCGGGGCTTTCCGATGGGCGGGGCCTGTCAGAAGAGGGTGTCAGAGCCTGGTGGAAGCGGCCCTGTCGGAGGCGGGGCCTGGCGGGGGGCGGAGTCCGTCAGAGGGGGGCCGACCAGAGGGGCGGGACATTTGAAAGGGGGCGGTCGGGGGCGGGTCCTGACGGGGGCGGGACCTGTCAGAGGGAGGCCGGTCGGAGGGGCGGGGCCTCTGGAGGGGGCGGGGCCCGGAGGGAAAGCCGGGCTGACGGTCGCCGCTGCTGGGCCTCAGGGTCGCGGCCGAGCCGTAGCGGTGGAGGCGTCCTGTCTGCCCCGCCGGCCCCTTCTCGCCCGGTCAGCTGTCCCGCGCGCTTCTGCCGCCGGTTCAGGGAGGCCGCGCTCGGCCGGTGTGGTCTCTGGTCGCGGGCACGGGACGGGGCGAGTCTCGGGCGCAGCGGGGCCGGCCGCCCTCACAGCCGTCTGGGTCGCCTCGGGCCTGTGCCTTCGGGCCCGGCTCCCAGCCAGGGGTCGCGCAGCGGTCATCCTGGGACGGCCCGTGTCCTCGAGGTCCGCGCACGTGCGGCGGGGCCGGGGCTGCGTCCTCCTCCAGGCCGCCGACACTGTCCGGCGGGTGGGCCGCGCCTGCTGTGTCCGCTGTCCTTTCGGGGCTCGCCAGGGTTTTCGGCACTGCGGACATGTCTCCCCTAAGGCCGGCTGGACCTGTGCCCTGTTGCTTCGAGAGCCGTCCACTCACTGGGTATGGGGCCTGCTGTGTGCCAGGCTCTGGTCTGGGCTCTGAGCCCTGCTCCGGGCCTCAGCCCCAGTGGAGGCTCGAGAAGTTGACGTGTATCCTTGGGGGACAGGGTAAGGACGACAAAGAAAGCAAGGCCAGAGAGTGGGGCGAGTGTAGGCTGGGGGAAGGCTCTATGGAGAGCTGCCTACATGAAGTGGGGAGCAGGTACCTGGGGATTCTGATGCTCTTCTGCCTGCGCGAGGCCAGGAGTGGCTTCGTGAGGGTCCAGGGCCTGGGACTGGCAGGCGGCTCTGCCCTCTCCCCAGTGTGACCGCCGCCCCAGTGACCCTCCGAGATGCTGTTTGGTGTCAGCCTCTTCTACAGTGTTTTCATGTTTGACCAAACGGACTGTTAGAAAAGTCTCCCCTATTTACTGGGGAAATATGCCTTCCTAAAGCCTTTCTTCTAGGACTGCATAGAATGGGAAGCCTCCCTTTGCTATCTGACAGCTGCGTCTTCAAGCATGAGAAGGAACTTCCCACCCCTTGAACCTCCCGCTGGAGACACGCAGGCCCACTCCCTTAAGTGCCAACAGATGTGTGAATGCTAGGACTTCGTTCCAGCGGGCTGTCTCCTAGTGCACGGCAGCTGGACAAAATCCTTTTTATTTTTATTTATTTATTTATCTTTTTTTTTAAAGATTTTATTTATTTATTTGACAGACAGAGATCACAAGTAGGCAGAGAGGCAGGGGGAGAGAGAGGGGGAAGCAGACTTCCTGCTGAGCAGAGAGCCCGATGTGGGGCTCTATCCCATGACCCTGAGATCATGACCTGAGCCGGAGGCAGAGGCTTTAACCCATTGAGCCACCCAGGCGCCCCCAAAATCCTTTTTAAAATGTGACACCAGGGGCGCCTGGGTGGCTCAGTGGGTTAAGCCGCTGCCTTCGGCTCAGGTCATGATCTCAGAGTCCTGGGATCGAGTCCCGCATCGGGCTCTCTGCTCAGCGGAGAGCCTGCTTCCCTCTCTCTCTCTCTGCCTGCCTCTCCATCTACTTGTGATTTCTCTCTGTCAAATAAATAAATAAAATATTAAAAAAAAATAAAAATAAAAAAAAATAAAATGTGACACCAGAGGGGACACGATACTCTGAATGTGACCAAAACCTGCACTTAGTTGTAACCTCAGACACTGAGTTATTACGAACAGCTAAGCACCCACAGTTTTCTCACTTCTTGACTTGCAGAACTAGCTTGAGAAAGAGAAAGCGGCCACTTCTTTGCCTACAGGTGTTCTTCTGTGGAAAATACGGAGGAACTTTCATAATCAGTCGTGACCTTTCATCATCCAAATATTGAGTGTTAATTCCTGTTCATTTTTTGGTCTCTTTTCTCCCAAGTGCTTCTCCGCATACGGTTGCAGTTTGGAGGTTACAGTCTAATGCGTGACTTCACACCCTTACTCCTTCGCTCCATCCACAGAAATGTGTCCTTTCTTATAATGCATCCTCTGAAATAAGCGTGAAGACTACGGGCAAGGACGTTTGCTGTGGCCTTACCTGGGCTACTGAAAATCTAGACTCAAGCTGTGTTCGTTCCTTCAAACTCTCTGTCAAGCGTCTGCCAGATACTGTTGTCCGTGGAAAACACGGTAGCCGGCAGAACAGCACAGAAGTCCTGATGGCCCAGAGCTTCCACCAGTAGCTCATAGCTCGACCCTCGTGGGTAACATGGCTGTCACCTACCTCCATGAGCTGGAAACCCAGTCAGATCCCGTCTGGAGAGGTTTTTAATGGTAGGAGAAGAGTTTCCCACACTTGCTAAGTGAAAAACCAGATACAAAGTTGCATGATGCCAACATAGTTTCTTTCTTTCTTTCTTTCTTTCTTTCTTTCTTTCTTTTTTTTTTAAGATTTTATTTATTTATTTGAGAGAAATCGTGAGAGAGAGAGAGATGATGAGCTGGGGAGAGGAGCGGGGGCGGGGAGCAGGTTCCTGGCTGAGCAGGAAGCCCGACGTGGGGCTCCATCCCAGGACCCTGAGATTATGACCTGAGCTGAAGGCAGACGCTTCACCCACTGAGCCCCCCCAGGCACCCAGCCAGCAAATGTAGTTTCTAAAAAAAACCCCCAAAACAACCCAACAACAAAATACATTTATTCAGTATAAGCTCTTCCTCCAGGCCATTAATTAACTTGTCAGGAGTGGAGGAAAGTACCTTTACGAAAGATGTGGGTCAGGCACCACCTTAACCAAAGGACCAAGTCAGCCTCACCGAGCATGGGTGCGGCTGACATCCGTGCCCTTGGTGACATGCTGAGAGAAAGGTCAGAGACACCCCCCCAACTCCCAGTCCCGGTGGCAGTGACAACAGGAAATGTTTCACCTGGATCTAATAACAACAAGTCCACACAGAGTCAGCCTCCAGGGCTGGCCTGGACTCAGAAAACTCCAGAAGACCAGCCTGGGGAAATGGTCAGAGGAGACCAGAGAGCCAGGACACTGGGTGGGGACTGGGCCACGCCCTAGGCCTGGTCAGTGCTATGCTAGCGCGGCCTGGGGGTGGATGCCCAAGGGTGACACTGCTTGGGGGAGTGCCCTGTTCTCTGGAGGCCGTCCAGGAGCAGGCCGCCCGGGGGCAGCACCTCGGACGGGCCGCCACGGCTCCCATGGGTACACTGAGCCCGCAAAGCATGCATGGCTGGAAATAAAGGCTGAGTCTTTTCAAAGGTATGAAGAAACAGCATGAAGGATATGTTATCTGTAACTTCGGTAAAATGATGTAAAATTCTTTTTTTTTTTTTTTTTAAGATTTCATTTATTTATTTGACAATCAGAGATCACAAGTAGGCAGAGAGGCAGGCAGAGGTGGGCGGGGGAAGCAGGCTCCCTGCTGAGCAGAGAGCCCTATGCAGGGCTCAATCCCAGGACTCTTGGCATCCCAGGACCCTGACCTGAACCGAAGGCAGAGGCTTTAACCCACTGAGCCACCCAGGTGCCCCACGATGTAAAATTCTTTGCAACATTGTGGATCACTGCCTCCTTCACAGGCGTGTTATGATCCACGTCATAGGCGATAGGGAACCCATCAGGGCCTTCACGGGGCTGCAAGGTTGTGCCCAGCGGCCACACCAGGAGCCCGTCAGATGCGGGCTGACCCACCCCAGGCCCCATCCACCCAGGCCTCACCCCAGAACCTACCCCCAGGTTTAGTAAATTGTATTAGCTCTTATTTTTATTTTTTAAAAAAGCTTTTAGTTATTTATTTGAGAGAGACAGAGAGAGAGAAAACGTGCATGGGGAGGAGGGGCAGAGGGAGAGGGATGCTGACCTGAGCCGAAGGTAGTCGCTTAACTGACCGAGCCATCCAGGTGCCCCTGTATTAGGTTTTATTTTTATTTTTTATTTTTTAAAAATATTTTATCTATTTATTTGACAGAGCGAGAGAGGGAACACAAGCAGGGAGTGGGAGGGGGAGAAGTAGGCTTCCTGCTGAGCAGGGAGCCCGACTCAGGGCTTGAGCCCTGGACCCTGGGATCATGACCTGAGCCAAAGGCAGAGACTTCACCGACTGAGCCACCCGGGCGTCCCTGTGTTAATTTTTGAATAAAGAGTGTAAATGACAGGTCCAACTTCATTTTTTCTTATTGGAATCAGTTGTCCCAGTTGTCCAGTTGTCCCCGATTCCTTATTGGAATCAGTTGTTTTCATTGAAAACAGTCTTCTTCCCTCATTGAATGGTCTTGATGCCCGTGCGGAAAATCACTGGAGCATCAGGGAAGGAGTATTTCTGGGCTGTCAGTCCTATTCCATTGGTCTCCATGTCGGTCCTTATGCCGGCACTCACTGACCTTGTTGTGGCTACACTGTAGGTTTTGAAATGGGGAAGTGTGAGCCCACCAACTGTTTTCCTTCTGCAAGGTTGGTTTGGATATTCTGGGTCTCTTGAAGTTCTGTGTGAATTTTAGAATCAACTTGCCAGTTTTTACAGAAAAGTGTGGGACTTTGAAGGGGATTATGTTGAATCTGTAGATCAGGGTTTTTTTTTTTTTTTTTTTTTAAAGGTCTTATTCATTTATTTGACAGAGATCACAAGTAGGCAGAGAGTCAGGCCGGGGTGGGAGGGAAGCAGGCTCCCTGCTGAGCAGAGAGGCCAATGCGGGACTTGAACCCAGGACCCTGAGATCATGACCTGAGCCGAAGGCAGAGGCTTCACCCACTGAGCCGCCCAGGCGCCCCCTGTAGATGTTCTAAGTGATGCCGTGTTAACGACATTAAGCCTCTGATCCATGAACGTGGGATGCCTCTCATGTTCAACAACAGTATACATTTCACACGCTGTTGGGAATTACTTTGGAGCACTTTCTCTCTCTGATGCTGTCGTACATGGAATCGTAGCTTCGTTTTCATTCTGTCGGTTGCCACGGTCTAGAAATACGTAGATTCATATGTAATGGCCTTGTACACTGCAACCCAGCTTGTTTCATTTTGTAATTCTAATAGTTTTGAAAATCGATTCTGTAGGATTTTCTTTATATGAGATGGTATCATCTGCAGATGGAGATAGTTTTACTTCTCCCCTGCCCGTCTGGCTGTCTTTCATTTCATTTTCTCACCCAGTTGTCCTGGCTAGGATTCCCACACAGTGCTACACAGAAGTGGTGGCCAGTGCCTCAGCGGGGACGGTCACCCGTCCCTGCCTCTCCCTCCCTTGGCCAGCAGAAGTGTAGCTCTTTGAAGTGTAGCTCAGCGTGGGACACACCACTTCTCAGAGCCCATGGCCGCATGCTCTGCCCAGGACCCCTCTACCTTTACCTTGGGGACTCTCCATGCTTGGCCCATGCTGGGCCACCTGCTGACCCCCAAACCATTACAACTCCTTGCCTTTTCACACCTTTGCTCCTTTCCCAGATTTCCACATGACTTTTCCCTTATTTCCTTTGGGTCAGTGGCTCAGGCAAGTCTGTACTCTCAACACTTTTTTTTTTTTAAAGATTTTATTTATTTATTTGACAAGAGAGAGATCACAAGTAGGCAGAGAGGCAGGCAGAGAGAGAGGAAGGGAAGCAGGCTCCCTGCTGAGCAGAGAGCCCGATGCGGGACTCGATCCCAGCACCCTGAGATCATGACCTGAGCCAAAGGCAGCGGCTTAACCCACTGAGCCACCCAGGCGCCCCCCCCCCTTTTTTTTTAAAGATTTTATTTATTTATTTGACAGGCAGAGATTACAAGTACGCTGAGAGGCAGGCAGAGAGAGAGGAGGAGGAAGCAGGCCAAGCAGAGAGCTCTATGCGGGGCTCGATCCCAGGACCCTGGGATCATGACCTGAGCTGAAGGCAGAGGCTTAACCCACTGAGCCACCTAGGCGCCCCTCTCTTAACACTTTGTGATGGAGACCCTACGTCTGGAAAGATGGGGGGGCATATACTCTTCCTATTCATCCTGCTAAGTACAACCCAAACCTTAGATATTATATATAAATACAACATAAGACGGGGTACCTGGGTAGCTTAGACAGTTAAGCCTCTGCCTTCGGCTCAGGTCATGATCCCAGGGTCCTGGGATCAAGCCCCTCATTGGGCTCTCTGCTTCCCTCTCTCTCTCTGCCGGCCTCTCTGCCTACTTGTGATCTCTGTCTGTCAAATACATAAATAAAATCTTTAAAAACAATAAATAAAATACTGAGGCATGCTCCGCTACATGTGGCCATCTTCCTAACCAGAGCTGGAGGACCCTTGGGTAAGCTGCAGGGAGCACGAAGAACATACCAGAGATTCCAAAGATGCTCCAAGGACAAGGGACCCAGGTATGATCTAGAGGATGGGGTGGTCACCAGCCCCTATGTCCACACCCAGGCCTTTCCCTGAGCGCCCCGCCCCGGGCCAAGGATGGTGTGCTGTGGGCCCAAGATGGCGAGGCTCTTGTCAAGAGGGGACACTGGGCCCCCAGGGGCCCTGCTGGTACGGCTGGTGCCTGGCAGAGGTCTGAGGAGCTGTGTGGGCTTCCAGGGGTGCAGACTGGCCAGGGAGCAGGGGGGCTCAGGACCGGGGTGCACCAGGCACCACCTGCACCCATGGCACAGGGCCGAGCAGCGGGGGTCTGCCTCCCAGACAGGGTGGGGAGGCCTAGGCCAGCTCCTTCGGGGGGATGGGGCGGGGTGGCCAGAAAGAAGGACACGCAGACAAGCCTGAGGGTAACTTTGTTTATGGGTCAAGCCAAATGCAATGCACAGTTGTTTTTGTTCTTTTTTTTAACCAAAATAAATAAATCAGATCTTTCCCTGTGATGGGTGAGGGAAGGACCCCTCTCCTCCAGCTGCCACTCGGCCCAGCCCTCCTCTCCCGCTCCTGACCAGCTGAGGCACGGCGGCACAGAGAAGAGCGCTTCCGTCTCCATGGTGTCGGAGTGGATGGGATGGGCAGGTGGGAGGCAGGCAGTGGCTGTGCCGGGCCCAGCAGTGAGCCCTGAGCCCCACCACACCCTGTGGCTCCAGTGCCGCCAGGCCCCAGGTGGGTGAAGCAGGCACGGTCCCCACACGTGGCCCGGGACCCTCTCGAGCGGAGGGAGTGGACACTGCAGAGAGCGGACCTGCCCTCTCTGTGCCAGGCTGGGTGCAGGCCCCCTCCTGCCAGCTGCCCCAAGCAGTGCCGCAGCTCCCCGTGCAGGGAGAGCCCCACCGGAGCCCAGCCCACCCCACGAAGTCTGGACAGTGATAGCTCCCTCTGAGGGGCCTGGTGCTCAGGGTGGGAAGAGGCGGCCACCTTGTCCAGGTGCAGCAGCCGCCGTGTGGGGTAACCAGGACAGCTGGTACCTGCGAGGCCACGTGAGGCTGGTCCTATGGGGGCAGTGGGAGGGAGGGGGCACAGCTGACCCTCCCAGGACACCTGCAGGGGCCTCCTTTCCTCCTCCCACTCCCCGTGGCCTCCATGAAGGATGCCCAGCTGGACGGAGGTCACAGCGCTGGGGGCCTCTGGCCTCGGGGGGCAGCCAAGCACACGGGGACAGCAGCCAAACTGGTAAGCAAGAGAGGGGGAGCGTGGTGCAGCGGACGGGCAGAGGCGTGGGCAGCGCTGAGGCACTATTCTTTAGTTGAGAAGCGAGGGGCGGCCGTGGCTGTGGAGGGCAGTGGCCCACGCGGCATCTACGAGAAGTTCTTGAAGGCGTCCAGGTCAAAGGCCGTGTCCAGGAGGCGCTGCAGCTCCGTGAGGTGGGTCTTCTTGTTGCCAGTGGCCGGAGCGGCGGCAGGGTCCCGGCCGGCATACCTGAGCGGTGACAGCAGGTGAGGGCTGAGCCAAGGAGGGCCTAGCCCTGTGGCTCTCCTGGCGTTCCCGGTACCCCCCGCGGCTCTCCCGGCCCCCCGGCTCTCCTAGCCCTCCAGCCCCCCGCAATGCTCCCAGCCCCCCGCGGCTCTCCCAGCCCCCATGGCTCTCCCGGCCCCCCGGGTGCACGCACCACACGGGCTTGGAACGGCTGATGGTGGTACGCAGCCTGGGCTTCACGTAGTCATAGTAGCCCTGGTTCTTGTGCTCCTCCTGGCACCAGGCCAGCTCGGCATTGGGGTACTTCTGCACCTCCCGCAGCAGGAGGTCGAAGGGGAACGGAGACAGCTGCGGAGAGAGCCAGGGCTCTGGTCAGGAGGGGTGTGCGGGGAGCCCGGGAGGAGGCACCGGAAGCGGAGGGGTGTCGGGGGCCCGCGCTGCGCCCTGCCCAGCCTCACCTGCTCGATGCGCGTGATGGCCACCTGCTCCGCCATGCCCCGTGCCTTCCGCTCCCGGGTGAGGTCGTAGTATACCTTGCCCGTACAGAACAGAAGCCGCTTGACGTTTTCTGGGTTCTGGGCGGCAAGGCCATCTTCTGGGATGACCCGCTGGAAGTGGGTTCCTGCGAGACAATCCCCGCGGCCGGAGCTTCCCTCAGGACTTGGCGGAGGACACCCAGGGCCCTCCCACTGCTGTCGTGCCCGGTCGGGGCCCCCGGGGCAGGGCTGTGACCCACACTGACGCCACAACATGCAGTTGCCGGTGCGCACCAGCCCCAGATGCCCTCGAATCCTCCCAGACCAAGAGCCTCGAGCAGCACATTGTGCACAGTGCACAACAGGCCAGGCCAGCCTTGGACTGCAAGTGGTGCCAGTTCCTTCTTTCCCAACAGCTCATCCCAGAAGACCAGGGCCGCCGACCACTCAGTCAGACTCCCCACGAGCTCGCAAACACGGACACCTTCTGCACAGCCAAACAAGTACTCAGGAGTCCTGCCAGCAGGGCCGGGCCCCGCGAGGGGAACAAGCTGCATCCTGCAAGTGGCACCCATAAAAGGGTCTCCCTTGTGACTGGCACGCACACGCACATTTGTGCCACAGGGGACCCTGTCCCCACAGGAGGAAGGCCAGATAGGAAGGCCCCAGCAAGCGTCCTACTCAGTGGTGCGAGGCTGAGCTTCTCCCCTAATATCGGCAAAGAGACAGAGAGGCCCCCATCACCGCCCCCATCCGGCCTCGTACTGTAAGTCCCAGCCGGAGCCGCTGGGGGAGAAGACAAAAGGCCTCTAAATTGGAAAGGAAGAAATATTATCTGTGTGTGGATGATGTGATCTGGCATGTAGAAAACCCCCAAATTAGAATAAATGAACTCAGCAAAGTTGCAGGATACAAAAGCCAACACTCAGAGCTCAGATGCGGTTCTGTGCCGGCAAAGACCGACCCGAACACAAGAAACTCCACTTGCTGCAGCGTCAAAAGGAACAAATGCCAAATAAATGAAGACAGGGAAGACCCTGCCTTCCTGCTGCCCGGTGCCACCAAAGAAATGAAAGACACGAGCACAGAGAGCGGCGTCTGTGCTCCCCCGGGGGCAGGAAGCGGCAGTCACGATGTCCACTGCCCCCAGAGCGAGCTAGGGATTCAGTCTGACCCAAAGCCCAGTGACGTCTTCTGCAGACACAGAGAAATCCGCCCTAAAATGTGCGGAATCTCGAAGAACCTCGAACAGCCAGAGCGGCCCTAGAACACGAGAGTGAAGCTGCAGGCCTGGTTCCCGACTTCAGAACCCGGCCCGGAGCCATAGCACCCGAGGCCATGAGGCACCAGCACCGAGACATGCAGACCGTGGACACAGAGCCCAGGCCGCTTGGTGGGGAAGGAGGGAGACCTTCCTGCCAATGCTGGGAAACCTGGACATCCATCTGCAGAGGAGGAACCCTCACACCACACAGAAATTAACCCAAAATGTGCTAATGACTCCAAAACACGAGCTGCCACACTCAAACTCTTAGAAGAAAATATAGGAAACACATCATGACAGTGGATGTGGCAGCGATTTCCTGGAAGCGATGCTAATGGCCAGCAACAAAAGAGAAAAGTAGATTTCATGAAATTTTAAATATTTTTGTGCACCAGAGACAACACAGGGGTTGGGAAGGCACCTGGTGGCTCAGAAGGTGAAGCCTCTGCCTTTGGCTCAGGTCATGGTCCCAGGGGTTGAGTCCCGCATCAGGCTTCCTGCTCGCCAGGAACCCTGTTTCTCCCTCTTCCTCTCCCCCTACCCTTCCCTGTCAATCGGTCTCTCTCAAATAAAAAAGAAAAGAAAAGAAAACAAAGGATCCAGCACACAGAATGGGACAAAGCAGCTGCATCCGAACCGATGCCAGGTTTGGATCCGGCATACAGAAAGAACTCCTCAAACTCAACAACAATGCAAACAACTCGGCCGTAAATCAGGCAAAGGACTAGCAGACACTTCTCTAAAGCAGACTCAGGAGAAGAGGCTCCCCACCACTCGTCAGCAGGTATCAAAACCCCTGCAAAGTATGATTTCCGAGGCTGGAGGACGGCTGTTGGAGCTTGGTTTTTGTTTCTGACTCGGACGTGGAGAAGCTGGAACCCTCGTGAGTGCAGGTAGGGAAACAGAAAGGCACGGCTACTGGGGAAAATACTACAGAGGTTCATCAAAAACCTAAAACCACAATCACCACACGAGCCCACAGTTCCACCTCTGGGAATACACGTGAACAAACCGAATGTGGCTTCTCGAAGGGACCCCGCACACCTATGCTCACAGCAGCATCGTTCATCAGCTCAAAGTGGAGGCGACCAATGTCCTTTGATGGACACAGACACAAGAGGCTCATCCACACGCTGGGCTCTCATCCAGCTTAAAGCAGGAGGGAGTCCTGACAGCTGCTGTGACGTGGGCGGCCCTGGAGAACGTGACATGGTTGCACGAGCAGACCCAGGGCCACCTGCCGCATGTACACCTGGGACCTCTGAGTACAGAAAGCAGGAGCTCTGGAGACGACCGCACCGCTGTGGGGGCACGCATCACGCGCAGTGGCCGCACACGCAGAAACAATGACGTTTTAATTTTATGTGATTCCAGCACAACAACGATAAACCAACCAAGGAGCGCTTCACCGTGACTGATGACTAAGGGGGCTCCACGGCTGGGAGGAGGTGGGTTCCCCTGGCCCAGGGAGCCCGAGGATGTGTCCGCGGCCTGCCATCCAGGTGGGGTCTCAATGCTGAGGGCCCCAGAGGATACCCTCTGGGAGCAGCGGTCAGGCAGCCGGGGCACCCTGAGCTTAGGCTTGCTTCCCCGCCTCTAAACAAGGCCAGGGGTGCGCCCGGGTGAAGGCCGCAGACCCGGGGGGACACAAGACGCACGTTCTGAGCAAGTCATAAGCAAGCCCCGACTCGTTGGCTGTGGTGGTCACTGGTCTTCACCCAGTGACAAGGAAGGCAGCAAGAGCCACGGTGAGACCCTCGGGTGCAGGCCCTGAGCCCCACGGAGCGGCAGCCTGCCCCACACCCACCTGAGAGCATCTCGTCGAAGCTGGTTCTGGCCTCGGGGTGCCGCAGCAGGGACTTGGGGGTGAAGATGATGAGCTGGAAGGAAGCAGCACAGCCCGCGATGGACCCGGGGACCCGATGGCGAGGACGGCCCCTGCGCGCCTCAGACCTGGTACTGTGCCTCCAGCTCCGTGGGCAGGAGGGGCCTGGACGATGCTGCTTCCCGTTCAGCTGCTCGCGCGCTCCTCCAGGACGTGTCCCAGGCTGCTGAGCCCCGGGGCCCCTACCCCTGTGCCTGGGAGACAGCCCGCAGCCTCTCCGTGGGGTCCCCACCCAGGGCCAGGGCCCTTCACACAGCCTCCTCCTCACCACTTCACACCCTGCCTGGAGCCTGCTGGCCAGGACCCTGCGCCACCCCCCACCACCCGCTCCCACACCCATCCCCTGCTCGGCAGGGGCGCCCCGCACTGACCGGCTTCCGGAAGGGCAGGAGGATCTGGCGCCGCAGCACGTGGAAGAAGTTGCCGGGAGTGGAGCAGTTGACCACCACCCAGTTGCAGTCGTACAGCTGGTTGATGTCGAAGTTGGCCTCCTCCAGGTTCTGCGGCTCGAGGGAGAGGCCAGAGGCCAGCGGACTAAGCCCCTGCCACGGGGCTGCCCCAGGGACCCCGCCAGGAGCTCATGCTCTGGGTTCTCTGTCCCACTCCATCCCGCCCCTCCTTTGCAGACCAGGGCCACATCTGCACCCGGTTCTACCACGGGCCAGTCAGATTTGCTATAGAAACAGATCCCCGGTTACTGTGCCCAGTCGTACAGCTCCATCGACACCAGCCCAGAGCTGCCCGAGCTCCCTCCTCTAAGGCGTCTGCCTGAACCCAGCGCACACAGCTGCTCCTCACACGGCAGCGGGATGGGGACTCTCACTTCGGGGGCCGGCAGGAGCTGCCTACATGTCACCGAGGCCCAGTGTGCTGCCGCCACCCCGCTCACCGGTAGGACGTCTGGATCATCATTGCACATCTGCAGGAACCGCTCCGGCCGGGCAGAGGAATGTTCTGGGCCCTGGAACCACACACAAAAGTTACATCTCAGGAGCTCTGCAGAGTGGGAGCTGCACTTGCCTGGACTCAGGTCACTTCTGTCTGATAAACTCTGACTTGCACTGACCCGCTGGCTCTTCTACCCTGTCCCCTCCCCCAGAGTGTGGAGGGGCCCACACCCCGGCTCTGCAGGGTTTCCGACGCCTTGTCCTGGGATGGTCTCTCACAGGGCCTCCACAGCGAGGAGAGCAGGGGCATGTAAGCTGGCACTCCTGCTTCTCGGCAGAGGTACAGCAGGACCTGACACTGGCCCTTGGGGATGGGGCGCACCGCAACGGCCCCGCCAGCTTCCAGGGCCCGTGGGGCTCACCATGCCCTCCATGCCGTGAGGCAGCAGCAGCACGATGCCGTTCTGCCGCACCCACTTGGCCTGTCCTGGGCAGATGAACTGGTCGATGATGCACTGGGCCGTGTTGTGGAAGTCACCAAACTGGGCCTCCCAGAGGACCAGGGCGTTAGGGCTGGCCATGGCAAAGCCCAGCTCAAAGCCTGCAGAGGGAGGAGGCGGGAGAAGAGCGGACTGAGTGGGGGGTGGGGTGGGAACAGGTGGCGGGTGGGGTGGCGGGAGGAGGGCCCGAGGGCCGGGGCACTCACCCAGGACCCCGTACTCGGACAGTGAACTGTTGCACACGGTGTAGGGGGCCTGGTTGGGCCAGAGGTGGTTCATGGGGATGCAAGTCTTCTTGTCCACGTTCTGGTCATGCAGCACGTGGTGGCGGTGGCTGAGGCACGACACAGATTAGGGGGGCCGTGCAGCTGCGCCCTGCCCTGACACGCAGACCCGAGAGGCGGCCACGTGCTCCGCAGAAGGGCCCGCGTCAGAGCAGGGGAAGGCTGCTTCCGGGCCAACCGGTTTCTTCCCGAGAAACCCCAGAGCCCTCCTCTCCGTCCGCCGCGCTCAGCGCTGCCATGAGAACCCTGAGGGGGTTATGGGTGTTACCTGAAGGTGCCGCGCTCCACGTCCTGGCCGCTCAGGCGGATGTGGATGCCCTCCTTCAGGAGCGAGCCGAAGGCCATGTACTCCGCCAGCGCCCAGTCCACGGTCCTGTTCTTCACCAGCTCCCCACGGGTCTTGAGGATCCGGCTCAGCCCTGCGCAGGCGCAGCGCTCACCAGCTGCCCGCTTGCCGCCAGAGCAGCACCGCCGGTGGCCCTGGTGTCCTGCCCTGTCCTCCCCGATGGGGCCCAACCGCCCCGTGGCTCAGCGGGCATCCTCACCTCCGTGAATGGTGAAGTTCTCCACAGGCACGGAGCTGGCCACGTTCCCGATGTGCGTCAGGATGTCCTCCGTCAGGCCCGTGGATGGGCAGGTCATGCTCCTCGGCTGCCCGTCCAGGGTGAAAAAGCCTAGGACAGGGGGTGAGCGGACACGTGGCTGCCACGTGGGGCCCACGGCCAGCGATGGGGGTGGGGGAGGGGCGCAGGTGGGGCTGCTCGCTCAGTGGGGGCAGGGAGGGGTGGGGGTGGGGCCGCCGCTCACCAGGCCAGGGCGAGTCCAGCCAGTGCTTGATGTGCAAGATCTTCTCGTCCTTGGACCGGGCGAAGGCCTCCTCGCAGATCCGGTCGTACTTGGAGATCTCCTCCTGCAGGGGCGGGCACGGTGTGGCCGTCAGGGGTGCCCTGCACAGGGCCCCCAGGTGCATGACAGCTCTGAGGCCCGGGAACAGCTGGCCATGTCACAGTCTTTGGTCCGGGCAGCCGCGTCTGCCGGCCATAGGCCTGCTTGGAGTCGGAGACCTGTCCCTGCAAGCCTGTCCCCACCCTCCGTGAGCCGGATCTGGGGCACACCTCATACTCAGGCTGGTCGACCACGCCCTGGGACACCAGCAGCTCGGCGTACTTCTGCAGCACGGGCTTCTGCTTGCGGATCTGCTTGTACATGAGCGGCTGCGTGAACATGGGCTCGTCCATCTCGTTGTGGCCGTTCCGCCGATAACACACCTGCACACGGCGCGGACACATGGGCATCAGGGGCCCGCCGGCACCTGCCCGCTCTCCTGCACGGCGCCCCAGCGTACCTCCCCTACAGTCTAGACCTTCACAGCTGAGTCACTGTCACAGATGAAACGAGGGACCTGGGGACACCCAGCACAAGACCCCAGCTTCCTTCTTTCCTGGTCTGGCTCACCCAGGCTGGGGCCTCAAGAGCCCTGGAGAAGGGCGGCCAGGGGACCGCGGGAAGGCCCTTGGATACTGGCGGGTCTGTGGTGTGTGGGAGCCCATGTGGGGAGCAGCACTGCGAGTCAGTCTGCTGGAGGCCGCCCCTCCTCTCCCGCACACAGAGGCCGCTCACCAGGTCCACCACCACGTCCTTGTGGAAGGTGCTCCGCCACTCGGCTGCCACCTTGCACACGTACATAACGGCCTCTGGGTCATCCGAGTTCACGTGGAAAATGGGGGCATTCACGACGCGGGCCACGTCCGTCGGGTAGGGTGAGGAGCGGGCCATGCGTGGGTCCGTGGTGAAGCCGATCTGCAAAGGATGCGCTGCTGGGCGGGGCCGGGCGCAGCGCCACTAGCCAGTGGCCACTTGGCTGTGCCCGCCTTCCGGAGTCCCCAGGCAGCCGTTCAGGACTTTTTTTTTTTTTTTATTGTTTTATTGTTTCCTATTCTGCAAATGAACTTCATGCATGTCCAACACACAGTTTGGAAGTATAAGAAAATTATAATTTAGGGGCACCTGGGTGGCTCAGTGGGTTAAAGTCTCTGCCTCGGCTCAGGTCATGATCCCAGGGTCCTGGGATCGAGCCCCGCACCGGGCTCTCTGCTCAGTGGGAAGCCTGCCCCCCACCCACCTCTGCCTCTTGTGATCTCTGTCAAATAAATAAGTAAAATCTTTAAAAAAATTGTAATTTAAACAAAGCTACGTATCTTTCCGCCAGCGGCAGCATAAATATTTTGATGTTTTCTTTGCCCATGTACGTGTAACACATATTTAAAACTTCTGACACCATTCGTAATTTGGCAGTTCGCTCACTTAACGTGAGGAGCTAACATTACAAGTTTCTTAGAAAGGAAAAGTTAAAGCCTTCACAGCAGTCCTTACTTTGTCAATGTACTACAAATTCTGTATTCATAATTGAACAACCTGCATTTCCTGACTTCTATGAAACGCCTCAGACAGACACAGTATGATAATACCACAGCGGTCATGCCTGAGCTCCACAAACGTGACCTCTCTTCTACAGCGGGACCTTGTCAGCCTGGACAATACTCACTGTCTTTTTACGCTTGTCCCTGCTTCACAGTTTTTTTTTTTTAAAGATTTATTTATTTATTTATTTATTTATTTGACAGACCCATCACAAGTAGGCAGAGAGGCAGGCAGAGAGAGAGAGAGGGAAGCAGGCTCCCTGCTGAGCAGAGAGTCCGATGTGGAACTCGATCCCACGGACCCCAGGCTCATGACCTGAACCGAAGGCGGAGGCTTTAACCCACTGAGCCAGCCAGGCGCCCCTAAAATTAGTATTTTAAGGGGTATCTGGGGGGCTCAGTCGGTGAAGCGTCTGCCTTTGGCTCAGGTCATGATCTCAGATTCCTGGGATTGAGACCCGCTGCTTCTCTGTTGGGCCCCCAGGCCCGTTCATGTGCATGTGCACGCACTCTCCCTCAGATAAAGAAAAAATATATGTAATCTTTAAAATTAGTATTTTAAGAGCATATAAGGCCATGAGAAAATAGCGAAAGGAGTAGGAAACGGGAAGAACACGCAGGGTTCCTTAAAGAAGGATAGCCACCTATACGCTCGTGGGGCTGGAAGATAACACACCAAGGTCACATCACCATCTTCAGTAACAGGGTCAAAATCTCTCTTCTGTCTTACGTTTTTAAAAATATTTTTATTTATTTGAGAGAGAGAGGGAGAAAGAGATAGGTCACAAGTAGGCAGAGAGGCAGGCAGAGAGAGAGGGGGAAGCAAGCTCCCCACTGAGCAGGGAGCCCAATGTGGGACTTGATCCCAGGACCCTGAGATCATGAACTGAGCAAAAAGGCATTGGCTCAACCCACTGATCTCTCTTTATTTTTATTATTTTTTATTTTTTTTAAAGATTTTGTTTATTTGTCAGAGAGAGAGAGCGAGCACAGGCAGACAGAGAGGCAGGCAGAGGCAGAGGGAGAAGCAGGCTCCCCGCTGAGCAAGGAGCCCGATGTGGGACTCGATCCCAGGACACCGGGATCATGACCCGAGCTGAAAGCAGCTGCTTAACCAACTGAGCCACCCAGGCATCCCAAATCTCTCCTTTTTAAAAACATGTTTCTGGCGCTGTCCCCATCTTTTATAAAAGAGCCACCTTTAGAGCCCGAGAACTGTCCTAAATAACTGAGACGCGTCAGACGGCCGCAGAGCACAGAGTCCTCAGGAGGTCTGCGGCTCCCTGGCCCTGGGGCCCCCGTTACCTGGTTGTTGACGACCACATGGACAGTGCCGTGAGTCGTGTAGGAGGGCAGGTCGCTCAGGTGGAAGGTCTCATACACGATGCCCTGGCCGGCAAAGGCGGCATCTCCGTGTAGGAGGATGGACATGACCTGCGGGCACGCGAAGGAGACCCCAGATGCAACACAGCCCGGCTCACCACGGCCATAAGGCACACCGACGCTGAGTCGCAATTTGCTTTTCCAAAAGTAATGCATTCTGAGATCATTTCCAACTTATAAATAAAAACAAAGTGGCAGAAGAACACAAGACCCCCCCAGCCCCACTGGGCCCTGCCCTGCTCCAGTGGCATACCGGCCAGTCCACCACCGTCTGCTGCGGAGCCCACGGATGCCACACCGGGCATGGCCTGTGGGACCCTCCCAGCAGGAGAGCAGTGCTGGCCGGGCTCCACCCAGGAGCAGCTCTTCCCTCTCCTATCTCCACAGCCTGGACAGGCCTTCGTGACCAGACCCAGGACAGGTGCGCTCCACACTGGGAGATGCCCCAGCTTGCCTGCCCCTTGCTGGAGGGCGTCCCTGTGCTCACCTGGACAATGTCTCCCTTCCACTCACTGTTTACCCCTCGGTCATGAGAACCTCTGGGTCCTGCTCCTCACTAACCCCTGCCCGGTGGCCGCAGCAGCCTCTCCTGGGCATTGCTAGGTGTCCCTCCTACGTGGATCTGCTGGTGTTCCGCCAGAGCCTGCCCCTCTCGTCTGCTACTCCCACTCCCATGTGCTCGCGCTCCTGTCTCATTCACCCCCCGGGCCTGACTCTCATCACAGTACAGCTCCCACTGTCCCACGCTTGGTGTGAGGGCCCCGTGTTGTCTGGACGGTGGCCCCAACACAACCTGGAAGGAGACGGTTCTCCAGGAGCCTGGTGCCCCCAGCAGGGATGGCCGGTGCTGCTCAGGGTCTGCGTTCATAGGAGGACGCAATGCTGCCGTGTGCAAACCGACTGTGCTGTGCTGTCTTCCCTCCACATGCACAGGCATATCCTAGACCGTGAGACCCCGCTCCCGCAGCCCCTGCTAGGAGGAAAAAGTCTCCCCTGTCCTCTCCAGGGGCAGAATCTGGATCTCGTGAACAGAACCCTGCATGTCCTGCCTCTGGCTGCGGGGATGCTCCCTGGGACGGGTGTGTTCAGGGGCCTCCGTGGAGGGGTGGGTAGGAAGGCCACGAGAGTCCTGCCAGAGCCTTCTCCACACACGCTCGGCCTCCTGCTGTCGGGTGCTCTGGGGAGCCTCCCGCCTAGATGGCCTGGGGAAGCCACACTGGGGCCCTCGCCAGGTGGCAAGGCTGTCCCCGAGGCTCCCTCAGTGTGGTACTGGGTGCTGACACCACGGGGCCTGGCGCTCCTTGCATCTCATGGCGCCCCAGTAAGCTGACCGTCCTGCTGCACCCCGGGGGCTGCATCCCCACAAACATCCCAGGGCCCACCTGAGTCAGGCCCTGTCTTCTCCCAGGTCACAGAACAAATCCGGTCACATGCACAGAGAGAATGTAAGCTTTCTGAGACGTGGAAGGTCGTGAAACAGACTCCAGCTCCCTGAGCTCTCAGCTGAGCAGAAACCAGCTAACTGTCAGACTTCTGAACGAGTGGCGAGGACAGGCATGAAGGGTCTGGATCCATGGTTGGGGGTAGGCTAGGGTCAGAGCGGCTCCCACACAGAGGTGGGTGCTCGAGGGGCGGGCTGTCTGCACCGGGAAAGAGCCCTCCCGAAAACCTGAGCCTGGCAAGCACGCGGGCTCCCCGGCCTCTCCTGGCCGCACGTCTCACAGCAGGCCTAAGGGCTGCCACCATCTGGAGGGTGCAGTGTCCTTGCGCCTTACCTTCTTCCCCTCAGTGTCCCCGCAGTAGAACTGCTCCGCCTTCGTCTTGCCCATCACCACGGGGTCCGCAGCCTCCAGGTGGGATGGGTTTGCCACCAGCGACAGGGTGATGTTCCTGTCGGTCACGCGGTTGATCCGCCGGTGGTACATGCCCAGGTGGTACTTCACATCCCCAGAGCCCTGGCACACAAAGACAGGGCTTTACTCCTGGGATGAAGGGGACGCTTGGGTGTTCGACCCCTTTGCTCTGTGCTATTTCTATTCCCAGATCCCCCCCATTCCTGAAGGTTTCTTCCCAAGGCTCCCACCCATGGCCCCAGGAGAAGGGCCGTGTCCCCAGTGGGAGGACCGGGACCCAGGGGCCACCACCCATGTGATGGAGTGGAGGCAGCCAGCTCCTGCCAGGGGGTGACTGTCCTGAGTGAGGGTGGGGCTGAGGGTCTCGGGTGGTAGGGGTCCAGGGCTGAGGGTCTCAGGGCGGGGGTCCGGGGCTGAGGGTCTCGGGTGGGGGGGGCCGGGGGGGGGGGGCCCGGGGGGGGGGGTCCGGGGCGGAGGGTCTCGGGGGGGGGGGGTCCGGGGCCAAGGGTCTCGGTGCGGGGTGGGTCTCGAGAAGAAAACACGCGCCTCACCTCGTCAGCAGCTTCCAGCTTGGAATCGAACTGGCAGAAGATCTGCTCCAGCTCCTTCCGGATGACATTGGCAAGCACGTTGAGCCGTCCCCTGGGACACAGAGGCAGGTAAGCCCAAGGCCAGGGTGCTGGGGACCGGTGGGCATGGTCACCGGGGCAGCGGGCACGCACCTGTGGGGCATCCCCATGATCACGTAGTCTACCCCATTCTCGCTGGACTTGTCAATGATGGTCTTGAGTGCGGGGATCAGCACCTCGCACCCTTCCAGACCGAAGCGCTTCTCGGACGACCACTTCCGCTGCAGGAAATCCTCAAACCTGGCCAGGGACCGCCATGTCACCTGGGCTGGCGCCGCTGCCCACCCTCCCGGGGAGAGACCAGACAGCGCACAGCCCGCACCTGGTAGACCGCACGAGCCGGGCCAGCAGGGTCCGCTTCTCCTCGTTGGTGAACTGCATGATCCCGGGCGTCTCGAACTTCTGCCGGATCCACTGGCACTGCTCCAGGTCGTTGATGAACATGAACTCCACACCGATGTGCTGACAGTAGGCCATCTGTGCAACACACACCCCTCCCCGTCAAGGGCTGCTCCCCCCGTGGTGTCGACTGCCCACCCAGCCCAAAAGCTGGCGGGAAAAATGTCCTCCCTTCCAAAGGCAATGGGGCCAGCTGCAGCCCGGGTTGCGGCCTAGGTCTGGCGGGTCATGCTGAGCCTGGCAAGCAGGGAGGGGACAGTAAGAACCGTGGGGCCAAGGTTTTCCTTTGTGTCAGGAAGATGGAGGCACCAGCCAAAGGACGGACGATTCTGGGAAGCCAGCTTCCTTGACCTCAAGGTTAGACTGTGGCCAGTGCCACAAGACAGAAGGGACCCGTGCTGCCCATGTATGACAGAGCCCAATGGCCACTCAAGACTCCTAGTTGTTTAGATTTTAAATTCTGCTTTTAATAATTGGCCCCTCCTGGGAGGCCTGGGTCCCACAGAAGTGTGAGTGCACACATTACAAAACAGAGGACCCTGAGCAGGGCAGCTGTGTCCCACCCATGGTGCTCACGTGACAGCTGGGAAGGCGGCCCTGTGTCCTGTGGGATGCGTGGGCTCAGTGCAAAAGAAGCTAGAGTGGGAGAGGACAGGAAAGCCACAAGAGCGCCTGGCTTCAGGTGCGGCCTTCGCAGGGGCCCGCGCCTTCCTGAGACAGGTGAACAGGGCCCCTTGTCCTCCTTCATCCACAGCTGTCCGGGTGACAGCAAACCCCACATCAGCTCTGGAGTTAAAGAAGGACACACCCTGGTGTGGCAGAGGGAGGCTTTAGAGACTCCCCAAACCATCTCCGGCAGCTGCACTGCCTGCGCACTCAGACCACCAGGCTTTGCTCGGAGGGTGCATCTGTATTCTGCTGGTTTTCACAAGAGACATGGAGTCGGCTGGCCAGGTGCAGGACGGGGATGTGCCCTGGACCCCTCACATGGGTCTTCGGAGCAAGGGTGGGCATCTCTGCAGGTGGCTCCATGATCGTGAAACAAAGGAAGGTCTGCCTGAGCTCACAGTACCCACCGAGCACTATACACACCAGCATCCCGGCCTAGAGAGGAAGATTGCGTCTAAGGATGAAGAGAAGTGGGGCTGGAAGAGCCTTGGTGCCTCTCTGAAGACATGTCACCAGGAGTGCAGGAAGTCTGGGGGCCGGCCTGGCCTGCCGGGCTGTCCTCCCTGACTTCCTGACTTCCCAGTCAGGACTGGCTCCTGCTGCCAGAGCTTCATGGTCCCAAGTCCACTGGGCCGCAGGAGAAGTCACATGGCCCAGCCAGAGGGCCTGTGAGCAGGAGCCCTCCTCCTCTGCCAGTCTGAAAAGGTTTTCCTGGGGCCCAAATCTGGGCTGCAGGACAGAGGGGAGTGAGATGGAGGAGGGAGCAGAGGGAGCTCAAGGAAGGGGGAAGGAAAGAGAAAGAGAGGAGGAAAGGTAGGGGAGAGAAGGGGAGGGGAATGGGGGAAGCAGGAGGAGAAGAGGGGATGGAGAGATGATGGGGGGAGGGGAGACAGGCAAGGGGAGGGAAGGTGGGAGGGGATGAGGAGGGAGGAACGTGGGGTGGGGGTGAAGGGATGGAGGGAAAAGCAGAGGAGGACAGGGGAGGGGAGGCAGGGAGGGAAGAGAATGGGTGAGGGAAGGAGGGAGGGAGGAAGGGAAGGGAGAGGACAGGGGGAGGGAAGCAGGGGAGGGAGGGAGAGAAGTAGGGAAGAGGTGAGGGAGGGGAAAGGAGGGGGGGAGGGAGGGAAGGACGGGGGAGGGAGAAAATTGGGAAGATGGAAGGGAGGGGAGAAATCTGCAGAGAGATGGGGAGGGAGAAGGTGGCTCCTTGTACTCCAGGGGCAGCATTTCCCCGACTTGAACAACTTAGGGGCTGGCAGGAAACTAGGAGGTGGAAACTGCAGACACTAGTGTGCATCCACCACCAGGAGCACAAGTTTAGCTATTGACTTGGACTCACAGTTACGGGGCCCTGGGTCATGTGTTGTTTTTCCTGTTCTTGGCTCAGTCCCCAGGAGAAAAGGTCATGCCTTTCCAGGCACGGATTCTATCTAGCAGGACACAGCGTGAGGGCAACTCGAAGCCACACCTGCCCCAGCTGCTCCCAGTGGCCCGAGCCGGCCCGCGGTCCCAGTGGCTCATGCCAGCAACCTGGTGTGCACACATGTGTGTTAACACACACATCATGGTCAGCAACTTTGCCCAAATACCTGGAAGCCATGAGCATAGCACACAGGCTGGGACGTGGGCACCCTGGGGCCGGGGGAGCTACGGCCAAGGTCCCCCAGCCAGAGCCTGACTCCTGGGCTGAAAGTGAGAGCCATCAGACTCTGGCCCTCCAAAGGCTGGGCTCGGGACCACGGGGACCAAGGCCGAGGAGGTCAAGCAGGGGGCTCTACACAGCCCCGCTCTGCTCTGCAGGAAGTAAAGTGCTGAAGGTGCCCCGAGGAGGGGGCCAGAAAGCCCCTAAGGTTTCTGGCTTGGAAGAAGGGCTGAGCTTCCCACTGGAGACTGTGTAGGGGTAGGGAAGGAGGGGCAAGCGCACTGTGCCAGCTCTCCTGCTGACCAGTCCAAGCTCTGCTTTCCAGACAACACCAGCACCAGATGCCTGGGACACCTGTGGGTGGGGCTTAGATGCCCTGGGAACGTGACACGGACAGACTTATCCGGAGAAGGACTGGTCTACAAGGGGTGCCGTTTCTGGGGTCCAGACCAGGGGAACCCCTAGCTCATTATTGTCCCAGAAAAACAACATGATCATGGGGCGAATTTACATTTTTCTAATATGAATGAAGGAACTCTCAGACTCTATTTGGTCAATGTATCAAAACATTCTCTCTCTGGTACTTAAGTCACTCAGATATTCTGCGTGCTTCCAGAACTCAGCGGCCCCAAGGGGCTGCTGGCCACGCTGGACAGAGCGGGTCTAGACACTGCTGTCAGTGGTGAGGCCAGCGCAAAGGGAGGAAAAGGATGATGCTGGTCCTGGGTAGGTCCATTGGGTAATCCTGCCCACCTCTCCCCATCCCTCCCCGAGGCCCACACCCCTCCCCATGTCCACACCATCATGTTGGCACGAGGTCTCCAAGTCTCCTCATTTCCCCAACAGCCCGTGGGGAAGTGATGAGGGCCAAGCTGAAATACTGACACCATGGGACGCTTGTCACAAGTTAAAGACAATGTCCCCAACAGACACTCAGACTTTTTTAGGCCACCACAGCCACGAGTGACACCAGCAATCGGATTCTGCTTTTCTGACCAGACCCCACTGGCTGCAGCAGGTCCCCGTTCATCAACCCCCGAGTCCCGGACTGGGGTGTGAGCAGCAGTGCTGGTGCCTGGCTCAGAGAGCCCCGCTGCTGGGAGTCGTGCAGCTGGGGCTTGCCAGGAACGCCAGGTGCCGCCTGCGGTCCAGAGTACGTGCCCCACAGCGCGCTGGGTGACAGCATGCTCCCTTCTGGGGAACCCCATGCCAGAGTTCTTGTTTCCTCTGTGTGTCTTACTAGGTAGCGTGGGCACCGACCCCCCCACCCTCTATGGATGAGGGGCCGGACAAGGTGGCCGGCAGCAGAGCCCCGTGACGCAGCTCCATGCAAACCAGGTCCCGAAAGGCGAAGGGAAAGAAAACAGAGGAAGGGTGGGAGAGCAGACAGACCTCTGTCTGGAGTGGGGAGCCCCGCTCCAGCCGTAGCCCAAGGCGCCCGGTCCCAGCTGGCAGAGCACGGGTGCTGGGAACCCCCACACCGGACATAAGCTCCCATGGGACCCAAACGCACAGAGACACTTTTTCTCCTCTGCGCTGGATGGTAAAAATAAAAAGCATGAATTTTTACCTACAAGAGAGCAAATAAGCTCCCCTTTCTTACACTTTTAAATGTGAGAGTCCCAAGAGAAATGACCACCCTGTTGGGAGGCCCCGTCAACACAGGCTCCGGCAAGCGCACACCACCACTGTGCCCGCCGCTGCACGCTCACCTCCAGCCGCCGGATGATCTCTCGCAGAGGAAGCGCCGACTCTTGCCCCCCGATGAACGTGGTGGTGGGCAGGTGGAAGACCTTGTCCAGGTCAGACTCGTCCAGGCCGTAGAACCCTGCAGGGGTGTGGAGAGACGGGCACAGCCACACAGAGGCCACAGTTTAAGGAAAGGGGAAGGGATTCCCCGGAGGACAGAAAAGAGAAAAGAAAAAAATTCATAAAAATCTCTGATATACATGAAAATAAGTAATAGTTTACAGCCAGAAACACACACTTGAATAACAAACAGAAGCTGAGAATATTGCCAGCACCGTAGCTAAACAAGAGTAAATCCGTGTTACACGTGTGTCAGTCCTGAGCATCGTAATCCTAACTCAGAAACAGATGCACTGCAAGGTCCCGGACACACAGATTCGACTTGGAAGGCACTGGTGAATGGATCGGAGAGCAAAGGAGAAGTAGTTCAGGAAGGAGCATAGGCAGAGACTGAGGAGCTGGCGTGGGGGAGCCCTGCGTCCTGTGTGAGGACAGGACGGCAGCCGGGGGATGGAGGCAGGGGTGACGGCCGCCCCCTCTCCGAACCGCCCGTCTGCACCTGTCCTGCACGGGGTACTCGGCAGGCCCCCCAGCCCCCGCTAACACACATCCACGGACTAGTCACCAGAACTTCCCACAGTGCCCGCTATGCAGGCGCCTCCTCTGACAGCGGATCTCAAACTGACCCAAACGCAGGCGAAGGGCTCCTCCTCGGGCATGATGGTTTTGTTTCCTGTCACAGTGACTGTCACGAGTAAAAGGCTTGGAGGACTGCCGGGTGACAGAGCAGACTGGGCTCCTGCCAACCTTGAGAGCTCATGCCGGTGGGGGTCACACCAAAATGCCGGACGCCAGCAGGCCACAGCCCGGGACACCCAGCTGCCAAGGTCACACTCTGTCCCGGTTTTGGCCTAAATGCTGACGGAACAGAGGGCCGGGAGTCAGCCTCAGGCTGTGGCAGGCAGAACCCAGGAGGTCTTATATCTGCAGGCCCCACTCCAGGGCTGACACCCCGTCAAGGTCATCGGTCATGGGGGGACCAGGAAAGTCCAGGTGTTCCCATCCAAGCTGCCATGGGGACCATAGCCCTAATGCATTTAACGCTTTAGCACACATTTTTTAAGTCTTAAAAGCAAATTCTATTTCCTAAACCCTTTTGGCTTTCTTGAAACAAATGCAAACTGGCAAGCTTTTTCATGTTGGGGCAGTGTCAGCAGCAGTGGCTTGGGGAAAGGCACGCACCCCTTTCCTGCTGTTCTATCCAGAATGAGGTCAGGCCACCACACAGTTCTGCTGAGGCTCTGGGAGCTCACCAGCTAGCTGGTGTTATTTACGGAGGACAGTCAGGATCACATGGGGGGCATTTTCCCCAGATGATGAGAACAGGCATGCATACTCTGTTGGAAATGCGCTGATCTAGAGAGCCTCAGCATGGTAGGACCCACCCAGCATGTGCGCGGCTCCTCGCCCTGTCAGTCTGCACTGACCAGTCCCAGGCTGTCCTATGGCTACGTTCTTTAGTCACAGAAGAAACTGACTTTTGGACACCTGCTTCCGGGAAGGTGGAGCAGACATATTTCTAACTGTGCCCCACGAACTGCAACTACAAAGCCCAGACACCAGAGGTAAAACAAACACAGTGCAGAAGAAGGCTGACCAGCCAACAAGGCCCCCAGATCTCCTTCTGGGCTCTCACACCCCAAACTTGGGGCAAAGAACAAGCAACCTGAGAACTCTTCCAGATACAGACAAAAAGAGCCCCAGTGAAAGCCACTCTCTCTAAAGGGTCAGGAAAGGGGCAGCGGAGCAGGGCCGAGAATTCAGACAATGACCACTCTATTCTGCCCAAATATGCAGTACACGCTGCAGCCCAGTCACACCCCTGCAGGCTGCGAGGCACTCCAGCATCCAGCTCCATCACAGGGTTTCAGGGAAGGCCCAACAGGGAGCCCAGACTTGCTCCCCAAGAAGTGGATGCACCAGCCTACTTCCCCATCCCAGCATCAGCGGAGTCCGTGGGCACTGGGGCCCCTCCCTCCAATGGCAGTGTTTAGACAGGCCCTGCTGTAACAGACATCGGAGTATGATTCTAAGTCTGATAATACCCAAACATCCCGGTTTCTATAAAAGAATCCCTCACAACAAGAACCAGGAATCACTCAGACTGAATGGGGAAAGATAACCTATGGAACCAGCTTCCAGTAGCACGGACACTGGAACTACCTGCTTGGGGCTCTCCAGGAGCTATCCTCGACACTTCAGTAAGCACTCAGAATATGACAGGAACAGTGGGCAACTGAGTGTCTACAAAAACCGAAGATGCATAAAGGACCAAATGGGAAAGTCTGAAACTGCAAAATGTAATCACCCGAATTAAAGTGGGCAGGTGGGGTTGAGGGCAGAGGCAAGGTCAGAGGACCAAGGACCCTGAAGACAGAACAATAGAGATGAACCAATGTGAACAACAGAGAGAAATGAAGAAAGCCTTGGGGACATGAACGTAAAACAAAAGCCTTCATGTTTGTGCACAAGAATCCCAGAAGGGGAGGAGGGAGAGGGAAGATGAAAAAAGGGACCTGGAAAATAATGGCTGAAATGCCTAAAATATGGCCAGAGACTTCAACCCACAGATCGAAGAACAGGGTGAACGCCCAGGAGAAACACAAAGAAAACCACGCCAAACATGGCATAATTACACTGCTCAAAATTAAAGACAAAGAAAAAATCTTGAAAGCAGCCAGAGTAAAAGGAGGGAGAAACCGCTTGAAGGCAGAGGGTTTCTCATCAGGAGCCGGAGTGCAGGGGAACACGGGTGCACACTTTTTCAGAGACCTGTGTCTAGGGATGACGCCCTTTAGGAATGAAGGAGAAATGGAGGCATTCTCAGTTGCAGGGAATGGAAAGAGTCTGTCACTTACAGGAATGGCTACAGAAAATTCTCTACAGAGAAAGGAAATGACATCAGAAGGGATCTTAGACATTAGGGAGGAGGAACATGGAATAAAAAGGACAGGTTAATAAAGCAGACTTCCGTTCTCTTCCTGGGTCTTTTAACTTAGGGCTGATGGTTGAGGCCAAACTATGCCACTGTCTGATGTGGTTCTAAACACGTAGAGAAAATATTTAAGGCAATTTTATTTTAAATGAAGACAATAAAGGGATAGAGAGGAAGATACACTGTCTACACTTCATTTGAACTCATAAAATAGCAATACCAGTAGATTGTGATGAAATGTAGATAAAGAATATCATACCTAGATAAGCACAAAAAAGACTGAAAGCAACTACTAAAAACACAAAAATATGACCAAAAATACTATATAAAAATATGAAATTCTAAAGTATAGGCTTAAAAGCCCATCTGAAGTCAGGAGAAAGAGGGCAGAAAAATGAAAAAGAGAATAAACAGAAAATAAAGAACAAGATATTAGACTTAAGCCCCAGCATATCAATAATTACATTAAATATAAGTGATCTAAATATACCAACTAGAAGACAGAGACTGGCAAAATGGATTAAAAAAAATGAACAAGGACTCCACTAGATGCTTGTCTACAAGAAATCCACTTCAAATATAATGACATAGACAGATTAAAAGTAAAAGGATAGAAAAAAATAAAAATGTAAACACAACCAAAAGCAAAGGTAGCTGTATTATTATGAGATATAGTAGACATCAGAGCAAAGAAAATTACTAGACGCAGTGAATAGCATTACGTGACGACAGGTCAATCCACCCGGAAGACAGGAATCCTAGCCGTGCATGCACCCAATGATGGAACTACAAATAACATGAACCAAAAACTGAGGACAGGAAGGAGAAACACACAGGGGTGCCTGGGGGGCTCAGATGGTTAAGCGTCTGCCTTTGGCTCAGGTCATGATCCCAGGGGCCTGACAATGGGGCCCCGCATCGGGCTCCCTGCTCAGTGGGGAGTCTGCTTCTACCTTTCCTTCTGCCATTCCCTCTGCTTGTACTCTCTGACTCCATCTCTCTATCAAATACATAAATAAAACATTAAAAAAGGGAGTGAAAAAGGAGAAATAGAGAAACCCACAAGTATAGTTGGAGACTTCAACTTTTCTCTCTTGAGAATTCATTGAAAGAGTGAACAGAAACTCGCCAAGGATACAAGAGTCAACAACCACCGACCAGCAAGCTCTAACGGGCATTTACGGAACACTGCACCCAACCACAGCAGAGTACACCTTAGTCCCAAGTGCCCTGGGGCATATGGGAAGACAGACAATTCCTGGGCCATAAAAACTCCTGGTCAAGTTTAGTAGAACTGAAATCATACAGAGTGCATTCTCTAACCAAAATGGAATTAGACTAGAAATCAGTAAGACAGATAAAGGAAAATCTCCAAATTACTGGAAATGAAACTACACACTCCTGAACAATCCATAAATGATGGAGGAAGTATTACAGGGTATTAACACACTGAACTGAATGAAAATGAAAATATGATACCAAAATCTGTGTCACAGCTAAAGCAGTTCCCAGAGGAAAATCTCAGCAGTAAACACACACATTACAGAAGAGGCAAAGTCTCAGGGCGCCAGAGTGGCTCAGTCACGTAAACAGCTGACTCTTGGCTTCAGCTCAGGCCATGCTCCTGGGGTTGTGAGATCAGCTCTGGGTGAGGCTCCATGCTCAGCACAGAGTCTGCTTGAAGTCGCCTTCTCCATCTACCCCTACCCGCCACGCGCAACAGACATGCACACTCTCTCTCCCCCTCTCTTTCTAAATAAATAAAATCTTAAAACAAACACTAACAGAGACACAAATTACAGGTATCAGGAACAAAACAGGGTAGCAATACAGACTCTGCAGATATTAACAAGATACTAAGGGAATCCTATGAACCACTCTCTGTAAGTACACTTGACAAGTCAGATGACAGCATTCAGAGAACAATACAAACGGCCATTACTTGACCCAGTACAAAGCAATTTGCAAGAGCTCTACAACCATTAAGGACACTGAATTTCTAAATAAAAAGAAACACCCATGTGTTCTTGCCGAAGAAGTCTACCAAATGCTTCAAGAATAATTAACACCAGCTCCACATAATTTCTTTCAACACAGAAAAGAAAGAAGGAAAAAAAAAAAAACCCAACCACAATAATTCATTTTATGAGGCTAGAACTACCTTGATATGAATGGCAAAGACAGATGAGAAAAGAAAATTACAGACCAACATCCCTCATTAATATAGATGCAGGAAATATGTAGTTGCAGCAATATTTTTTTTTTTTAAAAGATTTTTATTTATTTATTTGACAGAGATCACAAGTAGGCAGAGAGACAGACAGAGAGAGAGGGGGAAGCAGGCTCCCTGCTGAGCAGAGAGCCCGATGCGGGGCTCGATCCCACGACCCTGGGAACATGACCTGAGCCAAAGGCAGAGGCTTTAACCCACTGAGCCACCCAGGTAGTTGCAGCAATATTTAAAAAGAATTCAGGACTGTGACCAATGAAGTTTATTCCAGTGATACAAGGTTGGTTCAATATTTGAAAATCAATCCGTGTAATCCGCTGTACTATCATGTTTAAGAAAAATCATCTGTGTCAACAGATGCAGAACATTTTCACACTTCTTCAAAATAAAAACCGGCAAAAAAATATGAATAGAATGGAACTTTGTCAACTTGATAAAGAACATCTATAAAAAAATCTATAGCTAATACTAAATTGGTGATGAAGGACTGAGAGCTTTCCCCCTAAGATCAGAAACAAGGTGAAGATGTTTATTCTCAGCACTCTTACTCAACAGTGTTCAGGATTCTCGCCAGGGTAATTAGGCATGCAAAGGGAATAACAGGAACACGGGTTAAAAAGGAAGAAATAATTATTCCTCTTGTTAGATGGCATGATTCTCTACACAGAAAATTCTACAGAACCTACTCCCCCCAAAATAAAGTCCTAGAGTAAGTGAGCTCAAGTAAGGCCACAGGATACAACATGAACACAAAAATCCACTGTATTTCTAGAAATTAGTAATGATATGTAGACACTAAAATTAAAAAGAAAAAGAATCTTGGGTATAAATCTAACACGACATGTCCAGGACTTACACAAAAAGTACAAAAAACTGGTGAAAGAAATAAAAAATGATCTAAGTAAACAGACAGGCATACTAGGTTCATGGATTGGGAGGCAATGGAGTCAACATGCCAATTTTCTTAAAAGGATCTGTGGATTTAGCACTGCTGTCACCAAAATGTCAGCAACTTGTGTGAATAGACAAGGCACTTCTCAAACTCATCTGAAAGAGAAAGGCCCTAGAACAGCCACAACAGTTCCGAAGCAGGAAAATAAAGCTCAGTAGTTAGGGTAACCAAGAGAGTTTCAGTGGTGGGGGAACAGGTACAGAGACTATAGGAAAGGATCGAGAACCCAGGGACAGATTGGTGCAAGTCAATCCAACTGACTTTTGACAAAAATGCAAAAGCAATTCAACAGAGGGAAGAAAAACTTTCCAGGTGTTGGGGCAACCGGACAACCACAGCCAAAAAACTCCCCCACAAAACCAACAACAACAAAAAACCCCTCGACCTAAAATTCAGTTTTTATCCAGAAACTAACTCAAAATGGATCATAGATTTAAATGTAAAATGCAAAACTGGAGAACCATTAGAAAAATACATAGAGGGGTGCCTGGGTGGCTGAGAAGGAGAAGTGGCCAGCGGGATTTCAGCTGAGGTCATGATCCCCGGGTTGTGAGACGGAGTCCACCATCAGGCTATGGGTTCTGCACTCAGTGTGGGTCTTCTCTCTCCTTCTGTCCCTCCCTCCACGTACACTCTCCCTCTAAAATAAATAAACACATCTTAAAAAAAAAGAAGAAAAATATGTAGATGAAAATCACTGGATTCTTAGGTTTGGCAACAAAAGCACAATTCATAAAAGGGAAAACTGACAAACCAGACTCCATCAGAATTTAGAATTTTGCCCAGCAAAAGACCCTATTAGCCAAAGAACGGGAACAATGCCAAGGTCCTTGAGTGAACAGCGACGTGTGGGACACCCACGGAGAGGGTTATGCTCAGCAAGAAGGGACAAACCAGTGTTACAAACCCACCTGGCTTGAACCCCAGAAAAACTGGGTTGACTGAAAACTGCCAATTCCCAAATGTTATACACTGTAGTCCCATCTGCATAACGTCCTTGCACTGCCAAAAATGCTCCAGAAATGGAGCCCAGGATCGTGGTTGCCGGGGCCGAATGGGAGGAGGATGGAGGGAAGGCGGGTGTGGCTAAGGAAGGCTACAGGAAGGCCCCGACTGGCCTGGCCAGCACCCTGGTGGGACGCGCTATGGTTTACAGGATGTCACCATGGGACGGGCCTCAAGGCAGGAGGATCTCTGCGAATTCTTACAACTGCCTATGAATCCACAATGATCGTGAAACAAAAAGTGTCATCAGAACTGGGGTCTCACAGCTGTGGTGAGATGGAGGAAAAAGAGAACTGCCCAGGACCACCTAGCATGGAAGGAAGACTAGCCACCAGGGGCGTGACAACAGGCAGATGGACCCCAGCCCTCACTCTGGATTCTTCAAAGTGTTTTGCCCAGAACCACAGGTCACTGAGGATTCCTTATGTCATGAAGTAAGTTTCTATCAGTACTTTAGTTGTCCTTCAAACATGGGAAGATCAAAAGAGAATCTTGTCCCAAATGCCCCAGAAACAGAACCAGAAAGAATCCAGAGCCCAGTCGAAGGCACAGCACGGAAGGTGGAGGAGAGGGTGTGCTGACATGCAGACGCCGTGTGGCCTCCGCCCCGGCCCGCTGGGCAGGAGCTCCAGGCGGCCTGCACTGGAGACAAGCTCAGCAAAGCAGCAGCAAGACACACGGGAGGTGAGAATGGACAGGAACAGAAATGACACAGAAGTGGCGCCCCCTGCTGGGTGATAGTGGAGTGATGGGACAATGCATGTGAGGACAAGGAACAGCCAACTTTCCCCAAATGGCATGCTGGGAAAAGTTGCACATCCTGCTCAAATGAGGTCCTCAGCTCTGGAGAGGTGAAGGGCGCGTTATTTTCCTACCTCCTACTGTTAGCATTCGGAGTCGTTCCTTGAACACTGCAAGGTCTGAGAGGCAGAGTGAGGTGGCGTGGGTGAGCGCAGAAGGAAAAAGACAGCGAGTTAGTTCCAGACCCGGACATCCCAACCCTGCACCGTCACCGCGGTCACGGGGGTGGGGGGGGGGGGGGGGGGGATGGGACAGACACCGCCACACAGACAGACACTGAAGGGGAACAGGGTGGGGCTTGGGGGGCCGACAGCGACTGGGTGCATGTGGGAGCTGCTCAGAAACAGCCAGAATGAGGTGAGCCCACAGGAGGGAAAGGCCGCTTTCTACACAGGGAAGACCTCCTCGCCTCCCCGTCTTGAAGGAAGGGCTGACACAGCGCTCTCCTGGGGAGTCGAACCCACCCACCTAGCCCACTTCGGGGTGACAAAACCAGGGGACAAAACCGGAAAGGCCTAATTTCTAGCAGACCGTCCTCAGAACCAAAGCAGCAGGGAATGGACCAGACCCTAACCCCGTTCTGGATTCTGACAGGTTCTGAAGGACAGAGGTGGGTCCTTAGTCCCTCCTCAGTGACAAGGCAGAACCAGGAGGGAGCTCAGCTGCACAGGACCGCCCATGGTCCTCCTGCGGCAAACGTTTCAGGGCCCTGTACCATTTCTGGATGCCTTCTGGGCCACTGGTGAAAGCCAGGGTGTCCATCTGGGCACACAAAGGGCACATAAAGCACTTTCCTTCTCCTGTCCCTGGTGCCTCAGGAGCATGAGCCTGGGGGCTGGGGTGGGAGAGGGTCGTGGTGGCAGGGCACGCAAGGACTGGTGGCTGAGTGGTGGGGGGCATGCTCACGGCCACCAGAAGTGCAGAGTCCCCTGCTCTGTGTGGGCAAGCCCTCCCCCTCTCCCGTGGGGATAGCAGCACACAGCAAGGACCGCAGAGCTGGTGGCTCTTAAGACAACAGATCATCCAAGTTCTGCACAGAAGTCTGGACGCTTTGCTTAAGGGCAAGAAGAAAGAATGTTCCTTTCTCTCCTTCAATCCTCAGAACCAAGACAAAGGATGACGCTCAACCCCAACAGAACTGCCAGCAAGCCCTGTCGGTTAGAAACTCTATAGGCCACACAAGGAATGTTTTGAAATGCTGACGTCCGTTCACTTCAGGTACTGGTGGATGCTCTCATTCTGATCTGTACTTCCTGGTAGAACTAACAGGAGACAGGAATAGCCAGTGCGTGTGTGTCATCTGCAGAGAACACACGGGGATCCCTGCAACCCACATGTTCCTTCCTGATGTGTGCACGACACTGCAGGAGACATGAGCGGGTAGGATTCGACCATGGTGGCCCCGGGCTCTCTGGGCATCCGGGAGACGCCTCCACACGACCCCTGTGACCTTAGCTCGGCATGAGGCTGATCCCCAGCACACGGCAGCCCACAGATGTCAAGTGAACTGCTCCGTGTCATTCCAAAATTAGGAAAGCTAACGATCAACTCTATTTTTGGTTATTCTCCCCAGATGTCAAAGGAGCAGAAGTGGCTGTGGCGGACACGGAGTGCTCTAGAAGGACAGCAGGACAGCACAGCCCCCGCCATGCCGGAAAAAGCAAACCCACGGACGTGGTCAGAGTGGTGCTAGGATTTTTGGCTTCTGAATGGGCCCCGCGCTACAGGGACACCTTGTCCTATCGTGCTTCACAGATACAGAGCTTTTCTGGTTTTCTCCTGTTCGGTTTTTTGTTTTTTAACAAGTTTTAGGTATTTACAACTTTGTGGCAGCCCTGTGCCCAGCACACCCACTGGCCCCGTTTCTCCAACAGTATTTGCTCACTTGCTGTGTCTGGGTCTCGTTTTGGTAACTCTCACCACACTCGACTTCTCACTCTTAAACACTACCCGCCACGGTGCTGTAATGGGACGACTGCCCGACAGCTCAGAGGACAGTGAGCATGAAGATGTGCGTGCCATCGTTACCCAGACACGGCGCTCACGGTAACAGAGGTGTCTCGGCAAGTGAACTTGACCAGGAGCCCCAGACCAGCAAAGGAGAGCCAGTGCGGCCACAGAGTGAGCCCCTGGAGCTCCTCGGTGTACTGGGGCACCCAGGTTTCCTCCCTGTGATCTACAGAATCTCTTCCAGGCTCCCCTGTGTGTAGAAACCTCCCATCACACTAAAGGGCTGTGACCCCTGTCACCGTGTGCAGCATGCATCTACCCAGACCACAAACGCCGGGACATCAAACCGGAGTCTAATTCATGCGCCACACGTGAACGCTGGACACGGGTGGCAGGTCAATGGGACTTTTCTGCACATCCCAGACCAGTGGAGGGTGGTGGTGGCTCAGCTCCCTCCCATGCGAGCGAAACGAGCATGCCAGCCTGCACACAACACAGGTGTGACTATGTCCAGTTTGTCTGTGGTGAAGATGGCAATGAGCCCAACCTGCAGGACTCTGTCTGGAGCTTTCCATCGAGACCCATACCCCGACCCTAATTTAGGGCCAACCAGGTAGGCCTTGCTAGGAAACCTGAACCTGTCTGGACCTCCCGAGTGATGCGAGGAGGAATGTGTGCCCAGGCACCTAGAGTTCATGCTCCCCACCCTCCTCCATGGGTGTGGGTTTGACAGGAAAAAAGGGTACAGATCCAAGGCCACGTTTCTGGGGCCCGGCAAGAACCTGGCTACTGACAACACACACCCTGGGGAAAAGGCGCCCCATTGTTAGTGACCGTCCACCCAATCATGGGCCAGTTGAGAAACTGTACAAACGCTGGTTTAAACTTAAAATCTCAATTACAGTCATCAGTCCTCAAGGTTTCTGCCTCACTGGCGGCAGGCGGTATTTCTGTGTGTGCATCTGCTGGTGACCCCAGCATCCCGGCCACCCAGGAGCCCTGCAAACCAGCTGAGTCTGCTGTAACTGGTAAGAGCCTGCCTGTGAGTTCTCTCTCCAACCATTACTTCGGGGGCCAGGTGGACGCGTGTGATGTCAGGGTAGGGACTCTAGGTCTGCAATTCCCAACCCTCTCCAAACCAGTCAAAGGCCAAGACCTTAATGGTAACTGCTTCACACAAACACCTGGGAGCACACAGCCCTGCTCGCACTGCAGACCAGTGTCTGCAGCCCTGGAGACAGCCGGCTGCCTAGCCCTGGGCTCACACGCCTGCCCACAGCTGCCCCTCTGCCCACCTGCTTCTCCAGCAGCACAGCGTGCTCTCAGACGTGTGCAGAGTGAGCATCTCCCGAGCCTGGGCTCCCCACAAGAGGATGGAGAAGCTGTGCCCGCACCCCCAGGGAGAAGGGGAGTTCAGCCCGGAGGAAGCACGAGGGGGACCCAGGTTCCACGCAGACACGCAGGCTACCCTGCTCCAGCCCCAGCTTTGGGGCTCTCTCACCAAAACCAACTTGGGGGTGGCCCCGGGCTGCTTGCTCCATCCCTCGGTTTCTGAATTCACCTCATTACCAGACGGCCTGGCAGCTACCTGGCTCGAAAGTCTGATCATAATTGCACTAGTTCACAGCTCTGTGGAGCGTAGGACGCTCCAGGCACTGTTCTAAGAGTACGATTCTCAAACAGCCTCACAGATGAGGAGGTGCGACACATCCTGAGCTGGGGTTCCTGCCAGGGGAGCTGGCTCTGAGGCCAGGCCCGTGGCCTAGAGGCGGCGAGGGGCATGGAAGCACCCAGAAGTGTCCAAGTGCACGAGCAGCGGGCGCGCCGGGCTGGCTATTTTCCCGAAGACGTGCACGCACCAAAGGTGACACAATTCAAGCAACTTTCCTGCAGGTTCACTATTTCCATTTTTTATACCTCAAGAAAGAACTCATCACAACCATTTCAAATTCTCAGGATGAAATTGCACTTTCCTCTGCAGAGCAGGGGCTGCCCCCGACTTGCTCTGGGCGGTTCTGAAGGGCTCCTGGCCAGGAGAGGCCACATCTCTTCCACAAAGGAGCCCGGGGGCTCTGGGGCCACGTCTGTGTGGCTGTCCTGGTGCACCACAAACGCTTGCGGACACTACTCTAGGAGAGTGAGGCCACGGTGGCTGGGAGCGAAGTGGGAAGCATGACAGAGGCCCTGCTCCCACTCCTGCCTCTGCCCTCGAACAGCACCGGGACAGGGACACTGGGGCATGGCCAGGCGTCCCAGCCTCCACAGACTAGCCGGGCTGGGAGCGTCGGGGGACCTATGAGCAACTCTGCTGGTGCCTGTGGGCTGCGGGTCTGTCCTGCCGTGACTAGTCTCAATGTGGGACAGAGCAGAGCTTCGCACCCTGCTCCCTGAAGTTCGAGTGAGAGCGCGGGACCACCAGGGCGGCGCCCATGTAACAAAGGTGCCGCTGCGGTGTTACAGTTTGGGGCAGGACAGCCACCCCTACCTGCCGTGTCCCCTTCCTATCGGAATGCCTTGCGGTGTCCTGGTGCATGAGGCCCTCACCCCTCTCTGGAGAGAGGCCCCAACTTCAACAACTGGGGTGGGCGCTGAGGGGCTTCAGGATAGGTGAGCACAGGTTGCACGGTGCTGGGGTGCTGCTGGGGCTGCGCGGGGAGGAGGAAGCGAGGGGAAGCAGCCCCGGCAGCCTCCGGCAGTTTCCTCCAGTGAAGACGGCAAGGACAGACTACTAGCTAACGCGTACCCTGGAGCTGACGCTGTCTGAAACCTCGCCTTACCTGGCTGGAGCCTGACCACCCACACCCAGCCCAGTGACGTCTATGGGGTGCTAGGGTATCACAGAAGGTTAGAGACCAGTGCTCGAGGAGGCGAGTTCTGTCCCCTCCCGGAGAACAGCATTAGGCAGGTAGGCAATCGTGAGTTTTATTAGCATGCACGGTGCGTCTGGAGGACACGTGGCCATTTCCGGATCAGTCATCTCAGCACAGGTTAGCGGCACGGTGACCGAGAGCAGATTAACTTGAGAAAGCAACCGCAGGGTGAGCCCAGCCGCGCTTATGTGTGCTTCATGGCGGCAGAGGAGGTAGCGGGGACACGGGGCAGCAACTGCCCGAGCGCCACGCCCCTCCCCGCGCCGGGATGCCTTCCAAAGTTTCCTTCCTCAGTGTGATCACCAGCGTTTGGGAATCAACACCCAGTGCACAGTGCACACTGGAACTCGCCCGTTAAAGGCAGGTTGTGCCGTGCGCCAAGAGCACCGCACGTGACGACAGTCCAGAGCGAGGCCGTTTCGGGCAGAGGCCGTGCCACACTGGGATTTGGAAACTGAGCCAGCAGAGCCGGCCTCTGGCACGTCACATGACCCGCCTGCCCGGGAGGTCATCTCTCGTGTCACAAACCGGGTCTGCCCCGAGTTGTAGTCTCCAATTTTGAGACTTAGACAATTGAGCTCACAGAATCTGTGTGAAAAGCTGGGGTAAAAGTAACTTGCCCCAAACCCGCTAAATTTCAAGTGATCAGAATGAAGGAAACTTAAGAGCCTCTCCCTTCCGTCTGAGGACGTCCTGGCCGTCACAGCTGTGATCGGAGCAGCTAAGCAGCGCGGCGCTGGCCGCTCCCAGACCCTCACCAAGTTTGTCTGTGGAGGAGATAATGTCAGCGGGCACGGACGAGTCCAGATCGGCGTCCAAAATCCCCAGGGGGTCCAGCTGCGCTACATGGTGCCCTCGTATCTACGGACGGGCCAGCGAGGGAGGGGGACACACACAAAAGGACAGGAGAAAAAAAAGAGGGAAGGGGTAAAAAAAAGTAAAATTACATTAAAATTAGCGTTTACAGATCAATTCTCACCCACGTTTGAAGAAACAGTTACCGGAGCATCATCAAAATTTACACAACTAATTCCGAGAGGATCAAGTTTTGCAATGTGGTGACCCCTGACCTGGAAGCAATAACACAAGCAGTGGTTAAGCAGGACCCGCGGGCTGTGGGGGGGGAAAAGTCACACTTGGTCAAACCTTAACCCAAAATAACAAAATCAGTTAAAAAAAGCCTTTGAATATTTTATCATGAAAGTGCTCTTGTGCTTGTAAACAGAGATAAACTTGGGTCACAGTGAACTTGGCGGTTCGGGGGATCCTTGAGTTTCCCTGGATAAACCAAGTGGGGCCCGCTAGGGGCTGATGCCCCCGTGGGGTTGTGTAGCTCAGCACACCAGTGCCTCCAAGGACAGGAGCGCAGGCCGCACTGAGGGGCACAGAGGCTTCAGCATCTGAACTGAACAAGAAGGAAAAGGAGGAAGACAATCCCGCCCAACCTCAAGCGTTGGCTGCCTGACCCAGGACTCTGCTAGCAGTGTGAGAGCGGGCAGCTGCAGAGGGGGACCTGGGACTGTGTGAAGTTAACGAGGCTACACGAGCCAGGCAATGGTCAGAAGCCACCAAATGCGTCTCCTTCCTCCAGAAACACCCACTGAACAAGACTCCAGAGCACAGGGCCATGCCAGCCACGTGGCTTGGGGTGTCTGTCGACTTGCCAGGACCCACTGCCCGGCCCGTGCCGCCTGCCCTGATCTGTGGCGTCTCCTGGAAATGCGCCCAGAAGTGATAAGAAATCCATGTGAGCCCAGGTGCCCCGGGACCCTGGAAGGGAACCCCCAGGCCCGATTTCTCCTCCTATCCTCAGAGCTTCTGTCAGAACCAGCCTTCCGGTATGAATTCTGGGCTCTTCCCTGCCAGGTGGAGAAAGGTCAGGGGAGCCCCGCATGTCCTACCCACCAGCATCTGATGGTGCGGACTGCTAACTGGAAGGCTCCAGGACACCAGCCTGCCCCTCAGCCCTGCTCATGCAGCCATGGGCTCTGCTCCTGTCCCAAGCTCCATGGGTTCATTTCCTCCTGTCGTATGTGGGTGCTGGCGACTGAGAGGGGGGCGCACCCCTGCCAGTCCCTGCTTCCTCCTGGTGAGCAGCAGGCCCCCTCGAGACCCTGGCAAGGACCGTTTTCTCCTGCCCACGAATTTTTCTTGTCAACTTATGGAAAGAAAAAGGAGCTATCTGCAGGGCAGGGGCTACGGGTGGCAAGGACGTGCTCAGGCAGGGGCAGACTGGCTATCCCCGGCTCCTCTGCTCTGGGCATGGTTCGTTTCTGCCTCCCTGGGCTCCCGGGCAGGGACAGCGTGCTAGCTCCAGGACACGTCACTGGGGCACTGGCAGCCGGTGGGTGCAGCCTTACCTGGTAGGCTCTGATGAGAGATTGCACAGCCAGGTGGTCTTCCACCAGCTTGTCCACGTTGGGCTGTGCATCCACCAGAGGCTGCACTCGCGCCATGGCGGACAGGGAGCCCGGGCTCAGGGGGAGCGGGCTCTGGTAGGCGGTGCCCGGCGGCGCTCCAGCATTGGTGTTTCGGAAAAAAATGTCCCATGACTAAAGACAAAGAAGGAACTCGCGTTACCCCATGGCTCACCTAGGACGTAGGACTCATTTTTAGCCCCAAAGAGCAGTGTTCCTGGCAGGCAAGCCACGTCCCAGTTATATCCGCCCACCGGCAGGCTGGCGGGGCCGACTCATTCCTAATCGGATGGCCTGACTGCACCCCTGCAGGGTGGGGCCCCCGGGATGCCCCCTTTCTCCTGGCCCTAAGATGGAGGCGATGCGAGGCGGCCCTGCCATCAAAACCCCACAGGCCCAAGGCCGCAGCACTCCAGAGCCGTAATGATTGCTTCTGTGGTGGGCGGCCAGGATGCAGGGGAACAGAGACCTTCCTAGCCCGTCTGCCCCTGCCCAGCTATCTGGAAGACCGGCGCTCCTGGCCCTTGTCTGCGAGTCTGCAGCTGCTCCGACGGGACCACCTAAAGGGGACCAAGCCTTCCAAGTGTCTCTCCAAACGCAGAGGCTGGACACAGTGTTGGGGGGCCTGGGCTGGCCTTGCTCGTGCTTGTGTTCCCAAGTGCAAGACAGAATGAGGCCCTTGGAAGGCGTGCAGGGCTCACGTGTGGAAGGCTGCCATGCTCCCTCACTGGCCGCTGGGGAGGCAGCCTCGCCCCTAACTCAGGAGGGCCACTTAGGAGCCACCGGGAGCACGTGCTCGGGGATAGAACTTGGATCTCAGCTCCGACACGTGGGTGAGTCACCCAACTTCCTGTGCTCCGTCCCGTGAGGGGAGGACAGCCCCGAATAACCCTCACAGGTCTGTCGTCGAGAGCGAAACACACGGTTAAGGACACCCAGACCATAACCTGTCGGCAGTGAGAGCGTCACCGGGGTGACTGCTGCTCCCAACCGCCTTGTGCTATCACGATCCTGGTTCCGTCTGTTCTTCTGTCCTCGGTATTCCGTGCTTGGAAGGTCCCATTTGCAATTTACAGGAACACCGCGAACTACAGTAGTTTGTCAACTCAGACAAAGATGTGAGGTCTCAAAAACGTGTTTCTGAGCTCAGAGGGATGAAGGCTGAGGGACGCTCCTCTGGGAAGAGCACTACTGGAAACCAGCAAGTTCAGACACAGGAACGCTGTCTTCCCTCAGTGTCTGAGGTTCCTCCAAGAGTACGATTTAGACCCGGGACCAATATCGCTGACTTCTGTGCTCGCCATCCCAGGACGAGCCATCAGGACGCCGTCTGGAGCAGCTGGGCCGGGGCTCGGCGGGAACTGCACCGGTGGACTGTATGTGACCGAGGCCATGGCGCGGGTCCTCACCGCCTTCTCGCTTTCTCAGGCAGGTTCAGTTCAGCTGTTTGGGGCCCCTGTGTGACTGGTCACAAGCCTGTCACCAGCGCAGGCCTGGCGCACTGCCTCCTGTGGGGCAGTCTGGTCTCTCCCTGTAACTGCTTTGGAGGGAGCCGGGCAAAACGTTTTAGATCATTCTACGAGAACTTCCTCCTTTTGTATTCAGAAAAGGTCATTCTCAAAAATCAAACCATTAGTGGGATGACCGTCCAATACTGAGTTGCACACTTTATGTGCCTTTGTGTCCGGATAACAATTGTAAAATGTTTTAACTCGTTAGTCAAGCTTTTATTGCTTTTACTTTTCCAGCTCATTTGCAGCGTGTCAACTGATGGTAGACAGGCTCTCTCCTGGCACCTGCCTTCATGCCCACGTACAGCGCCCTGTGCCGCATGAAACCTGACAGCTGGGGCACCCAATACGATCCAGGACCCGGGGGTCCAGGCCATCCCCGCCCCCTTTCCCCACCAGCCTGGCCTGCCTGTGACACCGGTGAAAGCCTGTCTACCCTGGAAGACAGCTGCCTTCGTTACTGGAGAGAAAGAGAGGCCTCCTGAGTGGGGGAAAGGAAGGCTGCCTCCCAGCTCCCACCTGGTTCAGGACGGGCACACAACGAGCTAACACACTGGACCCCCACATCCTTTTGTCCCCGTGGGGCTTGTCCAGCACATCTGAATGAGCCCTTGCATCTGGGGAGTGGCTCGGACCCAGGGCTCTCCCTGGCCTCCGTCCAGGCCTCCAATGACCGAGGGCCTGGCCCAGAAGGAGCCCCTCCAAGGTGGCAGTGAGGCTTAAAAGCCAACAGCGTGCTGCCCAGGGCACTGGGACAGCCAGGTCACAGGGACGGCTGCAGGGACACGGGACAGTGGGCAGCCCTCCCATCGACAGCATTGCTCACCCGCCCACCCTGCCAAGGAAACGCAGAAATGAAAGGCCTCTCCAGCAGATGCGGAGGGCACGGCCAGGAGATAACAGCGGCAGGGGCCCCACCCAGCCCGGCCCCGGAAAGTGGGGATTGGGGGGGATCATTGCCACCATTGGGCCTCCTCCCTCTGACCTTCTTTTGTGCTCGGAATAAAACTCCAGGTGACTTCCAATTGGCTGAGGACAAGCGCAGGGCTGGTGCTGGAGGCAGAAGAAACTGGTTTACACCAGTCCTGCAGAGGAGGGAGTCCGCAGGAAGACAGAGGCCGGAATGTGGCGCCCGGTTCCCGTCACTCACCACCCCCCCAGGCTGGGCACCTGCCCTCCGGTGAGCTGTCCCCACAGAAGCAGCGAACCCCCTGCCACCAAGAACCAGGGGGCTTTCACACGCGGATCTCTGCAAGCGGGAGTCTGGGGCGGCGTGTCTGTTCATTTGCACACCCACCGCCCCGCAAACTGAGAGGGGCATGTTTCGATGGCTGTCAGCCCTCACCAGAACTAGCTGGAAAGTCTCTGCAAGCGGAGGTCACGTTTTGGCGGCAGGCCTCCCCACCCCACACAACCGCTCCCATCCTTCTGGTGGTTTCTGCTCCCCAAGGAGCCTCTCTCTCCCTGTCTCCCTCTGTCCCTTACCCCGGGCCCTGAACACGGGGGAACACGGGTCCTCGGCACTGCCCGGAGAGGGTTTCCTGTCCGAGCACCACAGCCCTCGCCGGCACACACCTCAGCAGCAGGTTCTCAGACCCGCGTGCTCCCCGCTGCTGCACTCAGTGGAGCGGTGACCATGAGGGGCCAGTCAGGGGATTCCCCTCCCTCTGAGAGGAGGAAGCTTCCAGAAGAGGACAGCTATCCCTGCCCATCTGCTCCTTGAGCCTGGCAATGTGAGGCCTTTGTGCCATCGCGGCGAGTGGCCCCAGGTGTCTTACTGAGAAAAACCCCGTGTGCATGTGCGCATGTACAAGCGGCACATGTGCTTTCCTCTCTGAGCCAAACTCGCTCCTCTTCTCTGGACACCTCAACCCTGTGGCGTGGTGACCTGTGCTTGAGCACTAACTGCAGTGACAAAGCAGACAGGGAAGGGAAGCCTGGGGATCGGCCGGCGGGGTGACCTCTCAGCGCAGATGCCAGCAGCACATCCAGTCCCGTCTCCGGAACACACTCGACCAACAAGGCACCGCCGACACTGGCTGCGGTCTGGGGCTGCGGTACTTGGGCCCAGAGGGTGGCCTTCCGTGTCAGACCGAGCAGGGAGGGAGTCCCAGCCCCGTCCACAGCCCTGCAACACAAGCCCCCAGCCACCAGACTCACGCCGAGGGTCCAGACACCCCGTTGCCAACCTCTCCATCTGCTACTGGTGCACAACTAACCCACCAAGGAAATGCTCTGTCCCACTGCCTGCCCTTGAACCCAGCAGTGGCAATTAACGGACACTCTGTCCCCCGTCCACCGCTGGAGAGGGAGTAGTGGTCTGAAGGGAGGATGAGAGAAGGCACCTGCCCCGGGGAGTCTCGCAGGACAGGAGGCTTCCAGTGACATTTTGCCCGCACGGGAACAGTTTTCCCAAAGGCACCCATGATGTACCCTGGCAGTGCTCTTGGACAGTTCAGTTCCAGGGAAACCAGCTTGAGGCCACCTCCATGCAGCCGGCTTTCAGGTTTGGGGACAGGTGGACGACCACCAGGAGCCCCTCTCTCAGGAAACAGAATGGGGTGGACGTGGAACAAGATGGCACCTCAGGGGCAGCCAGTGCCGTGAGCCCTGCAGGACAGGGAGACTTGGTAGAGACAGGACTGGAGAGTCGGGTGCAGCCAGGCCACAGGCTACACGGGAAGAGGGGACAGCAATCAGTGGAGGTGTGGGCCTGCTACCCCCTCCCACGAGTGGGGCTGAGACCATCACTTGTTGCCGAAATGACCTCACCAAAACACAGGAGGTTTTGAGTATAAATAGGTAGAGTATTCTGATCCAAAATACACCAGAAAAACAAAACAAATAAAAAACAAAAGCAACCCCCCCCCCAACCACTAGAATTCTTACTCTGAATTTCAGATAAACGAAAACATCCACCTATGGTCTGCAAAGCTCTGTTCCAAAAGCCAGCAGCCTCACACCCCTAGACTTCCCACAACCACAAGGGGCTCTCCTGGTCGTCATACCCCGTCTCCACTCTAAGCAGAGAAAGCCCTTCGAAAGCCACACACACGTCCCTCAGGAAGCTACTCCAGGCTTTGCACACAGCAGGCGCTCAGCACACCCGAGTCAAACTCGGACAGGTTCAGGCTCCGCCACAGGGAGAGCAGCTGGACCAGTATGCTGTGGTGCCTGGGTGGGGGTGGGTGGCAGGTGCGGTGTCAGGCCCGGTGCCAGGTGAGGTGTCAGCTGTAGACACCCGTGGCCTCCAGAATGCAGAGGCGCCCCCCTCAACCTGCAAAGGGCGCTGGCGCAGGTGGGCGCAGCAGACGGGGGAGCGGGCAGGGAGGCAGACGCACTCTGCCCTCACTGTCAGCAGGTCACAGGCGCCTCGGGGCCCGGTTCCCGGCCGTTCACGGAGCACTGCAGTATCAGAGGGGCGGCAAACATGCCACCCTGAGCCCCATCACCCGCCTGAAGGCCCCGGGTGTGTCTGACGTGGCAGCCAGCACGAGCATGTGACCTCAGGGCCCCAGGGACACGAGCGCATGGCGGTGGTGAGCCTGCCTCCCGCGGGCTGGGCAGGGCCGGGCCAGGCCAGGCTAGGGAAGCCGCTCTGGCTGCGTGTGTACCAGATCCTGGTGGCAAGCAGAGAGACCCACCCCTGTACCCGCAAACCTCACCGCACCCTGACAAGCAGCCCCAGGGCATGTGGAGCTGCTCTAGATGCTGAGGGTCAACGCTCCACCCCGGGGCTACTGAGCTCTACTCCAGCCACCGACTCCACGCCGCTGGTTTCTGGGCTGACCACCCCGTCTCTTCCTGTCCACTGGGCCCTACCTGCCCACATGGAGCACCCCGGCCTGGCAGGTCACCCGATGCCACCACCACCCTCTGGCAGCACCCTGCCAAGGGCCCTGGCATAAAGCCAGCCTGGGGGTGGGTAAGGCAGCTTCTGGACTGGACCAATCCCTGGGCGCAAAGGCCAGTGCAAGGCCGAGGGAGTGCGGGTCTGGGTTGGATCTATGCCCCTTGATGAACGACCGATGGTTAAGTCCTGGTACCGACAGTGCTTCCTTGCACCACCAGCGCAAGCGTCAGGGTGGGAAGCGGCCCGCGGCCATCCTGGAGCAAGGGTTCGGCTGCTTCAGACTAATTCGGTTGAACAGACCGATGGGGGCAGCTCCTCAAGCGGAGGGTGGTCACTGGTGGCTCGCAGGCTGCCGGGGGCCACTGTGAAGCTCCTGTCCTCCCTAGCCCCCCGCACATGGGCTCCTCCCACGTAGAAGGTGTGCTAGAAGCTCTGCACTGCGTTCAGGTCACTGAGCCCAGCGGCCCAGCCACGGTGCGTGGCTCTGCGTCCCCTGTCCCCACTGCGTATGAGAAGGCTGCACTGGACGGTCCTCATGCCCGCCTGATGTGCCCTCGTTGTGCCAACTGCTGGGTCACGGCCTTCCCTGAAAACGCTGTGTGTGCCCGCCCCAATGTCCCACCATGTGGCTCTCACCCCTCCATCTGCTGGCAGGGCTATGACCGGCCCAGCACCGTGTCTAGGAGGCAGGGACGGGCAGTGCCCTGGGGTCCGGGCCTGCCTGACTTGTTGCCACGGAGCCATCTCTACGCAAGCAGTTAAAATTGGAAGTTCTACCTGGGTACCCACTCACTCACAGCGACACCGTCGTGTTGAAGGCCCAGCACCACACAGGGTAGGGAACGTCTTCAGACGACCTCTGCTACCTTCCCTCCCTGTGGGCGCACAAGCGGAACCTCAGCGACCCCCAACACGAGCAAAGGAAAGCTGCCTCGGCTCTGCCCTGTGTGACCTGACTGTGACTGCTGCTCCCAGCCTCTGCTCAAGATGAAGGCTGGTTGCCCCTTCACACCTTGCCAGAGAGGACCTCGGGGGGCTGTCCCCGCATAGCACAGTCCCCGCAGGTGCCAAGAGAATCTGACCCCGGGAGTCACAACAACGTGGCGTAGAGGCCTTCTTCTCAACCCACAAGGGCGGCAGAGCCAAGAGCCCGCAGACCTTCACAAGGCTCTGGGCTTGGCTCATCACAGCCCCCTCCAGGAGAGGCAGACCTGCGGCCCTGTGGTGGCCAGGCCAGTGTGCACAAGGCCCCTGCCCCAGCATGTCTCCCTGCAGCCTCTCGCCCCTGTGCTCCAACCGCACAGCCTTGGGCTGCAAACTGCCTCCTGTTCCCAGCACCGTGGCCGTGAACTCCAGCTCCCTATCAGCATCCTGCGGCCGCTAGGGAAGGTATCCCGCCTACTGGGTGCCTCCACGTACACCGGTCACCATGGCTGAGGTACGGCTGATGGGGGAAGCCAAGCACACCACCAAGGGATGACATTACTGAAATCCCACCATGTATCTGTGAGCCTGCACTATGCGAGTGTTTGTCGCTGAGGCCAGCACAGAGGTCTCTGGGCACAGTCAGGGCGGCTTCAGAACTGCATGGTGCAGGGGAAAAGGCACGTGTCACTGTGAATGGGGGATGATGTGCTTGTGCTCTGCCCACCTGGCTCTCTTACATGAAACGAGGGGGTTGTCTCTCACGAGCATGGAACGAAAAGGCAGAATGGTCCAGGCTGCAGGATGTGGGACTGAGTCTGGAGACTGTCCGGGTGCAGGGAGCACACGGGACCAGACCTGTCCCGTGTCCCTGTCCCACTAAGAAGGCCTGGCAGGGGAAGCATGCTCTGCGGCTCCGGGGACAGCAAGAGGCAGAGAGGGCCTCCCTCCAGCTCCAGCACCGGGAGCAAGCCAGGGTCTCCCCTCGCAGGGCTGACACCACGCTCCACTGGTGTGTATGTGGTTAGGGGGTGGGGGGACGTGCCTTTGCACACAAACGGGGTCCGGCAGTGCCCAACATCTGAAATACTGATGGAGCGATATGGCTTTCATTCCAAGTGTTTCTAAGACTTAAACAAAAATAAGCTGCTCTGGCGCCTGGGATGCTCAGCTGGTTGGGCATCTGCCTTTGGCTCAGGTCATGATCCAGGGGTCCTGGGATCGAGCCCCACATTGGGCTCCCTGCTCAGTGGGAGCTGCTCCCCCTGCTTGTGTGTGTGTGCGCGCTCTCTCTAATGAATAAACTCTTAAAAAAAAAAAAGATGCTGTCATCTGACTTGTCCTCAACACAGCTGAGACTCCCATGAGGGAGGTCTGCTGACACAAAACGCCCCTGTTTAGGGTTCCTAATGGGGTCCAGCGGTGGGCTGTGCTGGATAAGGCATTTAGACTGGAGGTGATGACGGGGAGGGGGCAGAGTCGGGGCCAGCGGCCTGTCCATGCACCAGGGGCACGAGGGCCCCAGCTCAGAGCCGCTCATAGACGTCACCAGTATTCACAACGAAACATTTAAAAATGTAAGTGTTCCATGGGGTGCCTGGGGGGCTCAGTGGGTTAAGCCTCTGCCTTCGGCTCAGGTCATGATCTCAGCGTCCTGGGATCGAGCCCCGCATTGGCAGGGAGCCCACTTCTCCCTTTCCCTCCCCCTGCTCACATGCGCGCTTTCTCTCACTTACTCTCTCTCAAATTAGTAAGTAAATAAATAAAAATCTTCAAACCAAACCAAACCAGCACATATGCTTTAAGAGAGGCACAGCCGGCTGAGGCTGAGAAGTAGACGCTGGAGAGTTATCTTGTGAACTGTTAGGTGTGGTAAAGACCACATTCCTGTTGGTGAGAGTCGTTCAGAAATGACACAGGTCTGGATTGGCTTCAAAGACTCCCCTGGGCCCCCACCCAAGTGAACCAACAAGCAAAAAAAGAGTGTGGCGGGAGGAGGTTCTAGAAACTGGCACACTGTGGAATGCTATTGAGGCTGGACGTGGGTCTCCTCGTAGAGGCTCACTTTATTCTCTTCCCTCTACTGTTTGAAAATATCATAAAAAGCTAAAATAATTGGAAAGCTGAGTGTAGCAGGGCAGCAAGGGGAGATGCTAAAATTGTTCTGTTTCTGCCAGATATGAATAAGTTCTGTGCCAAAAGAGAGGGAGAGGACAGGTCCAAACCTCAGGGCATAGAGTCCATACCGTACCATAATGCACACATGGGGGGTCCGAAAGCCAAACCATCTCCATCTTCAAATCTAGTGTATCATTTCTGCTTAGACTATGAGTTCTAAAACACAAGTACAAACGAAGCACTCTTAGAGAAGTCAACATTTCTAAGGACTTCCCCACATCACGGAGGCCTCTGCATTCCAATGCAAGCTCCGGACTGTGTCTCTGAAGAAACACGGACACATAAGATAGGAGGCCTTTCCCAGTTTGGAGAGAAAATCGACTCCCCATGGCTGGGACAGTGGAGAGGCACGCCCCCTGACTAAGCCGCCTTGCCCCCGTCTCTTTCTAGAAGACGGGTTGTCCCCTGGAGAATCCCTGCCACAGACATGAGCACATAAAATCTGGCCTAAGGATGCTGACCCATGCGGATTCTCGTATCTGGCTGGCAAGTCCCTTCCTGAGAGCCGGCACACTTGCTCTGCAGCGTCTGAGTGCTCACTCTGACGGCAAAGCCCAAGGACCCAGTCCGCAGCCCGCACTCCTCCCCGGCCCGTCAGTGGAGCCGTCCCCGTGCCCTGCTCCCCGGGAGCAGGAATGAAGTCTGGACGCCGCAACCTTAAATGTCACGAACATTTCAGGGTAAAAACACTCTCAGGGGCCCAGTGGAAGCAGCTGCCTTTTGACAACAAGACTCCGAGGTTCATGAGGAAGGAAGAGGCCAAGGCAACAGTTGCCGCTGACCAGCCTCTGTTGGGCACTCCTGCGCAGACCCTCGGCACCTCCTCCAAACCTCCCACGGCCTGCAAACGGGGCACAGACGGAAACTGGAGGACCCACCCTCCAGTTCCTGTAACCAGGCCAGCTGCCTGGCCTGAAAACCCGCCAACATCACCGGCCAGAATGCTAGGAAGAAACTCGGCCACCAGGCATGCCCTGTAGCAAGCAAACGTGTGCACACGGGGGCTCTGACGGACGTGCCTTACAGGCGACAGAGGGGAATGAGAAAGAAGCATGCACGGAATTTACTTTCAAATACAGAAGCATACTGATCGAAAATGCCATTTACACATCATTCGCCCACGATGGTTTTAAGATTTCTCAGGAAGATGGGATAGAAGAGTATCCTGCAGGGTTGTAGCTGCTGTCTGCCTCGTGTCTTTGGAGTCTGTACCCAAGGCATCCTCGGGGAGGCCTGGAAACGGTGCGTGAGCCTCTTCAAGATGCTTGCAAGTCGAACAAGCCTTCTGTTCCAGGTAGCAGGTCTCCAGGGAGCGGGTCTCCATCGTGCGGTGCGCCAAGTGAGAGGGGAGCGCTGCTCCAGAGAGGCGGTCGCTGGGGGCTGGGCTGACTGCCAAGCTGCCAATGCAGACGACTCCGCTGGGTGGGATTTTGTGCCGCCTGCCGGCTAGCCTGCCTACCTTCCAGAAGGCTCCTCAGGACACAGGCACTTACCTGGATGGCTGGCCAACGTCAGGCCAAGACTCCAAACACATGAAGACATCCACTCCCGGGAGCCTTACCTTGTGTACGCTTTTGGGGTTTTCCAACCAAGCATAGTACATTTCTTCCACATAGTTGGAGCTAGTCCCACTGAGGAATGGCTCAGCAGCAACGGGGGCGGTAAAACACCGAATCTGCCCCAACGTCCTAGCTGCTGCCGGTCTGTTCTGTGAAAATGTCTTCACAGTCTGTGAGGCCGTCAACGGCCTCAACTTAGCAGCACAAGTCCTTAAGTGAAACATCCTTGTCCTGAAGTCTCTCACAACTGTCTGCACAAAAAAAAAAAAAAGAAGAAAAGTTAGAAAGGGCGATATATCAGGCAGGGAAAACCGACGCAGGCTGTGGCTGGCCGTGAGCTCCGCGTCAGCGCCGGGGTCCGGGTGCAGAGGACCCGGCCGAGCGAGTGCCCACCCACACCCACCTCCTCTGAACGGGCCCGAGCACACGGCACGGCAGGGAAGATCCAGCTGTGGACGTGCTGGACGGCTGTGAGGCCCACAACACCGATGGGATGCTCTTCAAGTTTACGTGTGTGTAGCACAATCCCAGAAAAGACAGCCAGGATCATCTCATGAGGATCAGATTAGGTTTAACCATAAAATCAGAAAGATATCTCTAGGGGCACCTGGGTGGCTCAGTGGGTTAAGCTGCTGCCTTCGGCTCAGGTCATGATCTAAGGGTCCTGGGATCCAGCCCCGCATCGCATCGGGCTCTCTGCTCAGCAGGGAGCCTGCTTCCCTCTCCCTCTCTCTCTGCCTGCCTCTCTGCCTACTTGTGATCTGTCTCTGTCAAATAAATAAATAAAATCTTAAAAAAAAAAGAAAAGAAAAATATCTCTAATCTATCCTGAAACGACTGAGGAGTTACAGGACCTGTGCTGTTCTGAACATACAGAGAAACTGGAAAATATTTTGGTCACCCTCAAATAATTATCATCAGGTAGAAGAGAGAAGGAATTTAAAAAAATTGCAGAGAGAACACAGAATACTTGAGAAGCACCAAAAATGCCAACAAAACTCCTGGAAAGGCCCGTCTCTTCCAGATGGGAGGAAAGAACAGCCCAGGGTGGCTTCGGGAAAACTGCGGTTTTCAGGCCTGGAGGGAGCATTTAGCTGTGAAGGAGAAGAGGCATTCTAAGCCAGAGGGTCCGTCAGGGGAAAGACAGCGGCAGTAAAGTGTGGAGAAGCAGAAAAGAGCAAGCGTCGTGGGCCGGAGACAGGGAGCGTCGTGGGCCGGGCTGGACAGCACCGCATGGAGCGGCCGACACAGCGGCCAACACAGCCCTGCGGCGCAGCCACACTTCCTAAGCACTGAGCTCGGACCAGGGGCTGCGCTCTAAACAGGTTCCGAGGGGATGTCCACACAGCGACCGGACAGAAGCGTTTACCTGCCCTGTGACGCGTCAGGACTCCTCGCCGACCCCGCAAACCCCCAGAAGGCAGGCATGAGCTCTTCTGTTTACAGACTGCCCTTCTGAGTTTTACTTTCTTTCTTGAAAGAAAGTCCGTAGGGTCACAGGGCCGTCAACAGCAGGGCCAGGATGCAACTCCCACCTTCCTGTTCCTCCTGGCCCTGAAGCAGCTGGAGAGGAGGGGAGAGGCCAGGGTGAGAGGGAAAGGGCTGTGGCAGGGAGGGTGGACGGGTACTTATTGCTTCTGAGTGGACCTTGGTCACAATCTCACTGAATTGCACACGTACCTCCATCAAGCACAGCTGTGCCACAGAACGAGCAGCTGCAGCCACCAGACTGTGCAGAGTTCAGGCTGTTCCAGAGCATTGTGAACCAGTTCCAGCCACACCCGAGACCCCAGGCAAGCCTACGGGCAGGGCCCCTGTCGGAGGCATTGAGGACATGGTGCCGCTCCCCACTGCCCTGCCAGAATCCTGGCTGCCCGGGGCCGGGAAGGGGAGTGAGGCCCACGCCATAGCTCCCCACCCCCACAGGTGGCCAGGCGTGCAGGCCTAACGCCTCCCTCACGCCTCCCTCATGCCTGTGCCTCCAAGCGGGCGCCACGGAAGCAACCACACCCAAGTCCACACCTCCTAAAGGAGATCCAAGCCCGGAATTTGCAGAGGACTCCCCTGAAATAACTGCTGTGCAAACTCACCCCCCCCAACCCAGGGACTGTTTACAGGTCTCTCCCTCTTGGTCCGAATCCACTCAGAGTCCACACAAGGCCTCAGACGCAGAGGGCGCTGGCCCACTCTGCTGCTCGAAGACCGGCCGCGGAAGCAACAGCGGGGTGGGCGCTCCGGAGCCAACCTAGCCACCAACGCAATCTCACCCAGCGCAGGGTGAAGAAGGGCCGTCCACGGGTCTCGAATGTGACCGTGGCCTGTGACCTTCTCCCCTCAGGAGTCACGGCCATCTGTCCCAGCCGCTCTCCCCGGCCCTCAGCATGCGGCTGTCCACCGAGCACCTGCCAACACAGGGACGGCGGAAACCACCACTGCCGCTCTTCGGGATGGAGGTCCCAAGGGAAACATTTGTGTCTCCCCTCCAGCATCACTGTCATCCGGGCCTCCTGAGCCACGCCATGGTCTCTGCTTTGGGCTCGCCCCCAGAATGCACGAGTCTCACCTCCATTAACTGTCATTACTGAGGCGCTGTGATGCCCAGTGACACAAGTACCACACTGACAACCACAAAACCACTCATTCCTTCGGTTCTGCCAAAGGCAGTCCTTTCCACACGATGCTGCAAACAGCCCGTGTTATCTCGCTGCTGTCTGCAGTCACTGAATCCAACACACGGCTCAGGGCTGCCCAGTCACGGGGATACAGGGCCACCGTCAAAGCCCCTTAACATGACTCATCAGAAAGACTGCTCCCCAGTGGATGGCTCCACCCAAGGACGCCCACGATTAGATGGACCTGAGCAGACACTGGGTTTACATTCCAGATTTTGGAAGAACCAGATTCTGTCTTTCTAATTCTGGAGTCCCCCGAAGTCCCTGTAAGAATAGAGCATCATGGGGCGCCTGGGTGGCTCAGTGGGTTAAGCCGCTGCCTTCGGCTCGGGTCGTGATCCCAGGGTCCTGGGATCGAGCCCCACATCGGGCTCTCTGCTCAGCAGGGAGCCTGCTTCCCTCTCTCTCTCTGCCTGCCTCTCCATCTACTTGTGATTTCTCTCTGTCAAATAAATAAATAAAATCTTTAAAAAAAAAAAAAAAAAAAAAAAAAGAATAGAGCATTATTTGGTAGGGACACTCAATTGTTCATACACGTTCATGAAAACTGTGAGTTTTCAAAAGTCCAAATGTTCTGACTTTGGTTTGGATGAAGATTTTTATTTGACAAAGATGCCAAAAAGTAGTCCTTTCAACAGATGGTGATGGGACAACCAGAGTTCCACAAAAAAAGAGCATAAAATTAGACCCTATCTCACACCATATAGAAAATTAATTCAAAATGGATCAAAGACCTGAATGTAAGAGCTGAAGAACTGTAAGACTCTTGGAATCTCATAACTTCCAAGTTACAGTGGAGTAAGCCTTTGTGGCCCTAAGTCAGGTAATGGGTTCCTAGTTAGGAAACCAAAAATATAAGCGAACAAATAACAGATAAATTGGAGCGCAGTGATATCAAAATCTTTGTACGTCATCACAGATACCATCGAGAAACAGAAAATACAAACATGAAATAGGAAGAAACATTTACAAGTCACATGATTATACATGGAATACATGTATAATCTCTTACCATTCAACAGTAAAGAAGAAAGTAACCACATCAAACGACCAGCACAGGACAGGAGTAAATGTCTCTCCAAAGAAGATCCACAAACAGCCAACACACACATTAAAAGATGGTTAAAATCATTATTCATTCGGGAACTTCAAATTAAAACTCTAGATACCACTTGACACCCACTAGACGAGACACGATCCAAGAGAAAACAGGCGTCGTGGAGGACGCAGAGGAACGGGCGTCCTTGCCCACGGCTGGTGGGAACACAGCTGGCACAGCTGCCTGGAATGCAGTGTGGCAGGTCTTCAGGAAGTCACACACAGGGCTACCGCGTGACTCAGCACTTCGCTCCCAGGTACCAAGCAAGAGAAATAAACGTGTGTATACAAACCCGTCTGTGTGGATGTTCACAGCGGCATCATTCAGAGCTGCCAGAACACGGTACCAACCCAAATGCCCACCAACTGATGGAAGGGGGTACGGCCAGCAACGCAACAGCTGCTGGCAGTAAGAAGGGGTGGGGTGGAAGACGATGCTGTGACACAGATGAGCCTCGAGAGCCTTCTGTGAAGAAAGTCGGCCACGAGAAACAACAGGTTATATGAGTTCACTCACGTGAAGCGTTCAGGATGGACAGAGAACCTGCTGGTGGCTACACGGCGTGAGGGCAGAGGGGACACCTGCCCGCTAATGGGTGTGGGTCTTCTTTGGAGGGGGAGGGAGGCGCTCTACAGCTAGGTCAGGCCACTGTCAGCACGACCTCCCAATGTACTGGGAAACGCCCAACTGTGAAACGTCAGTGGGTGAACTGTATGTGCTGCGTAAGGAAAAAACACCACGTCTAAGGAGAAACGTGAGTGGATCTACGGGTCTGAGTAAAGACCACAAAATGACAGCATTTGTGACTCAGTAACGTCCAGATGCAGGTAGAGACCTGTGCCTTCGGGAAAAAGAACACTTAAGCAAAAACGAAGGGAAAATATCTGACTAAGGATTCCCTATACAGCCCTTATGCAACCGCATGCTGACCCAGAGCAGGCCTTTATCATGCCTGGACCTTCCCCTGGCGGACACAATGCGTTCCCCAAGGCTACCTCCCCATGCACAGAATGCAGAGATAAACTGATCTTAACTCTATCAAAGTCACAAAGCCACACTGGCAGGGCAGAGGCGGGGCAGAGACAAGGTCCAGCCAAGACAGCAAGGCGGCTCCTCGGGAAATGGGTCTGAGGAAAAGAGCCTGCACCGTTAAGGGACTGTTACCCATGCATCTTGCCCGACCACCACTTAAAAAGCACAACAACTGATCTTGAAGACATTTTTTCTTTTTCTTTTTCTTTTATGGCTTCAAACTCATTGAGATGTTCGCGATGAGTCAAGAAGACCGTGTCTGCCCCATGCCCGCAGCTGTTCCTTTCCGGACGACGCTTCCCGCACTCGGGCAGTGATGCACGGATGTGCGCACAGGGGGCACAGATAGAAATTCGGCCCGGCCTGGCGGAAAATCTCCAAGAATTCCATGTGTTTCACTTGTGACGCCTCACCAAGCACGCACGGAAGGACAGGGAGGTAGTGACAATCACTTTCGAACTGCAGAGGCATTGCGCCATTGCTAGGTGGCAATGACGGTCAAGCCTGCAGAGCATACAGGCAAAGGGACTCCAGCTTGCTGTGCAAGCATCAAACACACCACTGGCTCTGCGTTCAGGCTCCTTTGCCAGAAAATCAAGGCAGCCATCACTCCTAGTCCTGCCCACTGCTTTTTGCAATATGGTCTGAACGTGAGAGCACAGTCACACTCTGAGAGCATTCTAGGACTACAGAATTACTGCTCACCAGCAGGAAAAAAAAAGACCAACTAGTGAAAACTCTTAAAAAGCTTAAGTTCCCAAGGTAAACCTAACCACAAATTAACGTGGAGCGGGTCACTGACCGATCACTGAGAGGGGCTCCCACTGCCCAAGTCGGAGCTCCCCACAAGCTTCAGTGCGTGGGTCTGGAAGCTGACCTGTCCTCACTCAGACCGCCGCTATGCGGTAATCTGGGGTATAGCTGGACGGGCATTCTTCAAGGGTGGTGGCAAATTATTAAGTATTAATAAATAAATTATATGATAAAATATTAGGTATTAGTGGAAAACAAAGCCATTTGTCACTATTTATTAAAAATTTAAAGACACATACAGTGGGTGCCTGGGTGGCATAGTCAGTTAAGCATCCAACTCTTGGTTTTCACGCAGGTCCTGATCTCAGGGTCATGAGATCAAGCCCCACATCAGGCTCTGCACTCAGCATGGCGTCTGCTTGGGTTTCTCTCCTCCCCTCCCTCTGCCCCTCCCTGCTGAAGTAAATAAATCTTAAAAACAAAAACAGGGGCACCTGGGTGGCTCAGTGGGTTAAGCCGCTGCCTTCGGCTCGGGTCATGATCTCAGGGTCCTGGGATCGAGTCCCACATCAGGCTCTCTGCTCAGAGGGGAGCCTGCTTCCCTCTCTCTCTCTCTCTCTCTCTGCCTGCCTCTCTCTCTCTCTCCATCTATTTGTGATCTCTATCAAATAAATAAATAAAAATCTTAAAAAAAAAAAAAAAACAAAGGAGGACACATATAGAACTTCAGTTTCTCACTAAATGCAGCTAAAGAGAAATAAAATGTTATATTTAAACCAAACAAAACATAAGACTCTGCAAGGTGGAAAGGAGGAGGCCGCCTGGGAAGGGATCTGGGGCCCCAAAAAGACATAGCATCAAGTCCTCAATTTTCTTTCTGCTTCATACATCCCAGACTGGGTGCTGAGGAAGCTGGCAACCCAGAAATGCCAAATGACTTGGAAAAAGCTGCGAATGAAGCCTGCTCCCTGTGGCCAAAGGACCACGAAAGCACTGCAGAGCAGGAGAGAACACTTGTAGACAATTATTGCTCTACTGCAGCCTGCAGCCAGCCCTACAGAAAACACTGTGCCCACTTCGATCCCAGCGGGTGGTGTCAGAGAAGATCCAGGACTTCCATCTCCACCAGGTGACCCCCATGAGGGCAGCGGAGGCCAGAAAGAAGCCTGCATTCCACCTGTGCCCAGCAGTAACAGGGCAGCACCCTGCCCTTCCCAGGCAGGGTTAAATCACAAAGGCTTAATGGGGAACTTACACCCACACAGCAATAACAAGGAATCCCTCCCCACAGATACCAGGGAGGCTGGGTGGGGAGCCTACATTCCATTCCACCCCTGCCCAGTAGCAACCAGGCAGCACCCACGGACCTGCAGCGGTGTCAGCAGAAACCCGTTCTCTGTGTTCAGACATTTAAGATTCAAGTCTCAAAATGTCACACGCCAAACGTCCAAGACATAACCAAAGATCACCTCGCCACATCAAGAACCAGGATGATCTCAACCAAAACCCCCAAAAAGACAATCTATAGACACCAAGAAAATAGAAATGTTAGAATTATTTACCAAAAAGTTTAAGAGAGCCAGCTTCAAAACGCTTCTTTGAGTAACTATGAACATGCTTACAAACAAAACTAAAACAAAACAAAAATTAAAAGCCCCAACAAAGAAATGAAGGATACGAAGAGGAACCAAATGGAAATTTAGAGCTGAAAAAATACAACCATCAAAATTTTTTAAAATGATGGGGTAAGCTACAGATTTTAAAGGATAGAAAAAACTCAGTGAACAAAGACAACCAAAAATTTACTCAAGTTGAACAACAGGGAATAGACACTTAAAGAAAAATGAACAGGGCCTCAGGGACATGTGGGACCATAACACGGACTTCATGATGAACGTGAATGCCGTCTACTACTGATGGCATGGAAATGTCAACAGAATCTCAAGAGAAGAAAGATGGAGGGGCTGAAAAAGTGTTCAAAATAATAATGACAAAACCCTACAGATTTGAGCTTAGTGAACCTCAAAAGAATAAACAAAGAAATCCACTGCAAGACATATCAAAATCGAAACTGAAAACTACAACTTGAAGAGCAGCTCTCTCACCAGTAACTGAGGAGGCCAAGAGAAAGTGGCACGACACTGCTTAAGGGCAGGACAATCACTGTGAACCCAGAATCCTACCTCCAACGAAACACTCCTGAGGAATAAAAGGATGAAGGAAAACGAAGAGACTATGCCACCAGCAGACCTGCCTTGGAACAAACGACTAAGTGAAATTCTCCGACCAGAAATGAAGTGACGAAACAAGGAATCCCTCAACATCGTGAAAAGAACACACGGGTAAATAGAATTTCCGTCTCTTGACTCTTCTCATTATGGGTGACAGATCAAACAAAAATTGCAACTGTCTGATGTGGTTGTAAACGTGCACAGAGGTAATACATAAGGGCATTTTAAATGAGGGAGAGTAAAGAGATGTAAATGGAGGTACGGGTTCTACACTTCCCTCAAACTGATATAAAGGTGACACCTATGGACTATGAGAAATCACATTCGTATAACGTAATATCCAGACAACCATGGAAAAGGGTATTCAGAGAAATACACTCAAAACCACAGATGGCAGATAAGCACATGAAAATGTGTTCAGTGTCAGCAGCCGTCAGGGAAATGCAAACTGGAACCACAAGGACACACCACTACATAGCTACTAGAATGGCAAAAACAAAACTAAACAAAACAACGACACCACGAGTGCTGGGGAGAATGTGGAGAAAGTTACTAGTCAAATACGTTACTAGTGGGAAGGTAAAATGGCACAGCCACTATGGAAAAGTCTGGCTATTTCTTAAAGTACTGGACACGCAACCACCACATGATGTCGTAACTGCACTCCTAGGCATCTATCCCAGAAAGACAAAAACTTACGTTCACATAAAAACCTGCATATGAATGCTTCTAGGAGCCTTATTCATAACAGCTGAAGAATGGAAACAACTCAGATGTCCTTTAATGGGGTTGCATCCAAGACCTGGAGGCATAAAAAGGAGCTAAATGAAGGCAGCAGGCTGCATTCATTGTCAGAGAACTGAGGAGTGCAAAACGCCAATCCCAAAAGGTTACATGCCTTATGATTCTCTTTATATAACATGCTTCATTTGCCAAACTCATAGAAATGGAGAGATTAGTGGCTGCCAGGAGCTAAGGAGATGGAGGCAGGAGGAAAGAAGGTGGCTACGAAGGCAAGAGGAGGGCTCCTTGCATGGAGGGAAATGTTCTGCATCTTGGCTATTCTCAATGCCAGTACCTGGTTGTGATAACATACTCTAGTTTCTGCAAAATGTTAGCAATTGAGGAAACTAGGCAAAGGGACACCGGCATCTCTCCGTACAATTTGCTGTAACTACATATGACATATTTATACGCAGAGTTATCAAAATAAGTCTCAATAATGGCAGTTATCCCCAAATTTAAAAAAAACTATCTAAAAGTTCAAAAGGTAGAGAGCACAGTATTTTTTCTTCAAATGGGGCAGTGGGGAGTGCGATCAGTTAGAAGCAGATCTTATATGTACGTGTAGGTGTGACAGACATACAATAAATACAATGTTTGGTATTTAATAAACTCTGCAAATTTAAATGAAACCCACAGAAATTCATGGTTCTGACATTAGTTTTTGAAAGCAACTAAACTGTGGTATGGCTGCGTAACCAAACACAAGACAAATCATTTAATTGTGTATTTTAAGTGAGTGAATGATACGGCACACGAACTGTATCTCAAAAGCGCTGCAAAGGAAAAAAAAAACCCTGAAATCTGGAATGTGCTCTCAATCATCAAGAAACTCCGATCTTGCTCCAGCTTTCCCAGATCCAGTCCTCGTCCACTCTGCAAAGCTAGAGGAGTACTGCGTGTTTTCGTATGAAACGTGCCTGCGCGAAAACAATGAGGTTTGACTGTGACAGCTCCTGCCACTGTGCAAACCAGGATCCATTCCAGGACACATGTCCTGAGGCCGCTCAGAGTAGCGGGCCTGGAAGCCCGGCTCCACAGTCCAGGACCACAGAACAAGGCACAGGGGAACGCCACTCAGAGGTCACCCCTTGGGCCCAGGAGTCATATCTCTTCCGTTCTGCAAACTCAGTTTTCTTCTGAGTCTCACACACAGCTCACACCTCGCACCGGCAGCTCCACGGAGCAAAGAGGTGCATGACTAGGATACCACCCCAAGAAGGCGCTTCGCCTGCACTGGGCCACCGGGCCTCCGAAGAGCGACCAGCAGGGTGGGGTGCTGCAGGGTGGTCTGCCAAGGCCGTGCCCCCCAGCACGGGGAGGAGGATGGGCAAAGCGGGGTGCCGAGTCCGAAAGGAGTAGGGAGTACACGGGGACCGCAGGGCGGTCCACTCAAGGGTGTCTCCCCAGAAGCTCAAGAAAGATGGGTAAGGCCGGGTGCGGAGTCCGGAGGCGTACAGGGTGCTGGGGAGATTTAACAACGCTCAGGGGCGTCGCCCCAGGAGTGCAGGGAGAAGAATGGGGAGATGGGCTATTCGGTCTAGAGAGGTCCTGCGGGGGGTCCGCTCAAGAGCGTCCCCCAAGGAGTGCAGGGAGGATGGGCATGCGGGCTGCTGACTCTGGAGTACTGAACCCACTGGGTGCTGGGGGCGGTCCAGTCAAGGGCGTCCCCGCAGGAGTGCAGGGAGGACGGGTAAGGCGGGGTACCCAGTCCCGAGGGGTACTGGATGCACAGGGTGCTGGGGGCGGTCCTCTCAAAGGCGTCCCTCTGGGAGCGCAGGGAGGACGGATAGGCGGAGTGCTGGGTCCGGAGGAGCACTGCGCACGGGGTGCTTTGGGAGGTCCGCGCAAGGGCGTCTCCCCAGGCGCGCAGCCCCGGTAGGCGCGGGTGGAGCACGGCCTGCGGCCCGCAGTCCGCAACCGCTCCATCAAGGGCGCGCCACCCTTCCGACCCGGCAGAGGACAGCGCCGGGCGGCTCCCTCGTGACGCCTCCTCGACCTTGGGGGTCACCCCGGCCGCGGCGCCCGTTCCCTCACATCCGTCCAGCCGCCCGCCCCAAGCCCGCCACAGCCAATAGCTCGCCGCTGCGCGCCCCCCGCGACGTCCGCGCGCGCCCGCACCCGCCAATCTCCGCCCGTCAGGCGGCGCTCGCCGTACCATTGGCTGTCAAACCCGTCCGTCAAGCCATGTCCCACCCACCTCCCTCCGTCAGCCCTGCTCCATCCGGCTTCACTCCCTGTCACCGCGGCGCCAGCGACAACGAGGGCGCGGCGCCCTCGCCCTATGCCGCAACCCCAGCCTCCTGCCCGAGGGCGCGGGTCTTCCCAAACCGGGCCAGGCCCGGCGGCAGTACGCGCTTACCTGTCCCCGGCTCAGCTCCACCCGAATGAGGCGCCGACACCCCACTCCGGGGCACCAAACTCTTGACCCCGCCCCGGCGTGTGGCGTCAGCACGCAGTCCCGCCCTGAGGGAAAAGGCCCGCCCTGCCTTGTGGGCGTGGCCTTGCGTCATAGAGCCGCGCCGGCGGTGCGGAGGCGGGTCATTGTTGTCCGCCGTGAGCCGGCTGGGTTGGCGGGATGGGGCGCGCAGGGTTTCTGCGCTTGGCGGTTGGTGTCGCCGGCGAGGTGCTCGGCGGACCCGACCCGCGTGGCCGGAGCGGAAGAAGCCGGTCGGACCCCAGGCCTCAGCGCAGGGCGAGTGCGTCTGGAGGCCGTCGCGGACGCCGGGGTCTCGCACGGGCGGCGGGGCCGCGAGCTGGCGCTGGACGCTGCCCTGCGCGCCCCGACTGCGCGGGCGGCGGCTTTTAGAGGCCGCTTCCCCGAGGAAGAGCGCTGTGCGAGGACGCCGGGGCGGCCGTGGGAGGCCCCGTGGGGACTGGGCGCCGCTGGCCACGTTTGCGGCTGCGCCCTCTCCGTGGCCCGGTTATGACTGGCCGCCCGGCGGGCAGTCCCGGAGCTGCTCCGTCTTCCTGAGACCCGACAGCTAATCTGCGGTGCTTCCAGCGAGGGCGGGTGCCGCGTTCACGGCCACGATGAGGAGCTTTTGCAACAGACCGTAGCGCTTCGAGGCTGGGAGCGGGAGGGCGGTGTCCGGTGACCGACGTCCGGGAGACGCTGGGCCGCGCCGCCGCCTTTTCCTTAAATGTCCCCAAGTCTCGAAGGCAACGACTGTGTTCTGTGACACGGCGTAGGCCACTGGGTGACCCAGGCCAGCTCGCTGACCCACAGAGCTCCGTCAAGGACCCAGATATCTGAGTGTGGGCCGGGATTCCGGGCGAGCCCTATGCCACCCCTCGCGGATGCGGCGTGGACTTGGAGCCGAGTTGGAAGGAAGGGCTGCGGCGGGGTGGGGTGGGCTTTTGTTGTTTGTTTTGAGCAGGAGCTTAAGTGCTCCTAAGAGCGGAGTTGGACAGGCGCGGGGGTAAGGGTCCAGAGACCAAACCTCAGGATGCTTTTATTACCCCCCCTTTTTAAATTTTAGATTTTATTTATCTTGGGGGGAAGGGATCAAGGGAGAGAGAATCCTAAGCCAACACCAGGATGCGTGCAGGACCCTAGGATCAGGGACCTGAGCCAAAGTCAAGAGTCAGATACTTAACCACCTGAGCTACCCAGGCACCCCTTTAACGCCTCATTTTTAAATAAACTGTGGTAAAATGTGCATAAGGAAAAAATGCTGCCCTTTTATTCTTTTTAAAAAGATTTTATTTATTTATTTGGTAGGCAGAGATCACAAGTAGGCAGAGAGGCAGGCAGAGAGGGGGAAGCAGGCTCCCCGCTGAGTAGAGAGCCCGATGTGGAGCTCGATCCCAGGACCCTGGGATCATGACCTGAGCCGAGGGCAGAGGCTTTAACCCACTGAGCCACCCAGGCGCCCCAGGATCTCATTCTTTTTATAATTTAATAATATTCCTTTGTGTGTGTGTGTGTGTGCACACGCACGCGCATGTGTGCACACCACTGGTGGGTCCCATGTCATCTTTATCTGCTCATCTCTCTGTGGACACTTCAGTTGCTTCTGTATCTCGGCTGTTGTGAATAATGTTGCAATGAATGTAAGGGGTGCCTATATCTCTTCAGATTGGTGTTTTGCTTTCTTTGGATAAATTCCCAGAATTGCTGGATCATAGGGTAGTTCTGTTTTTAATATTTTTAGGAACTTGCACACTGTTTTCCGCAGCGGCTGCACCAACTTGCATTCCCACCAACAGAGCATGAGGGTTTCCCTTTCTCCTTGCCAACACCTGTTCATTGACTTGGTGATGATGGCTAACTTGACAGGTGTGAAAGGGCATCTCATGGTGGTGTTGACTCGAAATGCCTGGATCAGTGATGTTGAGCATCTTTTCATGTGTCTGTTGGCTGGTCTTCGCCTTTATACTTAGGTTGTTTATCTATTTAGAGTTAGTTTTGGCATTTGGTGTGTGGTAGGGCCTCGCCATCATCTTTTGCTTGTAGAATTCCAGTCGTCCCCGTGCCATCTCTGGAGGAAATGATTCTTCCCTGACCAAGCGGACCTGGCATCCTCTTTGAAATTCAGTTCACCACGTATGTTGGGTTTATTTCTGGACTCTCAATTCTAGTCTGTTGGTCTATATGGCTTTATGCCAGTACCACACTGTTTTGATCACTGTAGCTCTGTAGTAAGTTTTGAAATCCATAAATGTGTGTGAGTTCTCCAACTTTGTTTCTTTTTCAACATTGTTTTGGCTGTTTGGGACCCCTTGTAATTCCGTATGAATTTAAGGACTAGCTTTTCCAATTTTGAAAAAAAAAAAAAATAGGCAGCGTTAGAATTTTGATAGGGACTGTGTTGAATCAGTAGACCGCTCTGGGTAGTGTTGACATCCTAACTATATCAGGTCTTCCAGTCCGAGGATACCTTGCCCTTTATTTGTGTCTTCTTTAGTTTCCTTTACCATTCTTCTTACTTCTTACTTTTCCATGTACAAGCCATGAGCCTTGGTAAAGTTATTAATGGAGTGTTTTGGGAAGCATCTGTAGGCGGAATTGCTTTCTTAATTTCTTTTCCTGACTGTTTATTCCTGGTATATTGGTTTTTTGTGTACTAATACCGGGCCCTGTAACTTCACCGAATCCTTTTTTTTTTTAAATTTATTTATTTCACACACAGAGGGAGCGCACAAGCAGGGGGAGGAGCAGGGAGAGGGAGAAGCAGACTCCCCACTGAACAGGGAGCCCAACGTGGGGCTTGATTCCAGGACCCTGCGATCATGACCTCACCTGAACGCAGCCACTTAACCGACTGAGCCAGGTGCCCCCTCTGATTTCATTTATTAGGCCTGGCAGCTTTCTCTTAAATTCTTTGGGATTTTCTTTCATATATGGGATTATATCATGTGCGAATATAGTTTTTCTCCCTTTTCAGTTTGGATGCCTTCTGTTTCTTGTCTAATTGATCTGGCTGGAACTTCTGGGACAGTCTTGAATGGCAGGAGTGGACATGGGCCTCCTTGGCCTGTACCTGATTTTAGGGGAAAACTTCAGCCTCTCACTTCTGAGTCTGATGTTTGCCGTGGGATTTTTGTAGGTGCTCTTTATCATGTTGAGGAAGTCCCCTTCTATTTCTTGTTTTCTGAGTGTTTTTGATGGTGAAACGGTGTCTGATTTTGTTAAGTGCCATTTCTTTATCAGCTGAGGTAATCATGTATTTTTCTCCCTTCCATTTTATTAATGTGATTTTATTAATGTGATTCCATTGATTTTCTTCTGTCGAACCATGCTTGCGTGCATGGGACAAATCCTCCCTGGCCATGATGTACAATCCTCTTAATGTGCTCTTGGATTTGCTAGTATTTTGTTGAGGTTTTTTTCATCTATATTCATAAGTGAAATTGGTCTAGTTTTCTTTCTTTTTTTTTAAGATTTTATTTATTTATTTGACAGAGAGATCAATCACAAGTAGGCAGAGAGGCAAGCAGATAGGGTGGGAGAAGAAGGCTTCCTGCTGAGCGGGAGAGCTCTATGTGGGGCTGGATCCCAGGACTCTGAGATGATGACCTGAGCAGACACTTAACCCACTGAGCCACCCAGGCGCCCCTGGTCTAGCTTTCTTTCATTGTGATAACTTTTGTCTGGCTTTAGTATCAGTGTGATACTGGCCTCATAGAATGAATTAGGAAGTGTTCCCTCCTTCTTAGTTCGTCAGGGGAGTTAAGTAGGATTGGTGATAAATCTGTAAACGTTTGTAGAATTCAACAGTAAAGCATCTGGTCCTGAGCCTTTTGCTTTGGGTACTCCTGTGTGTTTTTAGGGATTTCATCTAAGTTACCGTACTTGCTGGTGTGCAGGTCAGAGTGCTTTCTTGCCCTTTTTATTTCTGTAAAGTCAGTGGTAGTGTCTCTATCTCCCATCTTTGATGTTAGTGATTTATGTCTTCTCTCTTTTTTCCTTTGTCAACCGAACTGCAGATTTATCAGTGCTGTTGATCTTTTCAAAGAACCAACTTTTGCTTCCATGAACTATTGTTTTTCTAGTCTGTTTTATTTATCTCTATTTAAATCTTCATTGTTCTTTCCTTCCTCTGGTTTTGGGTTTAGTTTGCTATTCTTTTTTGATTCCTTTTTAGTTTCTCAAAGTACACTTTGATGTGTAGGTGACTGATTTGCTCTTTTTCTTCTGCTTTAATGTAGACATTGGCAGCTGTACGTTTTCTTCCGCACACTGCCTTCACTGCATCATACGGCTTTTGCTCAGTGTGCATTTTCATCAACTGTACATTCTGCTTTCATTCAAGAATGTTTATACCAGTTTGGGGTGAGGTTCTAGGGGTAGAGGCAAACCCGGAAGATGGGCAGGATCTGTGTTGTCATGGAGCTGACATTCTAGGACAAACCAATAAGCTAGCAATTGACAGCCACTGGAATCCTGAAAACAGAATGGTGGAAGCACTGCTTCAGGGTTTGAAGTCTATGTTATGAAATAGGGGCCATATTCACATAGCTCAGAAATCAGTAGTGTATTACAGGGTCTGCTTTGCAAAGTTTTCCTGGCCCCCTGTTACCATCCACTTCATTATCTGCTGGCTTGCCAGATCCCATCCCTGCTGGCAGCAACTCTGTTCGTTGGATTCAGGGGCAGTCAGGTGGGGTAGACAGCAGAGATGGAGGGAATCCAGGTACGTGGGGCACGGCCGTGTAGCAACCAGGAAAGAATTATTTATTTTAGCCAGTACAGCCATACTGCCGAATACTCGCGTTACTCTAAGTAATCGCTGACGTTTTCCAGCTATTGCACACTTGCTTTCTTAACTTAGTAATGCATGCTGGATATCTTCCTGTAACCGAGCCTCATGTCTGCCAGGTTCCCAGGGAGGGAAAGTGGGGGTCCGTGCAACCTCCCTGCACTGCCCTGAATTGGGCTGAGCAAGCCACAGGGCCAGGCCAGATTCCCATGGAAGGGAATGCCTTCCGCCTCCCCGGGAGGAGCAGAGCGTGCAGACTCGGCGGTGGGAGGGGTGCGTGACACGGGTGTTTGCAGTCATTCTGATGTAGGAAAGACTGTTAGTGTTTGAAGCCAATGGCCAAGAAAGAATTCTTGAGATGTCTTTGATGCCAAAGGTGATTTTATTAAAGCAAGGGAGAGGACCCGTGGGTGGAAAGAGCTGCAGTGGGGTCAGAAGTAACCCATTACTTTCAAGTTGGGAGGGGGTTAGGGACAGCGTGAGTCTCCCAAGGAATTTAGAAGCAAGGTTTCCAGGACCTTGAACATCTAGTTATTGTTAGGAAAAGGTCTTTATTACCATCTAATAAAACCGTAGTCATGAGACCCTTCAGATACACGTCTGTGGGTCATATGCTTGGGGGATGATTGCTAACACGTATCTTGGGTTTAGAGATAAAGGGAAGTTTCCAAAGGAATTTTTATACGTTACAGTAGACTTTACAGGATTCTGGGGGTTAGATCTAAGGTTGCCTTTTGCCCTTAGAAAAGTGTCAGCACTGAGGCAGTTGAGTCCCTAGAGGAAGGTCACTCTGCCTGTTTCAAGGACTTGTCAGTGGGCTGTAGGTAGTCAGGAAATTTAATAATTTTTCTTCTGCCTTTGTTTCCCACATCAGTTCTAGCACATGGAGACCCAGGGGCGGCTACATGCCTTGTGTAGTACCGCACACCTCTGGTCCTTTCTTGCCAGCTCAGTTTTCAAGTACATTTCCCCACACTTGTTTTTCTTTTTGACTTCAGTGTTTGGGAGGTAGGAGCCAACTGCTCCATATTCTGGATTTGCCTTGTTATTTCCTCATGGCGTACTTGAACTTCTGAATTTCCTGTGAACTGCAAGATGGGACAAAAGACCTGATTTAGGCTGCACGTTACTTAGAACAGCATTCTTTTTTTTTTTTTTTTTTAAGATTTTATTTATTTATTTGACAGAGAGAGATCACAAGTAGTCGGAGAGGCAGGCAGAGAGAGAGAGAGGGAAGCAGGCTCCCTGCTGAGCAGAGAGCCCAATGCGGGACTCCATCCCAGGACTCTGAGATCATGACCTGAGCCAAAGGCAGCAGCTTAACCACTGAATCACCCAGGCGCCCTAGAACAGCATTCTGATCCGTTGATCCTCCGGTGTTCCTGTTCTTTTACATGGTTATCCGCTGCCTGGACAGGATCCGGATTTTAAAATCTGAGTCAGGGGGCACCTGGGTGGCTCAGTGGGTTAAAGCCTCGGCCTTCGACTCAGGTCATGATCCCAGGGTCCTGGGATCGAGCCCTGCATCGGGCTTTCTGCTTGGTGGGGAGCCTGCTTCCTCTCTTTTCTTTCTCTCTCTCTCTCTCTCTGCCTGCCTTTCTGCCTATTTGTGATCTCTGTCTGTCAAATAAATAAATACAATCTTTTAAAAATAAATAAATAATAAAAAATAAAATAAAATCTGAGTCAGACATCATTCCTCATTCAGAATCCCCTAAGGGGTTCTCACTCATTTGCCAAGGTCCTTAAAGTGCCCTAAGAGGCCCACCCAACTCTCCTGCCCCCAGTTAGGACCTCATTTCCTCCTGCTTCCCTCCCATGCTTGTGCCTCTTGCTACACTGGCCTCCTTGACCTTGTCCAACTCATAACAGCTCTTCAGGTAGCCATGTGACCTGCCCTCCAGGACCTCTCTCACAGGACACCTTCTTGATGAGCCTTCTTTGGCCACTGCGCTCTACCCCACCCCACTTGTAACCAGACCTTCCCTGTATTGGTCTCCATAACAAATTAACCAACAGGATGGGTGAAGGCAACAGAAATTTATTCTCTTACACATCTCAAGAGTAGAAGTCCAAAATCCAGATGTCAGCTAAGTCGTGTTCCCTCCAGAGACTCTGGGAGAGATGGTCTTGTGTGTCTCCCAGTTTCTGGCTGATCCAGGCATTCCTGGTTTGTGGCTGCAGTGTCTGGCTCTGGCTGCGTGGTGAATCCTTTTATCCGTGCAGCTCGCTCTTTCAAGCCTACACAGTTCGGTGACAGGCACCTCGTGGGACAGTTCTCCAGAACTGTTTTCATCATACAGATCGGAAACTCTGTATCCATTAGACAACCCCCCTCCTTCAGCACCACCTTACTGTCTCTACGAATTTGGCTGCTTTAGATACCCTCTTGTTTGTAAGTGGAGTCATGCACTATTTGTTTTTCATGACAGGCGTATTTCCCTTAGCATGCTGACCTCAGGGTTCATCCGTGCTGTGGCTTGGTGTGGGATTTACTTCCTTTTCAAGGCTAAGTGGTATGCAGTGGTGTGTTTGTGCCCCTTTTGATTTCTTTTCTGTTCATCCATTGATAGACATTTGGGTGCTTCCGTTCTTGGCCGCTGTGCACAGTGCTTCTGTAAACGTGGGCATGCAAGTGTCTTTTCGAGGTCCTGTCTTCAGATTTTTAGAGCTCTACCAGGCTGTGGAATGATTGGGTCATATGGTAGTTCTAATTTCTCGAGGTGCCTCCATGTTATTTTCCAAAGTGGTTGCACCATTTATGATGCCACCCACAGCTCCCGAGGTTCTGATTTCTCCACATGCTCACTGATAGTTATTTTCTATTTGCTTTTTACAGCAGCCACTCTGTGGGTGTGTGGTGTCTCTGTGTCTCTTGTAAAGACCCTGGTCACTGGATTTAGGGTCCAGGACAATCCAGGATTATCACATCAGGTCCTTAATTACATTTGAGAGGACCCCAAGGCAGGTCACATTCACGGGTTCCAGGGATTTCAATGTCGATCCTTTGTCTTTGGTGGGGGCACTGTTCAACCCACTACATTCCCTAACCTCTTCCCTGCTTAATTTTTCTCCTTGACACCTTCTCCCTCTGGCATGCTATAGAGTGTGCGATAACCAAAAGGTGATAACCAAAATAAACCCATGAGGACAAGGACTTTTGTGTTTTGTTCACCATTGTGTCCCCAGGGTTTAAAACACCAGCACAGTAGCTGCTCATAGATATTGGCTGAATGAAGGGGCAGCTGGCTTAGGTAACTTTGGCAGAAATTGCCCACCATCTTTGAGGGGAAAAGTTTTCAGGCCTGGGGATTTCAATTACCTAACCTAAGTTTTTTCCTGTGAGTAATGCAATCTCTTTAAGATTACCCATCAATTAGGACAAATTTTAGGGTCCTCTTGAAGAAAAAAAACAACAAAATTAGAACCATGAATACCATTTCTCACCAAAGTGAATCAAGATCCTTAAGGTAAACAGCAGACTTTTTAAAAAGATATTATTTATTTATTAGAACGAATTCAGGGAGAGAGCTTGAGCAGGGAAAGGGGCAGAGGGAGAAGCAGACTCCCCACCGACCAGGGAGCCCTAGCAAGGCCCCCAGGATCATGACCTGAGCCAATGGCAGATGCCCAACTGAGTGAGCCACCCAGGCACCCCCAAATGGCAGATTTTGTGTGTAGGGCAGGCAGTGTGCAAAGTGGAAAGCAAGGGAGTCAGTAAAGACTAATTGTGTTAAAAGGGCGCAGAGCACTTGGACATCTTATGGGATGATCCGAACATTAAAAAGGGGTAATGATTGTAATGTATGCAGACACATTTAGTTTTACTGCAAATCCTCCCTGGTTGTGGATCTAATGGTGTACAGGATACAGCAGTGACCAAGAGATACATCTTTAGTGACATGTTAAGATACAAACCCCCAGTCTGGAACGTGGATTCTACTGGTTGGGTGATCTGGGTGCCTCAGTAGGAAATTGCACCATCAGCATCAACAACAAACAGATTGAGGAGCTGTGTCCCTGAATGGCTTGACTTTACCTTGTTTGGACCCTGATTAAGCATTCTGAAGTTTTTTGAGACAAAGAGGAGAAACTGAACATATGCTGTTAGACAACATTAACAGTAAAACTGTTTAATTTTGTTGGATGTGGAAATGGTATTTTTAAAAAGTCCTTGTCTATTAGAGACACAAGTATTTTTAGGTGAAATGATGTATTTTTTTTTTCTGGACATACATCATTTCTGGACACCGTTTCATATACTTCAGGGAAAACACGCCAAAGAAATGAAACAAGGCAGGCAAGAAACTGATTTTTGTTGAAGGTGGGTGATGAGTATATCAAAGTTCATTGTAACTATTCCCTCTTTACGTGTGTTTGGAAATTCTCTTTATAAAAAATTTAAGGTTTTCAACCAAGCTCTGCTGTGGTTCTATGCCCAGTAACAATGTCCTGGCTTGGTGTTCGTCTTCCTTCGTCCCAGAGAAGGGGGTGTTGTAACTAGGAGAGGCAAATACACCCATGACCCTACTCATTCTGTTTCCCTCATTCCCGCCCTCCGATTTTTTTTTTTTAGCCCAGATTTTCAGTCTCATTTTGCAGCGCTTAGTGCAACGGAAGCGGGGGTGGAGGGGCTGCAACAGCGCGCGCGTCGAGTCAGTTAACCCAAGCCTATCGCTCAGATCAGAACTGGGATCAGACCGCAGAAGGTGGCCGAAGCTTATTTATTGTCCATTCCATTAGAAGGACGTGAGCTAAATGCCTGTATTTAAAAATCAGGGAGTTTCATGCCAAACCCCAGTTTCAGTTTCTGAAGAAGAGGGCTTTAAACAGAGGCTTTCGGTCCTCACACAGAACTACTGGGGAAGCTTCCCTTTTAAATGACTTTCTTTGATCCCCCAGGATACCTGTGTTGGCTCAGAATCAGAACTTACAGCACACACCGCAGCACACGCAACACCAGCCATGCCCAGAGCACCCAGAGCCCCGCTACAGCGCTTTTCTGCAAGGACGGCTCTCAGCATAGGCACGCTGCACCTCCCGGAGGGCCCCCAGTCCTCATCCCTCACCTAGGACACAGTGAGTAGTTCAGTCTGACTGGCTGGTAGAAAACCGCGGGGCCTGCGAGGACAAAATAAGACGGACTCGACCACACGCTTCGCCTTGCAGAGTCTAGTAAAAACTTGAGGAAGGGACCCTTTTCCTCATTAGTCCCCGTGCCACGCCCACCACATCTCCTTTACCATCAGTGCGGTACCTGGCAACCTCCCGCCCCGCACCCAGTGAGTCCCTCCCACGCAAGGGTCAGGAAATTCCAGCACAACAGCTGGGTCAGAGATCACGCATGGCGGTCACCATTCCGAGTGACACAGCCCCACCAGCTCGGGCAGCTCCCGCCCGCCTTCCGCACGGGAACCCTCCTCTCCAGGCTCCTTCCCAAGTGCTGGGCCCGACGCCCCCACGCTCCCTTCCCCGCCTGGGGCCCCTCCTCCCCACGTCCCTTCCGCACGCCCCATCCCTTGGATGGGACCCCATGTGTCTCCGCCCTGTCCCCCGCGCTGGACCCCACGCCCCCACGTTCCTTCCCCCGCGCGGGACCCCACGACCCCACGCCCCGTCTCCAGCACGAGATCCCTACCACTTCCCGCCCGCGGAGGAGCGGGGAACGAGCTCATCGCCACACAATCGCCCCGAGCCCGGCTATGCAGCCTATCCTGGAAGCCGAGCGCAGGCTTGCGCATGCGCGCAGGGGGGCGGGGGAGGAGGCGCGCAGGTAGGTGTCGGACAAAGTATCGTCTCCCGCAAAGCGACCCGGAGTCCTTCGCATACGTACTCTCCTCTCGGCCTGGGCGAGCCGCAGAGCCAGACGGACGCAGCGCGAGCGTCATGGCGCATGCGCGCTCTGCGCTCGGCTCTGTGGCGTCGGCCGGACTGGGGCGCAGGCGCGCGCATGCGCGACGGGCGGAGGGCGCGCGTTGGCAGGTGTCGGGGCGGGTGGCGGCGGGCGATGGGACGACCGGCGCTGCTGCTGCTCGCGCTGTGCGCAGCCGGCGCCCGAGGGCTCTACTTCCACATCGGGGAAACCGAGAAGCGCTGCTTCATTGAGGAGATCCCCGACGAGACCATGGTCATCGGTCAGGCGGGGCGAGGGAGGACAGGGCCTTGTGTGTCCCCGAGACGCGGCCACGGCGCCCCGCGGAGTGTGGGAGCCGGCCGGAGCAGGCGGGTCGTGACGGCTGTGTCTGCTCCGCAGGGAACTACCGCACCCAGATGTGGGACAAGCAGAAGGAGGTCTTCCTGCCCTCGACCCCCGGCCTGGGCATGCATGTGGAGGTGAAGGACCCTGAAGGCAAGGTAGGGCCACCGCTGGTCGTGCTCGGGCTGTGGCACAGACGCTCTGCAGCCTCCACGAGGCCACGCTTCCCCCGACTTCTCTGGGCCGTGCAGGGCTCCGAGGACAGGGCAGCGTGCAGGTGGGGGCTGTCACGGTGTGTCCTGTTGCAGGTGGTGCTGTCCCGGCAGTACGGCTCCGAGGGCCGCTTCACCTTCACCTCCCACACACCCGGTGACCATCAGATCTGCCTGCACTCGAACTCCACCAGGATGGCTCTCTTCGCTGGCGGCAGACTGGTAAGAGGATTGCCTCTTTGGCCAGAGCTCAGAATCTTTCCCCTGATTCTGCCGAGTTCTGACCTAACGGCCACCGTCATTTGGGACACTTTGGGACACAGTCACAATCAGAGATAGGTGTCGCATTTCTGTCTCACTGCTAGGGACGAGAATAGGTTCCCCAACCTCTAACGGAAAATCCGAGGGTTTCCAACTTTGGGGCTTCGGGGCTCCACCCCGTGTCTTTGTAGCGTGTGCACCTGGACATCCAGGTTGGGGAGCACGCCAACAACTACCCCGAGATCGCTGCCAGGGACAAGCTGACAGAGCTCCAGCTCCGAGCCCGCCAGCTGCTTGATCAGGTGGAACAGATCCAGAAGGAGCAGGATTACCAGAGGGTAAGCATGCGTATGACCGTACTCGGATGTGGCAGATGACCTTTGTGCCTGCCATGCCCCCTGGAAGTTTCTGTTTAAGGCCTTTCCCGCTTGGGAGCTCAACTGTTCAGAGAATGGGGTGGAGGGTGTCCGTGTACCCGGCTGCTTCCAAGCTTTGCAGACTGAAGTGTATTGAGCACCGCTCCCAGCCTGGCAGAGCTGGTTGTGGAGGGGCGGGCGGCACTCTCCTGGGGCATTCCCCACGGAATCCGAGGCAGCGTCTCAGGAGGCATTTGGTCCTGAAGCTGAATTTCACACAGCAGGGAAGGGCCTCACAAGAGCGGGGACCATCTGTCCTGCACGTTTAATCCCGGCCTGTTGTCCTACACAGTATCGTGAAGAGCGCTTCCGTCTCACCAGCGAGAGCACCAACCAGAGGGTCCTGTGGTGGTCAATCGCTCAGACGGTCATTCTCATCCTCACTGGAATCTGGCAGATGCGTCACCTCAAAAGCTTCTTTGAGGCCAAGAAGCTGGTGTAGAATCCTCTCCGTACGACCCTCCCCTTCACCTCGATTATTTTGTACTTTCCTCACCCAATACCGTATCCACCTGGATTTTGAGGGAAAGGAAATGAAAAAAGAATACAAGCCACATTGGTTCCATGGCAACAAAGCACTCACATCAGCCACTCGCTCACACTAGTTCTCAAGGACCCAGGACATTGGTCCAGGTTTTCAAAGGTCTGTTTTGGGGTTTGTTCAGAATCGAAACTGACCCCGGATGACGTCTGGCTTGTTTCACCTGCAGTGATTCCCCTCATCCTCTTACAAAAAGAGCAAGTGAAAAAAGTCTGTGCTATTCCTTTAACTTCTCTTTTTACGTCTACTTAGGCAGTAGGCTGCTGAAATGCCCCACCAGGGAGGCCCTGCCTCACTGTCCCTCGTGAGTCCTGGGTTTGCTCAGTGGCTTTGTGAATGTAAATAAGGGGCAGAGGCCTCAGAGGATTGAAATGTTTTTTCTATATATTAGAACTATTTTTTGATAAATTATATATATTTTACTTCCTAGTTGAAGTGTTCCTGCCTGTGTGTGACTAGCTGAAAACACCAGTGCGGCCTCGTCTGCTTTCTGTGTACCCGTACGTTTCTGCTAAGGGCCACAGCAGCTCGCAGACACCACAGGTGCTCTCAGGGCCTTCCGAGAGGGCCGAGCAGGGACTCCCTGGACACCGGGGATTTCATCCCGTGGGGCCCCAGAGTGAGGTGGTGGCGGAACTAGCACAGGCAGGGCCCTCCTCCCCTCCCTCTTCTCTTCACTTTTATTTAAGCTGTGCTAAATGTTTCTTCACAGGAACCACATTTGGTTCTTCCTACAGATTTTTCCAGTGAAATAAAATGTGTTGTAGTAGCTGTGTTTGAAGTGAACTAAGAGGCTGTGGGCAGATGGGAAGCACAGAGCTGGGTGGAAGAGAGGCCCCAGCCTTCCGGGCTACCGTGCTGACCTGCAGTGGGTGGGACGTCCGCAGGGGGCGCTCAGGCTGCCAAGGTTTGGCCTGATGGGCACCCGTAGGTGTGGGAACAGTCGGCCGGTTGCTTGGCCACTCAGAGGTCACCCCGGAGGGCCCACCAGTAGGGAATCACGTGAGGCGATGAAGCACCTGTTTCTCAGCCCCTAGACTTAGTACATCTTAGTACACTGCCCTTCTGCCGTATTAAACCTGGCTGCCCTTGCTTCTCCAGGGTTTTGTCATCTGTATTAGTACACATTGCTTATGTGACCTACAGAGCAAAATCTTTTTTTCCATGTTCTAAACTGCTCTGTATATGTACCTATTTTTACCCATAAAAATACATGCAAGTTTGTTTCTAGGCTCTGTTTTGTAATATTTTTGTATTTTAAAATCCCAAGTGTTCCTCATATGTCTCATTCTGGATGGCTAACAGTTCAGCGAGGTGAAATAACCGTAACTGACTTCTCTAAAGCTGGATATTCAGGATGGTTTTCGGTTTTCTCACATTAGAATGAACCCGGAGAAAATGAGATGGTTAGCCGCGTGGGCCTCTGGCCTGAGCTTCCCGGGAACTACGGGACAGGTCAGGCAGGGAACACGTCTCTGCCACCGTGGCTGTTCTGGTGGACTGTGGGAGGGCAGGCAACCCTGCAGCCTTTGGTGGTCTGTCCAGCTGTAGGCACAAGTCAGTGCATCTTGATTCTGCCAGTAGCTCCCAAGGTCCAGGTTTCCCCTGTGAAGGTTTGATGAGAAGGAGCGTTTGTCCTACTGATGGGGCAGGTAGGAACCGACGGATGGCGGGAGGATGGGCCAGCAGGTGGCAGCTGTGGGGAGGAATTCCAGGCTGCCGTGTGACATCCACAGATACCCCACGGTCTGGAAAAGTTGCATTTAGAAACCAGTTTGGCTACATTGAGGTAATTCTGTTATTCCTCCCAACACTACCCTAGTTCTGTTCTGGAATTCTTGTTTGCTTAGACTGTACCACATCCTTCCTGCAAAACACGCGCGTGGGGGGTGAGGCCTCCTCTCGGGCTCTGGGCAAAAGGGAACGAAGGTTGCTACCGACGGACTCTAAGACAGATGGTCTCGGACTAGGCGGGCGAGCGCAGGGTCATCTCCAGGTTCGTAAAAAGTGGCGGCCAGGGGTCGCCATGGTGGGACGTGAGGACTCCGGCCTCCGGCGCTGGCTCGGAGGAAGAAGTGGGGCGCAGGCAACGCGGAAGGCGAGGGAGAAAGCGTCCCTCCGGGTCTCCAGGACGACAGCAGCCCCGCGAGACCTTGCAGGACACCTGCGGAACCACAGCAGAGAAGCTGGGCCGCTTCGTGCCGCTGGGCCTGTGGTGACCGGCTAGGCCGCGACAGCGAGCCGACACAGCTGGGGACCGAGTCCTTGTCGTTAGCTACGCCGCTCGGATGGTCGACTGGCAGCCACAGGCCAGCCCACCTCCGTCTCTAGAGCTCCGCCCGCCCGTGCCCCCGGACCGCGTGCTGGCATGCCCAGGGACGATCCGCGGGGCACCGCACGTCGTAGGTTACCGCAAGAGCCGCTGAGGGAATCGCCGTGAGGCAAGGGAGAGCGGTGAGCAAGACTTATGCCCAAGAGGCCCCGGCAGCCGACGGCGGCCCCGCCTCCCCCGAGACCCCGGGCTCGCGCATCTGCGCAGCCGCGCAGCCCCGCCGGCTGCCGGAAGCCCAGGCTCCAGCACTTCCGGGAGGGGGCGGTGCCCGCGAAGCTGATTGGTGGCGGCGCCCCACGCGCCTTCGCGCCCTTCCTGCCCTGCGCGAGTGCGCGCTGTCCCCGCCCAGCCGCGACATGGCGGACCCGGAGGCGTTGGGCTTCGAGCACATGGGCCTCGACCCCCGGCTCCTGCAGGTACCGGGGAGGGCTGAGCGGCCGGGTCAGCGGGGCTGGGAGCGGCGGAGGGGTGGCGCGCTGAACCGCGCGTCGTGTCTCCTAGGCCGTCGCCGACCTGGGCTGGTCGCGACCCACGCTGATCCAGGAGAAGGCCATCCCGCTGGCCCTGGAGGGGAAGGACCTGCTGGCTCGGGCCCGCACGGGCTCGGGGAAGACGGCCGCGTACGCTCTTCCCGCGCTGCAGCTGCTGCTCCACAGGAAGGCGGTGGGTCGCAGCGGCGGGGTTGGGGGTCCGGGGCTCCCGAAGGCCGGCCCGGGGTGCCGCTGTGCTCCGCGCTCCGGCTGCATTCGAGTCGCCTGGCCCCGGCCCGGGCGCTGATGTCATCCTTCTGTGCGTCTTCTATTGCGCATCCCTTTCTCTTCACCTGCTCTAAGAAGCGGGAGCTTCTCTCAGTCCTGCTTGTGGGGTTCAGGGGACCGTGCAGCGCTCTGGCTGCTGTGTGTTCACTAACGTGCTAACCACGGAGTGGCGTCTTTTGAGGGTCAGTTCCGCCCTCCTTCTGTCCTGGGGAGGGTGGCAGTCAATGAGGGTTGGTCAGAACGCAGCTAAGTCGTGTGGAATGCCCCAGCATTGGGTCAGACTGAGGAGGTCAGGTGGCCCTGAGGATGCGGGCCGGCAGGCTGAAGCCTGTCATTCGTGCTCTTGCAGACGGGCCCTGCAGTAGAGCAGGCTGTGAGAGGGCTTGTCCTGGTGCCCACCAAGGAGCTGGCACGCCAGGCCTGGTCCATGATCCAGCAGCTGGCTGCTTACTGCGCGCGAGACATCCGGGTGGCCGACGTTTCATCTGCTGAGGATACTGCCTCTCAGCGGTGGGTGAGAGCCCTAGGGCCTCGGAGGAGTGAGCCTGTGCGGGAATGTGGGATTGGGTTTGCTGGGTTGGTGTGCAGCAAACAGGGCGGGCCGGGGTGAGGTGTGGGTGGGTGCGTACTCCCCAACACCAAGGTGTTGCCCACCTGCAGAGCTGTGCTGATGGAGAAGCCCGACATAGTCGTGGGGACCCCATCACGCATCTTGAACCACTTGCAGCAGGCCAGTTTGGTCCTGCGAGACTCCCTGGAGCTGCTGGTGCTGGATGAGGCTGATCTTCTCTTCTCCTTCGGCTTCGAGGAGGAACTTAAGAGTCTGCTCTGGTAAGGAAGGGGTGTGTGTGGCCGGGACTGACCCTAGGGTCTAGAGCTGGAGGCTGATGGGCTCTGTTTGGTTTTAGTCACCTGCCCCGGATTTACCAGGCGTTTCTGATGTCAGCTACCTTTAACGAGGATGTGCAAGCACTCAAGGAGCTGGTACTCCATAACCCAGTAAGCTTCTGGGGCCCAGGACATGACACTTGTTGCTCAAAGGAGTTCTCTGGTATTTCGGGTGCGACACTCGTGAGCAGGTTAACCCTCTGGTCCTGAGGCACCAGAAGCTGATGGTCCTCAGCATGCCCCATCTACTAGTCTGCAGTCGCTACGTCATTGTAGGTGTTTGTGGGGGGTGGTCCAGACACGCTTACCTGAAGGCAGGAGCAGGGACCCCTGAGACTCGGAAAGGCTGCTTTGAGCAGCACGGCCAAAGCTCTCACGTACCTGAACTTGGTTTTGAGAGTTTATCATTGTAGGTCTGTGTCCTCATTTTCCGTGTGTTCTCTTTTCTGTATTTGCAACACCTTGTAACCTTACATCCTCTGCAAAGCGCACAGCTGGGGTGCATTGAGTTGTCATGTCTCCCAGTGGGAGGGGACGCGGGCTGCCCTGCTTTGAGCCAGCAGCTTGGGGCTCTTCCGTCTCCTCCTCTTTCCTGACCACGGGGTTCTTTCCCTTCAGGTGACTCTGAAGCTGCAGGAGTCCCAGCTGCCGGGGCCAGACCAGCTGCGGCAGTTCCAGGTGGTCTGCCAGACGGAGGAAGACAAGTTCCTGCTGCTATATGCCCTGCTCAAGCTGTCATTGGTCCGTGGCAAGTCCCTGCTCTTTGTCAACACTCTGGAGAGGAGTTACCGGCTGCGCCTGTTCCTGGAGCAATTCAGCATCCCTGCCTGTGTACTCAACGGAGAGCTCCCGCTGTGCTCCAGGTTCCAGGCCAGGCCCTTCAGCTGAGACTTGGGAGGGGGAGATGGGGTGGAGCTGGGGCGTGGTGGGCAGTGGGAAGTGGAGGCCAGGCTGTGGGCTCGACCAACTCTACTGAGTTTCTGTGTCACGGCCCTGAGATTTCCACTGTCGCTTCGTCTTCAGCTGAGGAGCTGAGGCGTGAAGGTTATGCAGGAGCAGAGCTGGAGAAGAGGAAAGAGTTGGGACAACGGTCATGATGATGTCGGGGGTTGGAGGGGGCCCCTGACTGGCTCTGGGGCTGAGGCTTCTTCTATTCTTGGGCCGTAGGTGCCATATCATCTCCCAGTTCAACCAGGGCTTCTACGACTGCGTCATAGCGACCGACGCCGAAGTCCTGGGGGCCCCCATCAAGGGCAAGCGCCGGGGCAGAGGCTCCAAGGGGGACAGGTGAGTCCCTTCCCTGGCGCACTTCGCGACCTGTCTTTCAGCCTTTCAGAAGGTGATGAAACTGGAGTCCCTGAGCAAGGCATCCTGCTTTGGGGTCTGGCTGCTGGTGGGGGCCTTGCTCACTGCCACGGTCTGGAGAAGTGTGAAGGGCGCGCGTGCACATACTCCGGGGCGGCAGGCAGGGCCAGCCCTGTGGGCTGTCAGGTCATCGTGCAGCCTGTGCTGGGCGTGCAGCTGTGACCTGTCCAGAGGAGGTTTCTGAAGGGATTGGGAACCTAGCATCTGCCCAGCAGGCTGTCTGGGGGTGGTTGCCAGGTTGCCCTGTGTTGCGGCACTGAGGTCAAGGCGAGGGCTCAGCCACCCCCGCTACCCCAGCTTCTGATATAGTCCTGATTCCTGATTTTAGAGTTTTCAATCTGTTAGAGTTCTCTGATTTGCTGTAAGGCTTTATTGAGTGATTTTACTGGTAAATGGCTTGAGATTGCTAACCTTGGTGGGGGGGGGGTCCGTCTGACTGTTGGGACATCTCCCCACAGGGCCTCTGACCTGGAGGCAGGTGTGGCCCGGGGCATAGACTTCCATCACGTGTCTGCTGTGCTCAACTTTGACCTGCCGCCCACCCCTGAGGCTTACATCCATCGAGCTGGCAGGTGGGAGAGCTGGGGCGTGGTGGGCAGGCACCAGGATCTCGGGTCAGAGATTTAGTCTGGGTGGTCTGTTCTTGCAGGACGGCACGTGCCAACAACCCGGGCATGGTTTTGACCTTCGTGCTGCCTATTGAGCAGTCTCACTTGCACATGATTGAGGAGCTTCTCGGAGGTAAGAACCTTGCGTTCTCTTCCTATTGACGCCTTAGGCTCAGCGGTGGTGATGGCAGCACCTCCCACTCGGCCCCACCATGTGCTTCCTTCCTGCCCCATCCTCATCCTAACATGGGTGGCAGGCAGGGTCCCCCGAGATGTGCAAGTCGAGGTCCAGACTCAAGGGGCAAAAGAGCCAAGGGTGGGTAGAGGGGGTCTTGGGAGATGGGGCTGGTGGTGTCTCAGGAGAGGACCTAGGAGAGGGAGCTCATTGGGGGGCAGGGGGTCCTTCTCTGACTCCCAAGTTGCAAGGCCCAAGCCTGGGCACCGCCCCCCGCCCCGGGCCTTTTGGAGGCGACGCTGCAGCTGTGCAACTGGTGCTGTTCCAGGCTGAGTGGTGGTCAGCAGAGGAGGCATGGGGAGGGCTGTCCACCAGCCAGGAGGCTCCCCAAAGGGGCCTTGTTCCTGCCTTTGTTGGGGGTCTGGGACAGACACTGTGGGCTCATGCAGGCGGGGGTCCGGGGCGCTGGCTGGCGGGAGCGTGAGGGCTACTTCCGCACTGAGACACCACTCTGTCGCGAATGTCGAGTATCCAGAATGGCTGTGGGGGAGGAGGATGGGGGGGTGGGCAGGTGGTGAGGCTGCTGTGACAGGTACCCAGGGCCCAAGAGGCTGCCCCGGCACAGTGTGCTGGACCAGCTGTTGTGGGCCATCCACGGGACTTGGGCGTTTCACCGCATGTGTTCCTCACGGGGAAGGTGTGGGCTGGGGGCTGGGCTGCTTCGTCCTTGGGAGGGGCTGGGGGCTCTGGGCAGATGGCCTCCGGTAGACCCGTCCCAAACCTTCAGGGGACCCTCACTGCCGTGCTCTCTCTCCACAGAGAACGGGGCCCCCGTCCTGCTTCCCTACCAGTTCCGCATGGAGGAGATTGAGGGCTTCCGCTATCGCTGCCGGGTGAGCGGGGTCTGTGGTTGTGTGGGTGGGTGAGTTCCCCCGGTTAGGCCCCTGCCACTGAGCACTGAGGCAGGCACAAGGGAGGACAGGGCAGTGCCCTGCCCTGCTGCCATCCTGACCTTTGGTGTGTACGCCCAGGACGCCATGCGCTCGGTGACCAAACAGGCCATTCGAGAGGCAAGGCTGAAGGAGATCAAGGAGGAGCTTCTGCACTCGGAGAGGCTCAAGGTGAGGCTTGGCGTCTGTGGGGGATGCGTGACTGCCGCTGTGGAGTTTGTCCTCGGGACACGCAGTGGGGAGGGCGCCATGGGGACCTGCTAGGCGAAGTCACATGTTTGGGGGAGGTGGCCCGCGTGGGGCCCTGCGTGGAGAGCGTGTGGGGCACGGCTGCCTCGCAGGAAGGGCAGTGTCCCCGCAGACGTGGCGCCTGAGGGAGGTGGGTGACCAGCACTGCAGCGGCTCCAGGAGGGCACGGCACACCCGCTCAGAGGCCCCCGCGGAGCTGCGGAAGGCAGACTGACCCTGTCGTGCGCCCGTCCCCCATAGACGTACTTTGAAGACAACCCCCGGGACCTCCAGCTGCTGCGGCACGACCTGCCGTTGCACCCTGCCGTGGTGAAGCCTCACCTGGGCCACGTCCCTGACTACCTGGGTAAGCAGCGGGGACCGCCATGTGTGCCGGGCTGAGGCAAGACCTTGGAGGCCGGGCAGCCAGCACATGCACGAGCATACACGGACACATCTGCTTAGATGCGGGCATGCTCCCCTTGCACCCAGGCAGTCGGGAGCCCCCTCTGCTGCAGACGTGAGAAGCAGGCAGTGTGGGGACCCCCATGCCATGGGTGTGGGCAGAGTCCGCATGGAGGCCAGGTGCCTGAGGGCAGGAGCTGGTAAAGGGCCAGGCAGACACGGAGGTGTGGAAGGGGGTGTCGGGGGCGGGAGGCAGTGCCGCCCCTGTCAGAGGACACGGGGCCGGTCACCAGGCAAAGATGGGGTGGGGCAGCTGGAGTCTGTCGGCCCCGGAGAGAACAGGCTTGTCGGCCACGTGGGGACCAGGGACCCCCTTCCTCTGCCCTGTAGGGGCAAAGTCTCTGGCAGGAGTGTGAGGCTGGAGGGCCTCAAGGGTCGGGTGAGTGGGGAGAGGGCAGCCATGGGGTGTGGAGGCATGTTGAGATCTGGGGCCCTGCCGAGGTCAGGTGGAGGGTCAAGGGTCATGCCACAGGTGGCAGCAGTGACCATGTGGCCATGGGTGTTGGAAGGCTGTGAGGGGAGAGGCCCATTGTGCCGGGTGCATGTGTAATTATGGGCCGGGTAGGGAGAAGTTACACAGAGTTCTCTGTTGTATTTCAGCAATTTTTTTTTTTTTTTTCTTAGAAACATGCGAGTTTTGCTTTCTGCCACATGCTTACTGTGAGGGACTTAAGGGCAGCCGGGGAGGGATTCAGCACAGGTTTGTGTGGTCTCGCCCCGGCGGCGCCATTCTTGGCAGCCCTGGGCCCATCAAAGGTGGGGCTGGTGTGTCAGGCGCGGTGTCGGAGCCAGCTGGAGGAAGGGTGGGCTGCGAGGGGCCATGGCCGCGGCTGAGTCTGTGCCTCTTCTAGTTCCCCCTGCTCTGCGCGGCCTCGTGCGCCCTCACAAGAAGCGGAAGAAGCTGGCCTCCAGGAAGGTCAAGGTACGCGTGGCGGGGCGTTGGCCGTGCCGCAGGGCTTCCCTCCTCCCTCCTCTGTGTCATCATGGTTCGCGTGCCCCTTGCCTTTGGGAGGGATGAGCAAGGTCCCAGACCTGGCCCCAGACTCTTGGGTTGAGTGGGGGAAGTTGTGAGGGTCAGACACTCGCTGGGCCACCCCCAGGCAGCTTCAAGAACACAGGACGGTTTGCTTTTCTGTCCTCACTGTCTGGCCCGTGCTCTAGGCGGTGGGAAGAGGAAGGTGGTGTTTAGTGGGCCACGGAGGGTGACCAGAGTGGCTTCTGTCCTTAGCTCGTGGCCTGTAGGGCCTTGCCAAGGGGCCCCACCTCTCCCCTCCCTGAGTCCATCTAGGCAGACGGACATATGGTGCCCTCGGGCTAACCTGCGGCTTTGCCCAGCAGAAGGCCAAGACCCAGAATCCCCTGCACAACTTCAGACATCGGAAAGAGAGACGCAGACCCACAGCTGTGCCTTCCTGAGGTCTGCGCAGCCTTGCCATCTCCCAGGGCCCCTTCCAGGGCTGCGCACCGAGCTTCCCACCTGGCTGGACTGGATTCCGGGGAGGCCCAGCCAGGCTGGCCTTGTGCTTCGTGACAACAGATTGCAGCTGTCCTGATTCGGTTTCCTGCAAGCAGGAAGCGGTGCTCATCCCTGGCAACCTTGGGAATTAAACTGCTTCCAAGAGGCTGGGCCTGGCTCTCTGCCTGCTGTGCATGGTGGCCGCCTGGCCAGCAGAGGTCACCTGTGAGGGGCTGCAGTGGCCCGTCTGGGTCCCTGGGCCAGCCCACTGCCGGCCAGACGGACCAGCCTACCTCCCCTGCAGCTCAGAGAAGGTGGGCCTGCCCAGCTAGGAGCCCCGTCCCTCCACTTACAAGTTCGGGTGCATCGTAAATTCAGCCTCTGTCCCGGAGCTGGAGTACTGGCTCCTGTCCTGTCCTCCTGTGGGCACACGAGTGTGTTCCCAGAGTACGTGTGCTGCTGGGCTGCGTGCACCGGCTGTTGGGTGCTCCCCGGCTGTTGGGTGCCAAGCCAGCAGCTCCCAGCCTTCCCCGCCTGTGGCTCAGAAGGTGGGTCTTCTTTCCACTGCTCCACTGCTGTCAGCAGGTGGGGGTCTTAAGGGGGCAGAGTCCTAGTATCATCGTTACTGGCTTGTGGGCGTCCTGAGGCCAGCGTGGCCTTGGGGAGGCTGTGCCTCCACTTCGTCTGCATGTGGTCTGTGCTTGGGGCAGGCAGGGTCTCAACGTTTCTGGTCCGGTTGTGTTTGAGGATTTCTGTGTACCCCTCTGGTTTGCGACGGGACCGCTCAGGTGGGGCTCTGCTAGCAAGCCCCAGTGGGCCACTGGGGTTTCAGCAGGCCTGGAGCCACCAGGCTGCAGGGCTTCAGTCCACGGGGCATTGTCCCACCTGCTTGAGGCAGGCAAGGCGCTGAGGCCTGGCTGTGGACAGCCTTCTCCCAGATGGTTCTAGGCCCTCTGAGCCTGTCACTTCCAGTGCTTCTTGCCAGTGGGCTTGTGTCCCAGAACCAGCCTGGATGCAGATGCAGGAGCCTTGGGGTCCAAGAGAGCTGGTTTGAGCCTTTGTCCCTGCCTGGGGATGGAGCCGGGGCTGTATACCTATCACCCTCAACAAGCCCCAGGAAAATTCCTTGGCATGCTGAGCTCATTAAGTGCAGGGAGCAGGCGAGGGCTGGTGGGTGGGCGTGATTTCAGGACGGTCTGCTCTCTGCTCCCAAAGAAGTGTAGCCAGCATGGCTGGCGCTCTCACCAGCTGGCGGGAGTAGTGGAAAAAGTGGTGTGTCTCTGCGCCCAGACCCCGCAGAGGGAGGGTATCCCGGGGCTCAGAAATCTCACCCCACCCTGAGGATAGTCCCCGTTGTGTCTCTTTACTTAATTTGTATATGGGGAAACAGGCTTCTAGGGACTTGTCCATCTGATGGATGCCCAAACCAGAGACGGACAGACCTTGCACGGGAAGGGTACCCTGGGCCTGGGTGGGGTACAGTGGGGTGAGCCTGCTCTAAGCTCGAGGCAGAAGCTCCCCCAGGGAAGGCTGGCAATGACCACCCCATTCCTTTGCTGCAGAGTCAAACCCACGCAGAAGCCTCAGCAGGCGCCGCTATTCAGGCAGGTGAGGGGCCTCTGAGCATCAGGCCTTGGACGCATCCAAGCTGTGGGCTCCACTGGCCGGGGCCTGTGAGGGGCTGGCGCTGAGCCGGGGCAGAAGGGTTGGGGTGCCTGCGCGGCGAGCACATAGACAGGGACCGGCGTGTATGAGTACAACAGGTGGGAGGGGACCCAGCATATCTGAGGTCGAAAGGAGTCAGAGGTGGTTGTCACCAAAATTGGGAAAAGCTCAAAAACTGTCTTGTGTCAGAGATAACGTAGTGACGTACTGAAAACGCAGGAGGTGAATGGGCAGGTGTTTTTCAAGCTGGGGAGCACCCGATCAGATAGGCCAGTGGGTGATAACGGGCAGGAGGACACTGTGTTCCTGGGAACCTCTGGACCCGGAGCACAAAGTGCGCGGGTGCCCTGCCGGCGGCTTGCACCCCACATCTGCAGAGGACCTGGGACCCGGGACTCCGGAGCTCACTGCACCTCCCACTTTGGTCTTGGGGCAGCAGCAGGTGGGCAGGTGGAATCCGTGTGAGGAGGCATTGCTGGCTTCCCTGCCAGGAGGGAGCACCAGGAGGTCCTGCCTCCAGGCTCTGGTGTCTGTCCCTGCCGGGTGTGCCTGGGAAGCGAAACCATGCTTACCCGCTGGGGAGGGGGCCGGACCCCGCTGGGCAGACACCCTCTCAGGACACCAGCTTGGGGTTTACCCACAAGCCTGCAGCCAAGCTGAGAGTGCCATGCTGGCAGGCCTTCAGACAATGTGCTGGCCTAGCTGGGCTTCGAGCAAGGCCCCTCATTTGTCTTGGCTTCCCCTGGGGTCTCATCTGTGAGCAGGGTCAAGTGACTCACACAAGCGTTCCTGTGTTAGGACATGCCGTGAGGACAGGCAGCCCCAGTGTCCTGCGGGTGGCTGTGCCCAGAGTGCCTCTCGTGTTGTGTGCCCCAGTCATGGGGGCCTGTCCCTAAGATGCGGGTCCCAAGCACCCCCAGGGGAGGCCTTAATGCCTGCCCACGTACCGCGTTCTGCAGGTTGGGAAGCCAGTGCTTGCAGAAAGCCAAGCCAGGCCAGTGCCACCTGGCTTGGGACAGAGTGGGCAGGCGCTTAGATCGCAGATGCCGCTCTGGAACCCTAGGTGAGCGAGTGTGACTCAGGCTTGCCCCGTCCCTTCTCCAAGCCTGGTCTGCATCATGAGGTGCAGTGATGAAGAGTGTCAACTTTTTTTTTTTTTTTTTTTTAAGATTTTATTTATTTGTTAAGGAAATGGAAAGAAATCACAAGTAGGCAGAGAGAGAGGGAGAGGGAGAAGAAGCAGGCTCCCCACTGAGCTGGGAGCCCAATGTGGAGCTCGATCCCAGAACCCTGGGATTATGAACTGAGCTAGAGGTAGCCACTTAACCCACTGAGCCACCCAGGTGCCCCAAGAGTGTCCCTTTTTAGCCTAAGTATGTCTCATGCAATACTTGCGATACACTAAAGAATTGTTCATTGTCTGAAATTGAGATCTGGATGGGTGACCTTCTTGTGTAAATTTGGATACACTCTTGCTGGCCCATGGCTTTCTCCAAATCTTCCTGACACCCTGCCTGGGCTGGGCACCCTCTTTGTGTCCCTAATACTGCCTTGGTCCCACAAAGCTGTTCTCTGGGGCCTGCTCTCCCTGCTGGCCTGTGAGGCCTGCAGAGGCAGGGCTGAGCCAAGTGGCGTTGCTGGCCCAGCTGGGACTCCTAACAGGGTCAAGCTCTTCCCTGAGACCATCCCTGTTCCCCGAGGCTCTTGACTGTTTCCAGTTCAAAGTGGAAGGAAAGGATGTACTGACCAGGCTGTATTCTGCCCCCTGAAGCAGCAGCCTGGACACACCCTCTGTGTCACCTCTGTGACTCAGGGCAGAGACTGGGGCTGCCCCAGGCTGTGTCTGGTTGCCAAGGCGGTTTGGTTTCTGGTGAAGTCAGAGGCCCATCCCTTCCTACCCTCATCTGCTCCTGGACAGGGCGGTCCCCCGCCTGGGGACCCTGCTTCAGACCTTCTCCAGGCTCGTTGGGGTCCTGCAGCTCACTGTCTGACTCACTGACCCCCCGATTCGGAAGTCCAGAAGCTATGGCACCTGAGGGACCACTGCGGGCGGACTGCCACAAATGGGCCCCCATGAAGACAGACCCCCAGCTGCCAGGGCTGGGAGGAACGTGGGAGCCACACGGTGCTTGTTAGGTAGAGAGCAAGCATCCAGGCTCAGCTTTGCAGACCTGTCCCCACTCGGCCCGGATGACTGGCTCCAATCCCGACAGCCCCTGCTCCGTGGCCTGGTTTCTGTGTTCTTAGCCCTGCCCACATCTTGGTGTGTTGAGAGCTAAGGTCTCTGGTGGGTCCTGGAGGTGGGCCTGAGGTGCTTATGGAGACAGCAGTGAGGAACAAATTGTCTGGGCTGCCCACCTGCCCCATCTAGGGGACCCTTGGGAGGGATCTGGGGTCTTGTCCATGGGGGGGTTCTATAAAGCTGACTCTGGCTTCTACTGGCCTCAGGTCTGGGTCACCCTCTCCATGGGCCTGCGGGCCCTTCCCCACTGCGGCAGGGGCCTGGAGAAGCAGCCTCCCAAGGTGCTCATGGCTGCCGCACCGGGAAGCAGGGACAAAGCCAGACAGCTGGTCTGCTGCTGAGCCTCAAGGACAGACAGTCTCCAGTGTTCACCGAGATGTGTAGATCGGACCCTTACATGTGTTAAGGATCCCTGCCCCCTGGAACCACGAACTTAGCCTCCAGGAGCAAAAGACACACACAGAAGGCCACAGGCCAAGTGCTGTGATGGCTGGAGCAGGGGGAGCCATTGGGGGTCTGGGGTGGTGGTTGTAGTCCCCACCATCCCCCCACTGATGGAGGATTTGGTGTGAGCGGTAAAGGACAGGCAGAATTTGGGAAGCAAAGAGGGGCCTTGGTGGGGTCCCAGCCGAGCTGGGAGGAGGGCACCCATGCCTGTAGCAAGCAGTGAGCAGGGGGGTGGGGGGGTGCTCAGCAGACCCTGTGGTTCTCAGAACACCTGGGGCCTCAGTCTGTTAAGCCTTTGCTCTTGACTAAGTTCATGATCCCGGGGTCCTGGGTTCAAGTCTTGCTTCGGGCTTTCTCCTCAGCAGGAAGCCTGCTTCCCACCCACCCCCTGCCTGCTTGTGATCTCTGTCAAATAATTGAATAAAGTCTTAAAGAAAAAAAAAAGAAAAAGGTGATGGGGTTCTCAACAGGGATGATATGTGCTTGCAAGGGATCTGGTAAGGAGTGGAGACAATTTAGAAGGTCTGGAGGGCAGTGTTGCCAGTGTGCCCTGGCTAGAAGCCAGGGATGCTGCTGAAACCCTCTTAATGCCCAGAACAAGCCCCACACAGAGTCACCTGGCCAGGGAGGTTGAGGGCCCCACAGAGCAATGGTGGCGGTTGCAGGGGAAGCTGGGTGGAGGGGCGCGGTCTAACCACTCGTGGCTTTGGAGTGCATTCAGCTGCATTTGGAGAAAGCGAAGGGCAGGCTGATTCGAGGGGTGGCTTCTCTCAGGTGTCAGGAAGGCTGCAGACTGTCACTACACCTCAGAGACCCAAGTTATTCTGTCTTGCCATCTTTTCTTTTTTAAGTGGTAAAATATGTATTAAAAAAATGTCTCACCTTAATCATTTTAAGTGTCCAATTCAGTGGCATTAAGCATGCTCACTGCCCATGTCCGGAACGTTCTCATCCCCCGTAACAGGAGCTCTGTCCCCATGGAACACCAGCTCCCCGGCCTGTCTCTGGCGCCTCCCACTCTGCTTTCTCTTCTGTGGACTCGACCACATGCACATGGGGTCATGCGGTGTGTCCCTGTGTACTGGCTCTCCCCACTCAGCGTCTGTCTGTCCATGCAGTAGCCTGGGTCAGAGCTTCCTTCTGGGCTGAGGCTGAGGGATGGTCCGCGGTGTCCCCTGGTCCATGGATGGGCACCCGGCTTGTGCCAGCTTCCGGCTGTTGTGAGCCGTGTCGCCGCTGCTGCATTCCATGTTTGGCTCTCAGGGACCTCACCCTGCGTCCCCCCAGCAGCGCCAGCAGCTGTGCCTCCGCATCGTGGACGACGCTTGCTAGTTTCCATTGTTTCGGTGACCGCCGGCCTGTTGGGTGTGAGGCCAGTGGCCCGATGGCGTGATCCACGCCCCATGGACGGATGGTGCTGAACATCCTTGTTCTCACCGGCTCCCCGTGTGTCTTCTCCAGCAAGACGCCTGTTCCGCTCTTGCCTGCTTTTAAATGCAGTGGGTGGTTTGGCCACTGAGTTGCAGGTCCTCTTTGTGTATTCTGGATATTAATTCCTTGTCTGGTGCGCATTTTGCAAATGTTTTCTCCCATTTTGTGGGTTACCCTTGCCCATGTCCTCTGACGCACGAAGCACATCCACTTTGACACATTCTAATTTATTTTCCCTTTTGCCCGTGCTTTCCAGGGTCCTAGCATAAAAACCATCACTAAATCCAGCGTTGTGAAGACTGTCTCCTATGTTTTCTTCTCAGAGTTTTACAGTTTCACCTCTTTCATTTAGATCTTGTTGGAGCTGGTTTTCGTGTGTGTCGAGCGGTAACCATCCAGCTTCGTTCTTCCGTGTGCAAACATTAAGTTCTCCCTGCATCGAAAAGGCCATCACTGGTCTCTGTCTTTCCAGTACCAAACCTGTTTTGAGAACCGTGACTTTGTAGTCACTGTTGAAACAGGAAGCATGAGTTTTCCAACTTTGTTCTTCTTTGTTAAGATGGCTCTTGAATATTTGGGGCTGCTCGAGTTTCCATTTGCACTCCTACAAAAGCACCATTGAGTCTGTAGATCACTTCGGGTGGTTGGGACATCTTAACAATTGGTCTTCCAGTCAGGAATGTGAGGTGTCTTTCCATCACTTGTGCCTTCTTTAATTTCTTTCAGCAATGTTTGGTAGTTTTTGGTGTATAAGTCATTTACCTCCTTGAATTTATTCCTAAGTATTTATTTCTTTTTGATGCTATTGCAAATGGAATTCTTGATTTTCTTTTCAGGTTGTTTATTGTTAGTGTATAAAAATCCAGCTGACTTTTGTGTACCTGATATTTTCAGTACAACTTCGCTGAATTTGTTTCTTGGCTCTGGTAACTTTCCTGTAGATTCTTTGAGATTTCCTATATATATAGGATCATGTCATCTGTAAACAGAGATAGTTTTACTTTGTCTTCTCCAGTTTGGATGCCTTTTGTCTTCTTATCTACCTGATCTGGCTGGAACATCCAGTGCAATGTCAAATAGCGGCGCTGAACAAGGCGTCCTTGTCTTATTCCTGATCTTAGAGGGAAACTCCTAGCTTCTCACCACTGAGTGTGACATTTGCTGTGGGATTTTCCTAGATGTCCTTTATCATGTTGAGGAAGTTCCCTTCTCTTTCTAGTGTGTGGGGTTGTGTTTTTTTTTTTTTTTAAAGATTTTATTTATTTGAGAGAGAGAGTAGGGGGAGGAGGGGAGGGAGAGGGAGGAGGAAAGAATTTCAAGAGGTAGTCTTTCCCTCTAGGCGCAGAGCCCAGCGCAAGCAATGCTTGATTTTATGACCCTGAGATCATGACCTGAGCCGAAATCAAGAGTTAGACACTTAACTGACTGAGCCACCCAGGTGTCCCCTATTTCTTAGTGTTTTTGATGGTGAAAGGGTCTTTGGTTCTAATACCTTGAGTGCATCAATTGAAATAGCAGTGGCTTTCCCCCTTTATTAATGTCGGATGTTATACCGATTGAGTCTCTTAGGTTGAGCAACCTGTGCGCTCACGCGATAGACGCCCCTTGGACGTGATGTAGCAGTCCTTCTCAGTGCACTGTTTGGATTTTGTTTCCTTGTGCGTGTTGCTGACTTTTGCTTTGTATTTAATAAGGGATATTGGCCTCATGTTCTTTCCTTGTGATGTCCTTGTTTGGCTTCATTATCAAGGCAATGCTGCCTCACAGAATGCTTCCAGCAGTGTTGCTCCTCTTCTGCTTGCTGGGAGAGCTTAAGAAGGACGGGCAATGGTTCTTCTTTATGTATCAGTTAAAATTCAGCAGCAAAGCCATCTGGTCCTGGACTTTTATCTGTTAGAAAGGCTCTGATCACCGGCTTAATCTCTTAACTGGTTGTAACTTTGCTCAGATTTTCTCTTCATGATTCAGTGTGGCGGGCTGTGTGTTTCTGTGAATTTATTTGGAGGTCATTTAATCTGTTGTTGGTAGCGTGCTTGTGTTACCTTTTATTTCCCTAAAACTTGCTGTACTATTTTCTCTCATCTTTGATTGAATTAATTGTCTTCTCCTTTTTTCTTAGTCTACCTAAAGTTGTTCTTTTTGAAGACCTTAGTTTCATTGGTTTTCTCTACTGTTTTCTGTTCTCGATCTTGTCTGTTTCTGCTCTAAGCTTTATTATTTCCTTCCTTCTGCCAGTTTTAGATTTAGTTTGTTTTTGTTGTTCTAGTTCCGTAAGATACACAACTAAGCTATTATTTTGAGACTTTTGTTTGTTTGTTTGAGATCTTTTTTTTAAGGTATGCCTTTACAGCTGTAAGATTTTCTGTCAACAACAGTTTCCCATGAGTTTTGGAATATTGTGTTTTCACAATGTGGGTCTCTGTATCTATCCTCCTTGAAATTGATTGAGCGGCTTTGATTTATACACTCATATCTTTTATCAAATTGGGGAGTTTTCAGTCATTATTCCTTTGAATAACCTTTTTACCCCCTTCTCCTTGCTCGACTCCAATGATTTATCTGTTACTTCACTTGATGCTCTTCTGAAGTTCCTTAGATTGTGTTCGTTTTCTTCATGCTTTTTTTTTTTTTTTCCCAATTTCTGCTCCTCACGACTTGATCGTTTCAATTGTTCCGTCTTGAGCTCATGGGTTCTTTGCTCTGCCTGCTCATGCGCGCTCTTGAACCCTTTGGCGAGGCTTTCATTCTGGGTACTGTATATCTCAGCTCTGGACTGTCTTTGGTTTCTCTGCAGGTTTTCTATTTTTTGTTGATAACATCATTTCACTGATAACGTGGTTTTCTTAGCTTCCTTTAGTCTTTGTGCCTTTTTCCTTTGCCTCATTGAGCATATTTTAGATGGTTGTTTTAAGTCTTTGTCTGCGGGCTTCCTTGGGAGAAGTTTGTATCAGGATTTTTGTTCCTTTGGCTTGACATGTTTTCTTTATTTCTTTGTACACTGTCATTTTTTGGTTGAGACCTGGACATTTGACTGTTATGATGTGGTTACTCTGGAAATAAGATTATTCTTCCCCAGCATTTGGTTTGTGTTTATTTGTTTTTATTGTGGAAGGCTGTCTTAGTCCAGTAATTCTGATGCTTTTCCAAATTACATGTGCAAGGACTGCCCCCCGTGTGCTCACTGTGGTCCCCACTCATGTAACTCACATTCAGCCCATACTCGGCAGACGTTGCCTTCAATACCAGGAGCTGAACGAATGGAACATGTGTGCAGGCACGCATGCACACGCACACGCAGGAAAGCAAACCAACCAACCCTCTTTCCCATCCTCTTGGATTGGCTCCACGCCCAACCTCTCTTTTAATGTTCAGCAAGGCTTGCTGAGTCTCAGCATCAGCCAGGGTGAAGGCTTTAGGTCTTTGCCGGTCTTTCCGATTACTTGTCTCTTGCTGCGTATGTGTGGGCCTTTCTAAGTACCTCTGTATATGAAGCTGACTTTCCAAGCTTCTCCTCAGAGCCTGGATAACCTACTGTATGTCGCCACCCGTAATCCCTTGCCCCAGGCATCTTTTATGAACAGTGACTGCCGCTTTGCCCTCCCAAGTCGTGCATCAGGTGAAAGAGAGATAAGTGCCTTGCATCGGTCCTTTAGATCCTGACACAGGGGAGAACATATGTACACAGACACGTGCAAAGAAGGCTGGCTCTGCTCCCTCTGATTCGAGGGTGGGAGTGAGGTGATTGTGCTGCCATCAAAACTGAGACCTCCACCGAGCGGGGGACGGAATCGGGCAAGGGTGAGTGAAAGCACTACCAAACTTTCCCACTGTTTTGAAGACGGATTTTTCTTAGTTGCGCCTTTGGTCATTTCCCAGAGCTCCTGTGAGGTTGTTTCTGACTGTTGTGCTCATTATTCTTTCAGGGAGATGAGGGCAAAGGGAGGTGGAGAGAGCATCTTCAACAAGCCCCACGTGGAGCATGTGCTCGCTCTCACTGCCCAGACATTGTGGCCTGAGCTGAAACCCAGAGTCTGATGCTTAACTGACTAGGTTACCCAGGCGCCTCAGCTCTACTTTTCTTCTTCTTTTTTACAATATTTCTGTGGGAACACCAGAGCTTGGAGCTTCCTAGTCCACCACTTTGCTGATGTCACTCCCTCTGCATTCTAATATATCTTGCCATTTTTTTCATGTTTGATGCCTCAGGACTACAAGAGAGCTCCAGACATCCCATCTCTGTGTAGGGCTATGAAAAGGGAAGAAGGCTATAGTACTGTGCCAGCAGCATACATACCCGTTAGTGAGGAAAACAAAAGCCTTCACGTTGGAAAAGGAGGACTCTGGAAAGATGGTACAGTTGGAAGCACCAGGAATGTCTCCCAACCTGGACAATTGCACAGGGAGAATCTTTCTGATGTAACTGTTCTGTAACTCTGGTTGAAGGATTGCAGCTTCCAGGGGAAATTTGAGTTAATTTGGTCGATTTCATCTCTCAGCACAGTAATATCTACCCATCTTGCAGTCTGAGACCCTGGCAAGCATTAGGCACACAGTCCTGGTGCAGCTCACACATAGCTTGTGGGAGCCACTGTGGGCAAGAAAGAGCCCTGTCCTCCAAATATCAAGGATCTCTGCTCTGATGGCTGTTGGTGCTTCTGATCGTGGAGGTGCAGACACAGGCAGGCGGCCAGTTATTGTTCTCACCCCTTCCCCCATCATTAAAAGCTTCTTCTCGAAGTGACTTCCAGGAGATGTAGAGGATCAGGGCACCTTTATTCCTCCACTTCATTTTCTGCTGTATCCGCTTTCAGGATCTAGACATTAAGAATTAGGACATTCAAAAACAAGTGCATATACAGGGAAATTAGAAAGGGACTGTGCCCACGCCCAGGGAAAGGCTCAGAAAAGAAAATACCTCAGCAGATATTGCATTCATACCTCGGGCTGATCCTTGGCTCAGAGACAGCCTGCAACAATCAAACAAACCCCAATAAAAATGATAACAACCAAGCAAACTCTGGGAGGGAAGGGAAAGGTTTCCAGAGTTATCTCATTATTCGATTCAAATGCCCAATGTGCAACTATGACAAAAATCACAAGGCATACAAAGCTGTGGGAAAGTATGACCCATTCAAAGGAAAAAAATCAGTAGAAACTGTCTGAAAAAGAAGTAATGGCAGACATACTAAGAAAATACTTTAAAATAACTGTCTTAAAGAACTAAAGGGAGATGTAGAGAAAGTCAAGAAAATACTGTATGAAATGCCAATAATAGAGAACCTAAAAAATAATTCTGGAGCTAATAGGTACAGTAATTGGAATAAAAAATTCACTATTGGAATTCAAGGCAGATTTGAGCAGGCAGAAGAAAGAATCCGTGAACTTGAAGACAAGACAATGGAACACACCATGTCTGAGAAAGAGAAAGAAAAAGGAAAGAAAAGCAGTTGGAGCCTAAAGGACCCGTAGGACACCAGCAAGCTACCAACACACCCCGTCACAGGAGTGCCATAAGGAGAGGAGAGAGGGGCACAGAGAGGATATCTATTGAATAATGGCCAAATATGTCCCAAACATAACGAAAGGCATGAATATAAACATCTAAGAAACCCAGTGATCTCCAAGAAAGATAAACTCAAAGTGACACACACCGGGACACATTACAATCAAATTTACAAAAGCCAAAGAGATAATCTTGAAAGCAGCAAGAGAGAAGCAAATCTTCTCATACAAGATATCCTCAATAAGATAATCAGTAAATTTCTCATCAGAAACTTTGGAGGCCAGGGGTGCCTGGGTGGCTCAGTGGGTTAAAGCCTCTGCCTTCGGCTCAGGTCATGATCCCAGGATCCTGGGATCGAGCCCCACATCGGGCTCTCTGCTCTGTGGGGAGCCTGCTTCCTACACTCTCTCTCTCTCTCTCTCTCTCTCTCTCTCTCTCTGCCTGCCTCTCTGCCTACTTGTGATCTCTGTCTGTCAAATAAATAAAATCTTAAAAAAAAAATATATATATGCATATGCATATATATATGTGTGTATTTAAAAAAAAAAAAAAAGAAACTTTGGAGGCCAGAAGACAGCGAGCCAATATATTCAGGATGTAGAAGAAAACCAAACCAAGTATGAATGAGAGTCACATCCAGAAAAACGGTCCTTCAGAAGTGAGGGAGAAGTTAAGACCTCAGTGAAACAAACCCTGATGAAACTTGTAGCCACTGGACCTTCCCTCTGAGAAGTGCTCAGTAGAGTTCTGCAGAGTGAAGTGATGTCCCTAGGCTGTAACTTAAAGCCACGCAGAGAACTCAAGGCCTCAAGAAAAATAAACACATGGTAATTATAAAAGCTATTTCATTGTAACAGGGGTCCGTACCTTCACTTTTTGTTTTCTGCATGATTTAATTTTAACTAATAAATTTAAATTAAAAGACAATTATTCATTATCAATGAATAATTGTTAACAATAAAAAGTTAGACTGTCTTGTCACCCCAAATCTTGTTTCTGCATAAATGAAGAAACTAAGGCATTTTAAAGAAAGGTAAGCTTATGTTTTGGGGCACCTGAGGTATAAAGGTGTAATTTTGTGATATCAGCAACTGAAAGAGGTGGGGTAGAGCTACAAAGAAGCAAAGATTTTGTATATTATTGAAATTAATCTGGTATAAATTCAAATGAGAGTGTTGTAACTTTAGAATGTTAAATGTGATCCCCATGGCAACCACAAAGCAAACAGCTATTGAATATACACCAAAGGAAATGAGGGAGGACTTTAAACATGTCACTATAAAATAAAAGGTAAACACAAAAGAAGACAGAAAATGAGTTCAACAAGCTATAGGGTATATGGAAAACAAAGGACACGGAGGCAGAATGCACAGTGACAGAAGTTAAGTCCCTCCTTTTCTTAAAAAAAAAAAAAATATATATATATATATTTTTTTTTCTCTCTCCCTCAAATTTATTTATTTATTTATTTATTTATTTGAAGGGGAGAGAGAGAGCGTGAGCTGGAGGGACAGAAGGAGAGGGAGGGAAAGAATCCCAAGCAGACTCCATGCGGAACCTAGAGCCAGACACGGGGCTTGATCTCATGACCCTGAGATCAGGACCTGAGCTGAAACCAGGAGTTAGACGCTTAACCCACTGCACCACCCTGATGCCCAGTTCCTCTCATAAAGTTACTAAATTTAAAGTAGTTACTTTAAATGTAAATGAATTAAACCATCCAATAAAAAGTCAAAAATTGACAGAATGGATAAGAAAACATCCGAACTCTGCTGTCTACAAGAGACATATAAACCCACAGGTCGATAGTGAAAGCATGGAGAAAGATAATCTATGCAAATGTTACCAAAAGAGATGAGGGGTAGCCATACTAATATTGGACAAGATAGACTTTAAATAAAAAAGATTATAAGAGGGACACTTGGGCAGCTCAGTGGGTTAAGCCTCTGCCTTCGGCTCAGGTGTTGATCTCAGGGTCTTGGGATCAAGCCCCGCATCAGGCTCCCTGCTCAGCAGGGAGTTTGCTTCTCCCTCTGTCTCTGCCCCTCTGCTCACTCCTGCATGCTCTCTTTCTCTTCCTCTGACAAATAAATACAATCTAAAAAAAAAATTACAAGAGACAAGGAAGGACATTATATATTAGTACAAGGTTCAGTACAGAGAAGATTAGTGTGTATAAACATTTACGCATCTAATGACAGACCATCAAAATTTATCAAGCAAAAATGAACAGACTGGAAGGGAGAGACAAAGTCCTACAGTGATAGTAGGAGAGTCCAGGACCCCTGTTAATAATGGGTAGGATGTGCAGACATAAGTATGGAAATAGAGGACATGAACAACACAATAAACCAACCAGATCTAACAGACAAATACAAAGCACTCGGCCCACCAGCAAAAAAAAAACCACTTTCTTTTCAAAATATACATGCAGTCAGTCCACACATTAAATCCCAACATTTAAAAAGGTAGATATCAGGGGCACCTGGGTGGCTCAGTGGGTTAAGCCGCTGCCTTCGGCTTAGGTCATGATCTCAGGGTCCTGGGATTGAGTCCTTCGTCATGCTCTCTGCACAGCAGGGAGCCTCCTTCCCTCTCTCTCTCTCTCTCTCTCTGCCTGCCTCTCTGCCTACTTGTGATCTCTCTCTGTCAAATAAATAAATAAAATCTTAAAAAAAAATAAATAATAATTAAAAAAAAAATAAAAAGGTAGATATCAGGGCGCCTGAGTGGCTCAGTGTGTTAAGCCTCTGCCTTCCGCTCAGGTCATGATCCCAGGGTCCTGGGATCGAGCCCCACATAAGGCTCTCTGCTCAGCAGGGAGTTTGCTTCCCTGTATCTCTGCCTACCTCTCTGCCTGCTTGTGATCTCTGTCTGTCAAATAAATAATAATAATAATAAAATCTTTAAAAAGGTAACTATCATGTGATATATTTTCTCTGACCACATCTGAGTAAAGATAAAAATCAGAAACAGAAGGAAAACTGGAAAATTCAAACTTGTGGAGACCATAGCTCACACTCAAAAACAACCAAGGGCCCCAGGAACAAATCACAAAGTCAGAAAATACTCAAAGCCTGGGTCACCTGGGTGAGTCAGCTAAGCATCTAACTCTTGATTTTGGCTCGGGTCATGACTGTGGTCATGGGATCGAGCCCCATGTCAGGCTCTGTGCTTAGTGGGGACTCTGCTTGAGATTCTCTCTCTCCTTCTCCCTCTGCACCTCTGTCCTCCCTCTCAAAAAAGAAGAAGAAGAAGGAGAAGAAGAAGAAAATACTTTAAGATAAATGAAAACACAGCACACCAAAACCTAGGGTATACAATGAAAGCAGTTACTAAGGCGGAAATTTATAACCATAAATGTTTATGTTAGAAAAAAAAAAAAAGATTGGAAATCATCATCCTAACTTTACAGCTTAAGGAACTGGAAAAAGTGGAACAGACTAAACCCAAAGATAGTAGGGGGAAGGAAATACTAAAGATGAGAGCAGAGATCAATGGAATTGAGAGAAGGAAAACAGTCTAGAAAATAATGAACCCTAAAGTTGGTTCTTTGAAAAGATCAACAAAATTGACCAACCTGTAGCTAGGTTGACTAAGAAAAAAGAAGAGAGGGGCCTCCAATGCCTAAATCATAAATGAAAGTGGGGAAAATTACTGCCAGTCCTATAGACATAAAGTGTTGTAAGAGAGCACAGTGGACAGTTAGTTGTGTGACAAACAACTGAATAACCCAGATAAAATGAACAAACTCCTAGCAACAAAACCTGTCAAGACCAAATCAGGAGAGAACAGACAACCTGAACAGAGCTACATGAGTGAGGGGATTGAAACAATCAGAAACGGCGCCAACAAAGGGGAGCCCTGGTCCCTATGACGTTGGGAGTGACTTCTACCAAACATTTGAAGAGCCGCTAGTGCGCCCATTCTCCTCAAACTTGCCTTAAAAATTGAAAAGGATGGGGGCAACTGGGGGGCTCAGTGGGTTAAGCCTCTGCTTTCGGCTCAGGTCATGATCTCAGGGTCCTGAGATCGAGCCCTGCATCAGGCGCTCTGCTCAGTGGGGACCCTGCTTCCCCCGCCTCTCTGCCTACTTGTGATCTCTGTCAAATAAATAAATAAAATCTTTAAAAATAAATAAAATGTACAGTTCAATGACATTAAAAAAAAAAAAGGATGGGGGCGCCTGGGTCATGGTCCCAGGGTCCTAGGGTTGAGCCCCAAATTAAATCCCAACATTTGAAAAGGTAGGTACCATATGCTTTGTCTTCTCTGACCACACCCTGCTACTTCTCCCTCTCCCTCTGCTGCTCCCCCTGCTTGTCTCTCTCTCTCTTTCTGTCAAATTAATAAATAAAATCTTTTTTAAAAAATTAAGAGGTGGGAATGCTTTTAACTTATTTGAAAAGGCCATCATTCCTGATGCCAAACCCAGACAAAGAAACCATTCAAGAGGGGCACCTGGGTGGCTCAGTGGGTTAAGCCGCTGCCTTCGGCTCAGGTCATGATCTCAGGGTCCTGGGATCGAGTCCCGCATCGGGCTCTCTGCTCAGCAGGGAGCCTACTTCCCTCTCTCTCTCTCTCTGCCTGCCTCTCCATCTACTTGTGATCTCTCTCTGTCAAATTAAGTAAAATCTTAAAAAAAAAAAAAAGAAACCATTCAAGAAAGGAAATGACGGACTAATATCCCTTGTGAATATTGATGCAAAAATCAGCAAAATTCTAGTGAGCAGAGTTTAGCGCATATTGGCAGGATTAAACACCATGACTAAGTATGATTTCGGTGTGTTACGCCACATCAACAAAATGTAGGGGCGGAGCCCAATAAACTTCCCATTTACATCATCTCAATTGATGGAGAAAAAGCATATGACAAAATCCAACATATTTTCATGATAAAAACGCTCAAAAGACTATGAGTAGAAAGAATGTCTCGACATAATAAAAGTCATCTATGACCAAGCCACAGCAAACATCCTACCCACAGTGCAAGATGGAGAGATTTTCCTCTAAGATCAAGAATGAGACAAGTATGCCCAAATCACAACCCCACCCAGCATACTACAGGGAATCCCAGCCAGATCAGTTAGAGGAGAAGAGGAAATACAAGGCATCCAACTTGTAAAGGAAAAAGTAAAATGATCTCTGTTTGCAGACGATATGGTCTTATATGTAAAAAAGCCTCAAGACTTCACAAAAACACCTGTTAGAACAAATAGGCAAGGTATTCAGCAAAGTTTCAAAGTCTACGCAGAAAAATCAGTTGCATTTCTATACAAGAACAATGAACAAACTGTTCTGGAAACTGAGGGGAAAATTCCTTTTGCAATAGCATCAAACTGAGTAAAATCCTTAGGAATTACATTCACGGAGGAAGTGAAAGTTCTCTAGACCAATAATGAGAAAACATTGCTGAAAGAGACTAAAGGAGATGGAACTGGAATAGAACCCTGTATTCGTGGGCAGGTTGGAATAGTTGATATTGTTATCTGAAGCGAGCTACTGATTTAATGCTATCCTTATCAAAATCCCAATGTCATTTTTTGCAGAAATGGAAAAATCTATCATATTGGAATTTCGTATTGGAATTTCAAGGGACCTCACATAGATTTTTAAAAAAATCTTGAAAAGAGAATGAAGTTGGAAGACATCACATTTCCTGAGTTCAAAACTTAACACAAATATAGAGTCATCAGGAGTCAGTCCGTGAAGCATCCGACGCTTGATTTTGGCTCTGGTCATGATCTCAGGGTCTTGAGATAGAGCCCCATGTTTGGCTCAGTGCTGGATGTGGAATCTGCTTAAGATTCTCTCTCTCCCTCTGCCCCTCTCCCTGCTCTCTCCCTCTCTAAAAATGTACAGTAATGAACACAGTTGTGCTGGCGTAAGACAGTCATATGGACAAATGGGATGGCACCAAATGAACAGCTCCTAAGCAAACCCTTGCATATATGGTGGAATGAGTTTTGAGAAACGTGCCAAGACCTTTCAATGGAGAGAGGACAGTCTTTTCATGAAATGTTTGGAAAAGTGAATATCCATTGTATGAAATAATGAAGTTCAGCCCTTATTAACACCATATACAAAAATGACCTCAAAGATTATTTTGAGGTCATAGATTGTGGGGGTGCCTGCCTGGCTCCATCAGTGGAGAATGCCCCTCTCAATCTAGGATCATGAGTTCAAGCCACACATTGGGCATGGGACCCCCTTTTAAAAAGGGAGGGTTTAGAGTATAAACTCTTAGAAGAAACCAGGACAAAAGCTTCGTGACATGGGATTTATCAGTGAGTCATTGGCTATGACTTCAAAGGCACCGTTAGCAAATCGGCAAATCGGACTCGGTGAAAATTTAAAACTTTGGTGCCTCGAAGGTTGCTGTCAACCACGTAAAAAGGCAACCTACAGAACGGGAGAAAATATTTGCAAACCACATCTCTGATAAAGCATCAAATATGCAACAAGAAACAACCAAACAAGACACCCCGTCTGACTGCAAGCTAGATACGGATCTTGGAGAGACCCTTCTCCAAGGATCTGCAGATGAGGACATCAGGGCTGCTGCCGTTGAAACAGCGGCAAACCCCATGCAGAGGGTGTGAAAAAGTGGGGGTGTGGAAGGATGCAGCCACTGTGGGACACCATAGGCTAGCTCCTCAGAAAGTTAAAAATAAAGTTGCCTAGTGGTCTGGCAATTCCATGGCTAGATACGTACCCCAAAGATTTGCAACAGGGTCTGGGAGGCAAGCAGCACAACCATGGTCATGACGTTATTCACAGTAACCAACAGTGGAAGCCCTGGGCGTCCTTCAGCAGCCCCTTGTCTGTCCATGCCATGGCACAGCATTCAGCCTTAGAAAAAGAACTGCTGACGCCCGCTCCAGTGGGCATGAAGTGTGGGGACCTTCCGTTCCGTGCAATACGGCAGTCACAGGAAAGACAAGGACGGTCTGGTCGCACTTACGTGAGGCACTTGGAGTGCTCAGAATCGTGCAGACAGAAAGCAGAGCGGGGGGCCGGGGAGGTGGGGTTTAGCAGGCACAGAACTCCTATTTACAAGAGGGACGGTGGTTATGTCGGCACCACAGTGCGCAGGTATTGAATTTCAGACGGTGGACACGGTAAGTTTTGTGGTGTGTGTTTTGCCTTGCCAACAAACATCTGCACGAAAAGCTGTGGCGGTCGGGGCTTTGGGAAGGCAGGATGGGTAAAGGTGGAGTGCGGGAGTTTTAGGCAGAGAGACTGTTCTGTACGATGTAAAATCCCACAGCTCCCCAAGGGTGAGCTCCAATGTAAACCGTGGACTCGCCTTAATAGTAACCTGTCCCTCCTGGGTCATAGACAGCAGCAAAGGTACCCCACTAACGCACGCAGTTAGTAACGGGCTGTGGCCCGTGGTGGGGTGGGTGGGATCTTCTGCAAACAGGGGACCACTCCAAAAAAATGACACATGAGAAAAAAAGTCTTCACACTGGCCAGAACAGGACCACAGGACCACGGCCCGCTGCAAAGGAGGCAGGGAGGGCAGGGAAGCGTCTCTCCCCCGCACGGCAGACACAGTCCTTCTGCACATAGCATTGGGGCTCTGACAACAGAGAAGACGAAGGCTGCCCCGAGGTGCCAAGACCCTACATCTCCCCCTCCAGGCCGGCCGCCCAGGGAGTCCCCACAGCGCACCTGGGCTGGTCAGAGCGTCACCCGCACACCCAGCCCAGGGTCGTGCCAGGCTGGCCGAGTGCTGCAGCCCGACCCCCGCATCTCAGCTCAGACCGCGGACTCTCCGAAGGCCTGGGGCGCGCTGTCCAGCATCTGCCAGCCGGACCCCGGCAGGCTTCTCCCCTGCGCCATCTTCTGAGCCGGGAGACCCGCTCCCACTCACCCCTCTCTGGGCCAGAGCAGGCCCATGACCCCATGTCCCTTGTCTCAAAGGAAACTGGGAAAGGAGGCGTCCGGCCTGACAGCAGAGATGGCACGCAGTGACGGCGAGGCTGCTGCCCCGGGCGCTTGGGTATCACCGGTGTCAGCGGAAAGCATTTCGGCACTGGGGTGTCGGCCGTTTGAGCCCTTCCCCCGCCAGTGCCCAGGCGATCTGCTAATCACCGCTCTCCAGATTAGCCCAGGGAAACGCCCGCGGGCCCGGCACGCAGGACAGAAGCCTGGTGCCTTTTGGCCCCCTAATCTGATCTCCAGGATCTCGGTCTGAATCAGTGCGAGATGGAGGAGCTAACAGTTGAGCACAAAGTCACGAACCGAAAACTAAGGCATGATACGACACACGCAGGCACTGGCCCAGGAGCTGGATCTGTCGCTCTGCGGGACAGAGCCTGGGCGCGCAGATTGTGGGGAGCACGACCGTCTTCTGTTCTGGACTGGGCATGTGTCAGCTGAGACCTGGAGACCACGCAGGCTTCCTTCCACTCCCTGGCTCGTCCATGCACCCCTGCTGGGGCCATCTGGGTCACCTGTGATAAACTGTGTGCAGTGACATCCCAGTCTCAGGCTTTGCTTCTGGGGGGAAGATCCAGGAGCAGGGACAGAAGCCCTGAGGGGGGGCTGGAGGCTCCACAGCCACTGCACATGGACGGCCGGGCCCTTGACTCCTCTCTACGTGAGGTGACTCAGAGCTGACTCAGGGTGGGCCTGAGCCCCCCTCGGCTTCTGTCTTCCCGGCATGGCTGAGGTGGTTCCTCTGAGTCAGACCAGGGTCCTTGAGCCGTGGGAGGTTAGAAATAGCAGGCTTCTTCCTGCAGCTGCCTGGGGTGGGTGGCCACGCAGAAGGTGCTCTCACAGGCTCCCTTATCAGCCCAGCCTCCGCGCAGGGGCCAAGGTCTGGACCGCTGGTGATAGGGAGAGCCCGAGGGAGGGAGCAGAAGGTGAGTCCGTGCACCTGCGCTGTTTGCGTGGGGCTCGTGGTGACACTGCCCCTCCAGGGCTGGCGGGGACAGGCCTGGCCTGGCCGGGATGGGACGGAGGGGGGCGGGCAGAGGAGGGCCTGGGCTCTCACGTCTGGGAACTCTGTGTGCCGTCAGGGGAGCTGATCTTCCCCCTCCACCCAGAGGAGGACATTTGTCACTGGTCATTCCACCCCTAACTGTCCCCTCTGTTATCAGGTTGTTAATATTAATTAACAACTGTTGCTAAGGCTGACAGTGCAAGGGTGTGCCCGGCCCCAGCTGGCTTGGTCTCAAGAGGGGGCTGGGTAGAGGGGGCGCTGAGGCTGGACAGGCCGGGGGCGAGTGTTGAGTGGGGTTCGGATGGCCTGCTCTTGCTTTGGGAAGTGGACCCAGGGGAGACCCCAGCACCTCACTGGGAGGCTTATGGAGAGACGGGGACAAGGGCAAGAGGGAGGAGAAGTGGATCATTAACCAGTGGGGAGCCGAGGGAGGTGTGGGGCTCAGCCCCATTGGTCCTGGCCAAGTCAGGCCAGGCTGTCCCTGACGGGGAGCCTGCCTCACTGTGCACCCCGAGTTTCAGTACATGAGCTACCTCGACAAGCACTGTGAGTCTCCAAGAGCCAGCCCTTGGCTGTCCCCGGCTGTCCCCGTGGCCTAGCCCCACTGCCCTGGGACCCCTTCCCGTGCTGGGATGGCAGAGGCTGGCCCGAGGGGCTGGCTGCTGTGGGCGCTGCTCCTGCACTTGGTGAGTCTGGGTGTGGGCGGCCATAGCCTCTCTGCCACCGCCGCCCTGGGGGAGTACTGTGCTGGCGGCTGCGTGGCCACAGTGAGGAGGGCCTGGATGGGTGAGGGATCCCAGGCAGCCCCGGGAGGGGTGCAGGTGGGGGTCCTGGGGACTGGGGTGGCGGAGTGCCTCCCATCTGTGGTGCGCGTGGACGTCCTGGCCTGAGGTGGGAGCAGAGGGTTGAGGGAGGCTCCCATCCTGGGGTGCTGTGGGGGATCACCTGACGAGGATTTAGCATCTGGAGGCCGGGTAGTTCCGGGGTGCTTGCCTCAAGTTTCTCCGTCACTCGTACATCTGGGCGGATGGGCGAAGGCTTTGGGACCCAAGAATCTCCAAGAGGGGCCCCGGGCCTCTGTGTACGGGCCGCGGCTCAGGCAGATGGCAGCCACCTTTGAAGCAACCATGCCTCGAGGGCAAGGCCACTTGGTCTCAGCCCCTGACCTGTCAGAGGCCACTGTGTCCCAGCGGGACCATGCAGCAGCCTCCGGGGGTCCCTCAGCCCACCCCATTCTCCCCACCTGTCCCCTTGCCCTCTACTGTGACCTTGTGAAATGCAGGTCTGTCCGGCCACCTCCCTCTCCAGAGACCCCACCACTGTGGCCTGGCAGAGTTGTCCTCCAGACACTGTGGGAGAGGCCCTACCTCTCCCTGGGTCTCCCAGCAGTGCCCCCCACGCCTGCCCCTGCTCCGGGTCCTTCGGCCCCCGCTGCCTGTCAGCCTCCCGAGGTGCTGCCCGGCGGGGGTCCGTGCTGACATCGCCCTGCCTGTAGGCCCAGGGCGAGCTGCACACCCCCATCCACCAGCCCGGCTACTGTGCTTTCTACGATGAGTGTGGGAAGAACCCGGAGCTGTCCGGGGGCCTGGCCCCGCTGTCCAATGTGTCCTGCCTGTCCAACACGCGCGCTGTGCTTGTCTCCGGCGACCACCTGACCCTCCTCCGGCGCATCTGCCCCCGCCTCTACGCGGGGCCCAACTCCACGTACGCCTGCTGCTCCTCCAAGCAGCTGGTGTCCCTCGAGGCCAGCCTGGCGGTCACCAAGGCCCTGCTCACCCGCTGCCCCGCCTGCTCCGACAACTTCGTGAACCTGCACTGCCACAACACCTGCAGCCCCGACCAGAGCCTCTTCATCAACGTGACCCGTGTGGCGGGGGGTGGGGGTGGCCGGGCCCCGGCCGTGGTGGCCTACGAGGCTTTCTACCAGCACGACTTCGCGCAGCGGACCTACGACTCGTGCAGCCGGGTACGCATCCCTGCGGCCGCCACGCTGGCGGTGGGCGCCATGTGCGGTGTGTACGGCTCCGCCCTCTGCACCGCTCAGCGCTGGCTCAACTTCCAGGGGGACACGGGGAATGGCCTGGCTCCCCTGGACATCACCTTCCACCTGCTGGAGCCTGGTCATGATCCCGGCAGTGGGATACAGCCTCTGAACGGGGAGGTCCAGCCCTGCAATGTGTCCCAGGGCAACGGCACGGCCGCCTGCTCCTGCCAGGACTGCGCCGCATCCTGCCCTGTCATCGCCCGGCCCCAGGCCCTGGACGCCACCTTCTACCTGGGCTGGATGGCGGGCGGGCTGGTCCTCGTCATCCTCCTCTGCTCCGCGTTTGTCCTGCTCACCACCTTCCTGGTGGCGACCCGCCTGGTCACGTCCCACCGCCGGCACAAGACACCGGACCCCAAAGCAGGCACAAGCCTGTCCGACAGACTCAGCCTCTCCACCCACACTGTCCTCAGCCGGTGCTTCCAGGCCTGGGGCACGTGGGTGGCCTCGTGGCCACTGACCGTCCTCCTCCTGTCCATTGCCGTGGTGGTGGCCTTGTCGGGGGGCCTAGCCTTTCTGCAGCTGACCACGGACCCCGTGGAGCTGTGGTCGGCCCCCAGCAGCCAAGCCCGCAGCGAGAAGGCCTTCCACGACCAGCATTTCGGCCCCTTCCTCCGGACCAACCAGGTGATCCTGACGGCACCCGGGCAGCCCAGCTACCACTACGACTCCCTGCTGCTCGGGCCCAAGAACTTCAGCGGGATCCTGGCCTTAGACGTCCTGCTGGAGCTGCTAGAGCTGCAGGAGAGGCTGCGCAACTTACAGGTGTGGTCGCCCAACGAGAAGCGCAACATCTCACTGCGGGACGTCTGCTTCGCACCCCTCAACCCGCACAATGCCAGTCTCTCCGACTGCTGCGTCAACAGCCTCCTGCAGTACTTCCAGAGCAATCGCTCGCACCTGCTGCTCACAGCCAACCAGACACTCACGGGGCAGACCTCCCAGGTGGACTGGAGGGACCACTTCCTCTACTGCGTCAAGTGAGTCCCCCACAGCCCGCCCCAGCCGGGGCTGCTGTACGCGCCAGGGCCTCGCGGCCACTAGGCTCCCAGGTGGCTCTATGTCTGGGTCTCAGATCTAGACCCAGACCACTCCCTTTCTCTTCACGTCTTCCCCAAGGGCCCTCTCTCTCCGTGAGCTCTCACTGGCTATTGCAGATTTGCACGGGGCATTCTGGGCCTCCCGGCTTCCACTCCACTCGGACAGAGCAGTGGCATCCTTGCATGTCCTTGCTTTGTGTGTTACAGAGTGATGTGACGGCCCCACACGTGCATGGGCTTCCGCACAGGCCCCGGAGGCCAGCAGGGTCCCCCGCAAGGTGCCCTTGGGCCAGGGCAGGGGCTGGGGCTCAGATCAGGTTCTGCACTCCTGGGCTGGGTGTCCCCTGGGCAGGAGACGGCCACACAGCCTGGAGCTTCTGGGGCTCAGTCCCAGCTGTCTCCTCTCTGCCACAGGGCAAACCAGGAAGCTAAGGAGGCTTCCAGGCCTTGGGGCTGGGAGTGAAGGCTCCCGGGCCACCCCAGCCTGGAGGGCGGCGTGTGGGCAGGCAGTGGCTGAGGCTGTCTGAGGCTGCAGTGGACAGAGGTCCCCAGCATCTGGAGAGACCCAGGTCCCCCAACCTCTCCCACATGAGAAAGCAGAACAGAAAATTAAACATCTGTGTTAGTTCTTTACAAACAACAGTACCGAGCCCATCGCAAGTCCACAGAGGTGGCACGGTGTCCGCTAGATAGAGTCCAGCCGGGCCCTGGTCCAGAGCCCATTGAGAATGCGCGGCCTCACCCCTATGCGCCAGACAAGGGAGAGAGGTTGCAACAGCCCTCCATGGGCTTGGGGTTAGCTTTGTTACTGCACCGGAGTCAACAGGGGTTTGTCTTAGCTGTCGGTTACAATACAGAGCCTGAGGCTGTCTTGGTGAACCGTCTGTACCCCTTAAATTATCAAATAAGGGGGAAGGCAAACAGCATCTTAGTGGTTATAATAGTTCTGGCCTTGCAGACCCTGGGCCCTCACGCCACACTGAGAACCACTGGATTAGTGGAGGGAGACCCAGGGCCCTGCCCCTCGGGGAAGCCCACGCTCTGAGCCGCTTCCCAGAGTCTGTGCTTGGCCCTGGCTGGCGGGCTGGGGAGGAAGCTCTGGCCCTGGGTCCAAAGCTCATGCCAGCTTGATTCTGATTTTGGAAGCTCACAACAGCTCTCCGGTGGCTGATGATGCCCATTCCAGAGATGGGAAAACAGGCCCAGGGGTGTCGTGAGCCTCTCCAGGTCCCAGGCAGCCAGCATGCCCAAGACAGCTGGTGACGGACATACTCACAAAGAACGCTTCATCCCTGTGCCCAGGATGTGTTTGCAGGAAGGCTCAGTAGAGACGTGCCCGAGGCCCTGGGCTACTCACCTGTCCGCAGAAAGAAGGATCTGAACTCGGGCCTGGAGGGCTCCAGGCTGGTGAGGGAGGAGGCTGAGCGGTGCGAGGTCCATGCAGCTACTTGTGCTGACCCCAGGGGAGAATTCCTGGTGTCCCCCAGGGAGCTGTGTGTGTGAGGCCCACCCACCTTGTCTGGATGCAGCCCTTAGCCCAGATCCTTGGGCAGCTGTGCAGGGAGAGGGTCCACTGTGAGTTGGGTCGCATGAAATCTTACTGGGAGAAACGGTTCTGACCATGGGGTCAGGTGCCGGTGCTGGCAGCCTGGGGCTGGCACCAGGCCTGGCAATAGGCACAGGGCCAGGAAAGGTCCTTCCTTCTGCCCCCAGTGCCCCACTCACCTTCAAGGATGGCACAGCCCTGGCCCTGAGCTGCATGGCTGACTATGGAGGTCCAGTCTTCCCCTTCCTTGCCGTGGGAGGCTACAAAGGTAAGCCAGGTGGCCCTGGGGGAGGCCAGCGAGGGGGCCGTATAGGGCAGGGGCAGTGGTGGGAGGGAATAGTGATGGGATCTTGCTGCTTGGGGGTAGCCGGTCCTAGCAGGGGCTGGAGGGGACCATGGGCCTGCCACCTCCTTCAGCTTTCCCCTGCTTGCTCAGGTCCTCTGGTCTGTGCCTGGGTTCACAGATGTGGCCCTTGACTAAAAGAGGGAGGTCGGGTGGAGGGGTTAGACCATGATTTGGATAGGGAGGGGAGTAGGTGTGAGGCTGGAGAGGGGAGGGGAGCCAGGGATGGGCTGGCGTGGGGGAGAGGAGGCTGGGTGAGGAGGGGAGCAGAGGTGAGGAAGGAGGGTAGCTGAGCATTTTGCATCCCAGGGAAGGACTACTCTGAGGCGGAGGCCCTGATCATGACCTTCTCCCTCAACAACTATGAACCTGGGGACCCCCGGCTGGCCCATGTTAAGCTCTGGGAGGCAGCCTTCTTAGAGGAGATGAAAGCCTTCCAGCGGCAGACAGCTGGCAGGTTCCAGGTCACATTCATGGCAGAGGTAGGTTTCAGGGTCCCTGGCTTTGTGGGGAGGGGACCCGGGACGGGGCTCAGGTGGGTTCCTCCCCTCCTGAGCAGCCCTGGGCTTGCTCATCTGGGAGGCCGGACCACAGCCCTGCTGGGGCTCCAGGAGCCCCTGGGTGAGCGGGGCTGGCGGGGTGTGTCCACAGCGCTCCCTGGAGGACGAGATCAACCGCACCACAGCCCAGGACCTGCCCATCTTTGGGGTCAGCTACATCGTCATCTTCTTGTACATCTCCCTGGCCCTGGGCAGCTACTCCAGCTGGCGCCGAGTGCTGGTGAGACTTTGGGGCGGGTGGGAGGGCAAGGTGGGGTGGCTTGGCTTGTCAGGATATCCGGAACCTTCTCCACAGGGGCTCCCCAAGGGGTAACGCTTCTTGGAGGTGCGCTGCTCTTGGACAGGCCCCCGGAGCAGACGCAAAGCTGACCCTTAGAACACCCCGCGACGCGAGACAGCCCAGAGCTGAGCCTGATTCCCTTGCAGGTGGACTCCAAGGTGACGCTGGGCCTGGGCGGGGTGGCGGTGGTGCTGGGAGCAGTCATGGCGGCCATGGGCTTCTTCTCCTACTTGGGGGTGCCTTCCTCCCTGGTGATCCTTCAGGTGGTGCCTTTCCTGGTGCTGGCCGTGGGGGCCGACAATATCTTCATCTTCGTTCTGGAGTACCAGGTGAGAGGGCGGGGGGCTCCTGCAGCCCCCGGGGCCAGGCCAACTCTGTTCGTGCGTGGGCAGACACGGGCACATAGACCACAGACGGTTCCGTGTCATCTTTGTGATGCGCTGTCCCCTGCACTTACTCTCCCTCGGGCCGCCATGCCCTTTGTGGGGCATCACGTGGCACCACACAGCCTCCCCCGTGGCATGCCACGGATGGGCAGTCCGAGTTGATCTGCCTTTCCTGTGGGCGGATATTGAGGGACCCAGGGGCGTGCTGGAATGAGTCCCAAAGTGCGCCAAGCATGTGTCTCTAAGAAGAGGTCGAGGCAGAGAGCATTGGTGGGCTCTGCTCCTGACAGGCAGACTGCGGGCACAGACAGGCCAGCTCCCTGCCCATGGCTGGCTCTGGACACTGGCCCTGATGTCCCCATGCAGAGGTTGCCTTGGAGGCCCGAGGAGCGGCGAGAGGCCCACATTGGCCGCGCGCTGGGCAGAGTGGCCCCCAGTATGCTGCTCTGCAGCCTGTCTGAGGCCATCTGCTTCTTTCTCGGTGAGCCTGGGCGGCCAGGGGGGCTGGGGGCACTGGGGGTGGGCAGCCCCCTTCCCTGCGCTCCTCTGAGCAGACACCATGCCCTGAGATTCACCCCTGCACCTTCCAGGGGCCCTGACCCCCATGCCAGCTGTGAGAACCTTCGCCTTGACCTCCGGCTTTGCGATCGTTCTTGACTTCCTGCTCCAGGTGTCCGCCTTTGTGGCCCTGCTTTCTCTGGACAGCAGGAGGCAGGAGGTAGGGGTGGTGCAGGACCCAGGGACCTGCCCAGGCTCATCTCTGCAGGGATGGGGGTGGGGGAGCCTCATGCCTTCACAGAGCAGGCTCAGAGAGAGGGGCTGGGTGCAGGGACAGGTGCTGCGCTGTGTGGGCATGAAGCCCCCAGGGCCCCAGAGAAAAGGTGGTTTAGGGGAATACAATCAAACCTGCAAAGTACGAAGAGTAAAAAAACGTAAATGAGATGAGGGAGCTAGCGTTCTGCGACAGTGCAAAGTTTAGAGGTGTTTAATCAAGACAGAAAAACAAACAACAAAGCACTCTGGGACGTCCCCTGGGGAGGCACTTCCACAGGAGGGAGGCAGTTCCGGGGGCTGCTTTGGGACCATCCCAAGGGTCTGTCTCTTTTCAGGCTTCCCGGTTGGATGTCTGCTGCTGCGTGGGCGCCCCGAAGCTGCCCCCACCTGACCAAAGTGAGGGGCTCCTGCTCTGGTTCTTTCGCAAATTCTATGTCCCACTCCTACTGCACCGGGTCATGCGCGGGGTCGTGGTGAGTGGGGCGGGAGGTGCGACAGGGGGGACGGGAGGGTCTGCTCAGCCTGGCGCCTGGTCCTGCGGCCCATGGAGAGGTTGATGGCTTGCCCGGGCCCGCTGGGGCTCACGCCCTGGATGGCTGGGATTCACGTCCGCCCAGCTCCAGAATATTCCCCCTCTCCCCAGCTGCTGCTGTTCACGGGCCTGTTTGGAGTGGGGCTCTACTTCATGTGCCACATCAGCGTGGGGCTGGATCAGGAGCTGGCTCTGCCCAAGGTGAGCCTGCTTGGTGGCCTCACTCCCCTGGGGTTCAGGAGAGTCAGGGACAGGGCTGGGGGGCAGGGGCTTGGCTGGTGGTGCTGAGTCAGCGTGGGTTGGACGCCTCCCAGCACCTCCCGGAGCCAGGACCCTACAGCGTGTCCTTCTGTGCGTGGCTCCCACTCAGCATGGCATCCTCCGGGGTCAGCCACACGGGAGCGGGTCGGGGGCTCCTTCCTCTTCCAGGCTGGGGATTTTCACGCGCACACACACACCACATTTTGTTTATCCATCATGTGTCTGCTATGACACGGGTTCTTTCCATGTTCGAGCAGGTAGGACTGAGGCTGCTATGAACAAGCATGCAGAGCTGTCTCTTCCAGAACGGGCTTCCCATTCTTCTGGATGTGTTCCCATAGGTGGGACCGCTGGATCGGATGATAATCCTAATTTTAATTTGTCGAGGACCGCCATACTGTTTCCCACGCAGCTGTTCTGTTTTACAACCCTGCCATGGCGCTCCAGGGGCACGAGGTCTCCACGTCCATGCCAACACTTGCTGTTTCTGGCTTTTTTCTTTTTCTGCTTTGATGGCAGCCATCCTGGTGTGAAGGGGTATCTCAGTGAGGTTTTGATCTGCTTTCCCTGATGATCAGTGATGCTGGACACCTTTTCATGGGCTCATTGGCCATTTGTGTGTCTTCTTTGGAGAAATGTCTGTTCAAGTGTTTTGCCCATTTTTGAAACAACTTCCTTTTTTTTTTGTTGTTTTGTTTCTTTGTTGAATTTGGGGAATTCTCTAGATATTCTGGGTAGAATCCCTTATCAGATACATGGTTTGCAGATGTTTCCTTCATTCATATCTGTTGCCTTTCTACTCTATTTGTAGTGTCCTCTGATGAATGAAAGGTTTTTTTTTTTTTTTTGAAGATTTTATTTATTTATTTGACAGAGAGAGAGATCACAAGTAGGCAGGGAGGCAGGCGAAGAGAGAGAGAGTGGGGGAAGCAGGCTCCCTGCTGAGCAGAGAGCCCGATGTGGGGCTTGATCCCAGGACCCTGAGACCATGACCTCAGCCAAAGGCAGAGGCTTAACCCACTGAGCCACCCAGGCGCCCTGAATGAAAGTTTTTAATTGTCGTGGTGCCTGGTTGGATCAGTTGGAGGAGACTATGACTCTTGATCTCAGGGTCGTGAGTTCAGGCCCCATGCTGGGTATAGCAATGACTTAAAAATAAAACCTTAAAAAAGTTTTTCGTTTTCATAAAGTACAATTTACCTATTTTTCTGTTTGTTCACTGGGCTTTTGGTGTCATTCAAGCAATAATCACCAAATCCAGGATCTTGTAGCCTTTCTTCTATGTTTCTGCTAAGGGTATTAAAAATTCAACTCTTAAGTGTTGGATCCATTTTGAGTTAATTTTTGTACATAGTTATATATATTTTTTCCTTTTTTTTTTTTTTAAGTATGCTCCATACCCAGTATGGAACCCAATATGGGACTTGAACTCACAACTCCGAGATCAAGACCTGAGCTGAGGTCAAGAGTCAGACGCTCAACTGACCAAGCCACTTAGGTGCCCCAAAGTTGTGTATAATTTTTTATTGTGATTACTTTATTAATGTAAAAAATTATACCTGTGTCACAAACACTTCCTTATATAATTGTTTTTCTTATATATTGCATAGTCACTTCATTATCTGACTAGGATGAGGCACACAGAAATCAGAGCAAGTTTTACATTATTAAAAGCTAATAACAGAAGAAAATATCCTTATATAAAAGAGATAACACATTAGAGAAAGAGTATAAATCTTTGTATAAAATTTTTAAAAAGATACAGATATTTTGATAATTGTTTAATAGCATATAACCAAAATTATATGTATATATATATATATATAACATATATATTCTTTTTTAAAATTTAAACTCAATTTGGTTAACACTCAGTGTATTACTAGTTTCAGAGGTAGAAGTGAGTGATTCATCAGTCACATATGACACCGTGTGCTCATCACATCATGTGCCCTCCTTAAGGCCCATCACTGTTACCACTTCCCCCCACCCACCTCCTCTCCAGCAACCCCCAGTCTGTTTCCTAGAGTTAAGAATCTCTTATGGTTTGCCCCCTTCTCTGATCTCATCTTGTTTTATTCTTCCCTCCCTTCCCCTGTGATCCTGTTTTGTATCTTATAATCCAGGAGTCAGATCATATGGTAATCATCTTTCTCTGACTTATTTCATTTAGCATAATACCTCTAGTTCCATTGATGTCATTGCAAGTGGTAGAATTTCATTCTTTTTGATGGCTCAGTAATACTCCACTCTGTGTATAGACCACATCTTCTTTATCCTTTCATCTGTCGACGGACATTTTGGCACTTGTGGACATGGCTGCTATAGTTGTGTATATTTTTGAAGGTCCAACTTCATTCTTTTGTGTGTGGATGCCCCGTTGTCCCAGAACCATCTGCTGAAGAGACTCCTTTTCCCCACTGAATGGCCTTCACTCCTTTGTCAAATTCCATGTCACCATATATGCCAAGGTTTGTGTCTGGGCTTGCTCCTCCATTCAGTTGGTCTGTGTGTCTTTCTCCATGCCAACACCTCACTGATTTGATTACTGCATTTTTGTGGCAAGTTTTGAAACCAGGAGATGTGAGCACTCCAACATTGTTTTTAAAGATTTATTTATTGAGGGAGAGCGAGCAAGCATGGGGAGGGGCAGAGGAAGAGAGAATCCCACACAGACTGCCCATTGAGTGTGGAGCCTAAGGAGGGCTGGATTCCACGACGTGGGCCAAAATCAAGAGTCGGACTCCCAACTGACTGAGCCACCCAGGCGCCCTGAGTCCTCCAACTTTGTTCTTTTAAAGATTGTCTGCGCTATTTGGAGTCCCTTGTGAATTTTAGGGTGGATTTTTCTGTTTCTGCAAGAAAGGTCATTGGGTTCTGGACCAATTGCATTGAATGTGGAGACTCCCTAGCGGCTTGAACAATAGTCAGTTTTCCAGCCCACGGACGCAGATATCTTCCCACTGGTGTGTCTTTTAGTTACTTTCAGTGATGCTGTGTGGCTGTCAGCATGTAGCCTTTCACCCCTTGTGTGACCATTAATTCCTAAGTACTTTATTCTTTTCATGCTATTATAATTAGGCTTTCCCTAGTTCTGTTTGGGCTAGTCAGTGCTCCTGTACAGAGATGAGACTGATTTTTTTTTGTGCGTCAATCTCGTAACTTGCAACCTTGCTGGATTTATTTAAAAGGGGTTTGGAGTGGAATTTTAGAGTTTCATGTTCATAAGATCATATAATCTATGACCAGGATTTTTCATGTAATCCTCGTACTTTCCAGCCCAGAAATTCCTTTCTGGGTTCTATTTCATGTTTTCTGTTGGTTAAGTGCTCCCGTGTGCTCACACTTGTTTCTCCTGGCTTTGTCCGGCTGCTCTCTGAGCATCCCTAAAACAGGAGTTTGAAGTGTATGTCTGATGCATCCACCATCTGGTCTTTCTCGAGATCACCTGTTAATGAGTGCTGGTTCCTAGGTACGGGCCATACTTCCCTGATTGATTGTGTGTCTGTGACGGTTGTTGAGAAATGGACAGTTGAGTCTTACCGTATGCTAACTCTAAAGATCAGATTCTCCCCTTTCCCTGGGGGTTTGCTTTTAAAAAAATGTGATTATTGCCGGTGTCCCTGTCCTGGAGATTAGCCTGAGCTATAAAATTAAAGTCTTATCAGGTATTTTCTGAGCCCAAGCCTTGCCCGGGTAATGTGTGGTGACTTCACTTGTATTTGTGATTGTCTTTGAATGTCCCATTCTTTATATGTCTGGCTGCCAAAAGGGGGGAAAAGGGAAAACATGAAGAGGAAACTTAATAAACCTGTAACTAGTCACTTAGACACCTCGACAATCGCGCCAGCTCGAGAAGGGGAGCTGACAGCAGCAGCCTGACTCTGCACCACTGAGGTCAGAGCAGTGGCCAGTGGTCAGAATGCAAATACGTGATCTTTGGGGGCCGGAGTCTTCATGTCCCACACTGGACCCCACAAGCTGTGTGCAAAGTTCCTGCACGTGGCCGGCTGGCCACTACCATGCTGAGAGCTAAAGGCTGCTGCCATGGATCATGATTCAGCTTCCGGGCCTCCTCCACGGAGTTGCGAGCCCTTAGCAGACCCCAGAGCGCCAAGCTCTATCAGACAGGTGCTGCCCGCCCAGGGCTGCCCAGGTCAGGGGACAGATGCCTGGTACTTCTATGCCATCTTCTCTGACACCACTCAGGGGAAGGGAATAGATCAGGTAGCTGCCTGACACACGGCCTTGCAGGTGTGCAGGCAGACGTTCACAGGTGCACACGCGTGTGGGCTTCGGTCACAGAGCAACTCATTAGACTGTCGCTGTGGTAGAAAAGAGATAATGGGAAGGGGCGGCAGGACCTGAGTGTGGGTGTGTCAGAGTGTGCTCACATGCGCTTCTGTGCTTACACCTACGTGGGTGTGCTCTATGTGTGTCCCTGTGATCATGCAGGGATGTGACTGCCTTTGAGTGTGTACTCTGTGGGTACAGTTCCGACCGAACCCCTCTGCGAGGTGACTGCGAGTGTACTTCTGTGGGCGCGGGCATCTGCGGGCGCGGGTCTGTGTGGGCGTCTGTGCGGGTACCTCTCACGTGTATCTGTTAGAATGTACCTCTTGCATGTCTTCTGTGAGTGTGTGCCTCTGTGACCGTGTATGTACCTCCGGGAATATGTATCTCATGAGTCTGTGTATATGTGTGTCTGTGAGTGTGTGTGTACCTCTAAATGTGCCTCCATGTGTATGTGCTTCCGTGAGTGTGCACGTGCCTCCGTGAGCTCCTGCAGGTGAGTCAGGCCCCAGCCCCGGGACTATCTTCTGTTCCAGGACTCATACCTGCTGGACTACTTCTTCAGCCTGAACCGCTACTTCGAGGTGGGGGCCCCAATCTACTTTGTCACCACAGGGGGCTACAACTTCTCCAGCGAGGCGGGTATGAACGCCATTTGCTCCAGCGCAGGATGTGACAGCTATTCCTTAACCCAGAAGATACAATATGCCACCGAGTTCCCCGAGGAGTGAGTGCCCCTGCCAAGCCCTGTCTGTGCCCCCCGCCCCGCTTGTGGACTCCTTGACCCCACGCAGTTGTCCTCCCGCTGCCCCATGCCTGCGGGGGAGGGGGGCACTGCAGAAAAGACTCACTGCCCGCCCGCCGGGTCCTGCCCCCACCCAGCGTCCTCTCTCCTGGCCCTCAGGTCCTACCTGGCCATCCCCGCCTCCTCCTGGGTGGATGACTTCATCGACTGGCTGACCCCGTCCTCCTGCTGCCGCCTCTACATCTACGGCCCTAATAAAGGCGAATTCTGCCCCTCAACCGTCAGTGAGTATGGGGTCTTTGGGGACGCCCGGCCTTCCAGCACTTGGGAAGCTGCGGCAAGGGAAGGAGCATGGCTAGGCCCTCTTCACCCCTTCCGCGCTCTCGCAGGGTCAGTCAGGGTGGGGGTACGGGCTTGGGGAACGTGCGGGGGTGAGCGCACCCCAAGCTGCAGTCACGCGGGTGGGAGGGAGAGCCGCACCTTGCATTCGGCCTTGGCCTCAGAGGAGTCTCATGTGTCAGTGGAGAGGGGAGGCCGTGGGGGGTCATTTCTCGGCCCCCTGCTTGGCTCTCCCACTTGCTAGACTTGCAGGCAGCTTCCGTGACCGAGAGGGGAGCCCCTCCTCTGCCAGAGCACACCTGTTACACGTGTGTTGTGTGTTTCGGTGGCAGCAGTGCCTGGGGACCTGCAAGGGAATGGGGGGCCGCCTGGCCTGGGCTGGGGGGCCATTGCCCAGAGTCCCCCCATCTTTGCAGACTCCCTGGCCTGCTTGAAGACCTGCATTAGCCTGACGCTTGGCCCTGTGAGGCCCTCGGAGGAGCAGTTCCAGAAGTACCTTCCCTGGTTCCTGAGCGATCCCCCGAACATCAAATGTCCCAAAGGGTAAGCCTAGGGTGGGGAGCACAGCTGGCCCTCGAGAGTGGCCAGGTCCCTGATGAAGCCCTTGCTCTGGTCTTGCAGGGGACTGGCTGCGTATAACACCTCTGTGCATTTGGGACAAGACGGCCAGATTTTAGGTAAGCCTGGCCTCACTTGGTGGGGACGACCAGAAGCAGCGGCCCTGGGGGGTCACCGCAAGCCCCTGGGAAGAGCCTCTTGATCTGGGATGGTCTCCCCTTCCTCCTTTCTGGGGGGCCTTCCACTGGCCCTGTCCTCATCCCCATTCTCTGACTGTACCCCTGTGTGCCCTGTTCCCCTCTCCCCTCCCCCAAATCCTCAGTCAGCGGGAGGGACATTCCGGGACTCCTCGAGCGCTGGGGTGTCAGCCACACCCCTCACTCACATGCACAAACCACCACCGATGTGGGTAGCGGGCTAAACGGATGACCATTGCACCGCCTGCCCTCACCCTGTCAGCGGAATGGCTCCCGCCTTTCTGTCTCCCCTTCTGGATCTTCCCTCTGGAAGGATGCATGCTGGAAAAGTAATTGACTTAGTCTGAAAAACCCAAGGGATGTTTTGAAGCCCTAGAGCACAGCATATGGGTATATCTGGGAGGCGTCTTTAGGGTGCACTGGGCAGAGGCAGGCTGGGCCTGGGGCTCCCTGGGGGGTAGGACCAACTGCAGGGGTGCGGTTGGAAACCGGAAGGCTGGGCCCCTTGCTCACTATGGAAGAATGTTCCACTATGGTGGCCTCCGAACCCTGATTGCGCCCGGATGGGCCCCAGGGTCTGAGGGCACCTGCAGCGGGTTCTGACCTTGCCCTTCCTCTGTCCCCTTCGGGCGTAGCCTCGCGGTTTATGGCCTACCACAAGCCGCTACGGAACTCACAGGATTACACGGAGGCTCTGAGGGCATCACGCGCACTGGCGGCCAACATCACCGCCTACCTGCGGCAGGTGCCTGGCACCGACCCGGCCTTCGAGGTCTTCCCCTACACGTGAGGCTGGGAGGGGAGGGGGGGGATGGGGCCAGCGAGGGGAAGGGTGTGGCAAGGGGTGGACGTGGCCCACGCAGGAAGCCATGAGCTCCAGCGGTGACAGCGCCCCGCCGCCTGCAGGATCACCAACGTGTTCTACGAGCAGTACCTGAACGTGGTCCCTGAGGGCCTCTTCATGCTCGCCATCTGCCTGCTGCCCACCTTCATCGTCTGCTGCCTGCTGCTGGGCATGGACCTGCGTTCCGGCCTCCTCAACTTGTTCTCCATCGTCATGATCCTCGTGGACACCGTGGGCTTCATGGCCCTGTGGGGCATCAGCTACAATGCTGTGTCCCTTATCAACCTGGTCACGGTAACCCGCCCTCGCCCTACACTCCGCTGCCTTCCGGAGACCCTGCGCCCTGGCCCTCGCTCGCCTAACGCCCCTCTCTGCCCCTAGGCAGTGGGCATCTCCGTGGAGTTCGTGTCCCACATCACCCGCGCCTTTGCGGTCAGCACCCGGCCCACCCGGCTGGAAAGGGCTAAGGAGGCCACCGTCTTCATGGGCAGCGCTGTGAGTGGGCCCACCGCCTCCCATTCCCCCCTCCGCCCCCCACCACCTGCTTGGCCTCACGCCTGCCTGTGACCCCCAGGTGTTCGCTGGCGTGGCCATGACCAACCTGCCTGGCATCCTCGTGCTGGGCCTGGCGAAGGCGCAGCTCATCCAGATCTTCTTCTTCCGCCTCAACCTCCTCATCACTGTGCTGGGCCTGCTGCACGGCCTGGTCTTGCTGCCAGTGGTCCTCAGCTACCTGGGTGAGCGCCCAGGCGCCTGCGCGCAGGGCAGGCCCTCCCCCCCCCCCCCCCCCGCCGCCCCCGCCCCCCCGGCCCCCGCCGCCCCCGCGGCCCCGCCCCCGCCCCTGCAGTCCCCGCCCATCAGGACCCCGCCCACCCAGAGGCCCCGCCCCCGCCCCATCGTTCCCTCCCATCAGGGCCCCGCCCACACATCAGCTCCGCCCCCTGCACCGAATGGGGCCTCCTCCACCCCGCACTCAGCACTCCCAGCCCCGCAGGTCCTGTCCTACGCAGTCGACCCCACCAGTCCTATCGCTCTATCTCGCAGAGCACATCCCAGCCTCCCTGTGCACCCCTGTGTCCTTTCTTCCTGGAACGTCCTGTGGCTGTACCCAGCAAAGCCTGCTTGCTAAGAGAAAAGCTGTTCCTCCTCCCGTTGACCTACTCAGGGCAGCGGGGAGCCTCCTGCTCAGCACATGGCCCCCCTGACCGTGGTCCTCTGTGGCTGTTCCCTGCAGGGCCTGACGTCAACGCAGCTCTAGTGCTGGAGCAGAAGCAGATGGAAGAGGCCACCAGGGTCAGGATGGCATCCTGCCCGAGCCACCCAGGCCCGACATCCACCTCCAGCAGTACCTATGTCAACTACGGCTTCGAACATTCCTCCAAGAGTGGCCTTCACAGCTCTCTGCCCCGCAGTGGACACTAGTTCTGATGATCCCAGGGCCATGCGGGTTTCCTGATAGGGGTCCCTGGCAGGTCCTCCCACTCAGGTCTGGGAGAGGCTGTTCCCATGGGGGTGCCTGTAGTGGGATCTCCTCTGGCCATCAGGTCGGACTGGTAAGGACATTATTACACAGAAGGCGGCATGTGGCAGTGTGGGTGTGACCTGTTCCTGTCCCTCGAACTTGGCGTGTGTCTTCTTTGTGCAAGTTTTGAAACTTTAATTCCATGTGTCTATATGTAAACAATATATAGTATTATCTCAGGTTTAAAAATGTTTCGTAAATGGAATCATGCTTGACGTCTGCTTTCGCGAGTTTCCCAGGCTACACAAGTTAGATCTATTCACGGGGGCTGTGCAGACCTGCCGAGTCCTCGTGGCAGTGGCCCCACTGGATTCCCCTGTGTGAACCAGTGGTTTTCTCCCGTCCCCTTGCTGGTGGGCACATTGCTCCCAATTACTTTTCCACTCCAGCTCCATAATCACTTATGCGGAATTCCCAAATCCCCAAATCTCTGAAAATCTAGTTTATTTTCCTTCTCTTTTGTAAGTTTGGGGCAAACTCATTTGGTCACAAAAACTGACCAGACAAGGTATGTCTAGTGTGTCTATTTATACTCTTCACGAATGGGGTATTATACCCTTTGGTGTCCTTGATGGGCGTGGTCAGGTATCGGGCACACAGCGAGCCTGGTTCCAATGTGTATAGCCACAGGCCCTGGTGCGGGGTAATACCTAAGGCAAGGTGAGCATCATGTTACTTTTCTAGAAACCTAAATCCTGAAATTCATTGCACCTGTGGGATTTCAGGTACAGAGCAGGAACCTTTATGAGGCTGAGCATGGATTTGTACGTCTCCTTGTGCATACATGGGAGGGTTACCTGGAGGTGGTGTTGCCGAGCTAAGGAACGGGTACAGATGAAACGTGCCCAGAGCGGCTGCTTTCTTCACACTCCCACCAGCAGCGGAAAAGGGAGCCTCTCTCCCTAGACCCACACCAATGCAGCACATCTCACTTGCTCTTGGTGGGGGGAAGGGTAGGATTATGGATGATTATCATTTTTAAAAAATATTTATTTTTTTGAGAGAGATCACAAGTAGGCATAGAGGCAGGCAGAGAGAGAGAGAGGAGGAAGCAGGCTCCCTGCTGAGCAGAGAGCCCGATGTGGGGCTTGATCCCACGACCCTGAGATCATGACCTAAGCGAAGGCAGAGGCTTAACCCACTGAGCCACCCAGGCACCCCTGATTATAATTTTTTAAAATACAGTTTTTGAAAGCAAACTTAAAAAGTTTTTTTAAAGACTTTATTTATTTATTTGACAGAAATCACAAGTAGGCAGAGAAGCAGGCAGGGAGAGAGAGGAAGGGAAGCAGGCTCCCTGCTGAGCGGAGAGCCCGACGCAGGGCTCGATCCCAGGACCCTGGGATCATGACCTGATCCAAAGGCAGAGGCTTTAACCCACTGGGCCACTCAGGCACCCCACAAACTTAACATTTTTAAAATAGTTTTTGATTTACAGAAAAATTGCAAAGATAGTAGAGAGAGTTCCTATAGGCCTCACACCCATTTTACCTGATTAATATATCATACTAGCATAGTACCTTTATCAGTGCACAATTCATAAGCCAGTATTAATAACGGCTAAGTCTACCTGGTGTCCCTCTTTCTGCCCCAGGATCCCATGCAGGACAGCACATGACATTTACTTGTTATGTCTACTTAGGCTCTTGGCTGTGACAGTTTGTCAGACTTTCCTTGTTTGTGATGACCTTGACAGTTAAGGAGCACTGGTCAGGAGTTTGGTAGAATGTCCCTCAAATGGGGCTTGTCTGGCATTTTTCTCCTAATTAGACTGAAGTTACAGGTCTTTGGCTGTGAGACCACAGAGGTGGAGTGCCCTTCTCAGCAGATTGTATGAAGGGTGCCTGGTATTCCTGTGACTTCCCACTGCTGGCATTGACTCTCGTCGCCTGGCCAAGGTCGTGTCTGTCACCCTTCCCCCTTCCAGTCTGGTTATACAGTGCTATTTGGAGGGAAGTCACTGTGCACAGCCTACACTCAGGGAGAGGGGTGCTATGTTCCATGCCCTGGAGAGCAGAGTACTTACATAAATTATTTGGAATTCTTCCCAACAGGAACATTGTCTATTTCCTTCCATAGGTGTATTCATTCAGTATGATATATACTGTATGGACTCATGGATATTCGTTTTGGGAGGTCTCTCTGTGGGCTCCTACGTCCCTTTGCCATACCCCTATCATGAAGGGTTTTTCCTTTTTCCTTGCTGCCTGGCACGACTAGCAAGTTGGTCCAGGTTCAGCTCGTATACTTTCTGCCCCAGTCCCAGAATCAGCCATTTCTCCAGGGAGTCTTGGCCCTTTGGTTGGAGATGGGATTCAAACCCAGGATCTGGTGCTCTGTGTGCACTTTGCTGCTGGGGCATTGTTGCTCAGTTGAGAGAGCAACGAAATCTGTGTGTGTAAACTGACACATGTATGTGCCCATTTCTATAAGTAATTCTACATGCAGCCATCTGCAGCTAGACAAAGCTAAACTCAGTTCATGCTGACGCCTCCAGCTCTAATTCACCGCCACACAAATCATTCTAGGCTCCTTCCTGGCTTCTCCGTGAGCTCCCATGCCAGCAGTGAGACGCCTCAGTTCACCACCCGCACAATCTGCTTCATTGTTCACCTCTGCTGTACGTGAGTCATGTTTTCAGAGATGACAGCCCACACCCCCCCGGGAAACAACTTTAGGGTGAAACGCCTCTTTTTAGCTCCCTTTGCCTTTAGCAAGAGACTCTGCTCATTTCCAGAGGTACTTAGGTCAGCATCTTTTTCTCCCAGCCCTGTCAGTTGAGTGTGCTTCACACATCTGTGATGCAACAGTCTGCATTCTGATCTGGTGTTAGGAAATCGTGCCTGTAAGAGATCCAGTCAAGGTTCAGGACAGACCGATGGGTGTTAATGTGACAATTAGCAAACATTGGTGTTTCAGATTCCATATTACCACTGTTAAGAAACTATTCCCTGTGCAATTTCGATTTAAACAAAATAATGCTTTTATTTGAAAAGACAATGAAGATGCTCCTTTCCAACTACAATCTATGTAAGATGCGATTTCTTCATGTATTTCCATCAAAACAACATATTGCAATGCAGTGAATGCAAAAATTCCGAATATCTTGCTGCCTTCGATGAAGCCTGAGATTAAAGGGATTTGTGAAAATGTAAAACCATGCTACACTTCTCAGTAATCCTAATTGTTTGAAGAATATTATTTCTTCATAAAAATGTTAGCATGTCATGTGCTTTTTGTGGTTATTTAAAAACGAATAAATATTTAAAATTTGTCAGTTTTAATATCTGAGATGGTACCTATCTATAAGAATGAGACACAAACAAGGTCTTTGGGGTCTTCAATAAATGTTAAGAGTGTAAATGACTGGAGAAGTTTCAGAATCACTGCCCGAGGGCAATTCTCCTGGTTCTGGCTGTATTTGCAATTAATTAGAGCCCGCAGGCTATGAAGATGCACGTTCATTTGGAGATTTTAGTCCAGCGGAGATGCAAAGCGTTTCTGCCCGCTGGAGTAGCTAAGCCACGGTCGCGTCCTCCGGCGGGCCACGGCCAGCTCTGCGCCCAAGCTGACGATCTCGCTGTTTCTCAAAGCGCTCATAAACGCCCAGCTCCTGCGCACGCTCCTGGAACCAGTCCTACCCTGCGCTGTTTCCCGCAGGGTTCGACCGTCGGAGGGCCTTCCCGGCAGGTGCTCGTTCCGCGTCTGACCGGCGTCGCGGTCGGAGCTCGCCGAGGCCGCACTCAGGCGGACCCTGAGGACTCGCCGTCCGGCGCAGACGACGCGCCGTAAGGGCATCGCACGACGAGAGCACTGCAGTGTGCGCCCCGCTCCGAGCTCCCTCCACGGCGCACTCGCGCACGCTAGTCTCCGCGCGCTCACTCCCGAGGCCGCTAACGCCACGCGCCCCCGGCGGGGACTCGGGCAACCCGGGACCAGCTCTCTCCCGAAACAGTTGCGGTGCCCCGCCCACCACGTGACAACACCGGGCTCACGTGACGCGGCCCGAGCCACACCCCTTCCGCCCGTTTTCAGCATGGCCGCTAGGCGCTCTCGGTCCCGCCGTCCCGGGCCTTCTCGCGCCTAGGAGCCACTTCGGGGCTCGCGTGTGGTTCTCCGCGAGGCTGCCCCGGAAGGCCGGCCGGGCTGCGAGGGCGGGGCTCGCGGCGGGGACGCCCGGTGCGCCGCGGCCCGGCCCGACCAGCGGGGGCCGGGCGGGCGCGGACCGGAAGTGGCGCCGGCGGCGGAGCCGTTACCGCAGCGTGCCGGAAGTGGCTGTGGGCCGGCGTCCGGGCCGCGCCCGCAGTGAGCAGCGTCTCCGCGGCCGGCGACGCCATGGAGCCCGGGGCGGCCGAGCTGTACGACCAGGCCCTGCTGGGCATCCTGCAGCACGTGGGCAATGTCCAGGACTTCCTGCGCGTGCTCTTCGGCTTCCTCTACCGCAAGACCGACTTCTACCGGTTGCTGCGCCACCCGTCCGACCGCATGGGCTTCCCGCCCGGCGCGGCGCAGGCCCTGGTGCTGCAGGTAGCGCGCGGCGGGCGGCGGGCGGCCTGGCGGGGGGAGGCCCCCGCTCCCGGCCTCGGTTCCCCTCGGGTGCTTCCCCGGCCCCGCCCCCAGCGGCAGCGCCCGCGAGTTTGCCGGGACGCCGCTGGGCGCGGGAGCCGAGCAGCCGGCGCTCGCGGGTCGGGTGTGGGCGGAAGCCGTCGCTGGGCTGGGAGGCCGGGCGTCCGGCTGCGGCGCGGGCCCGGGTCTCGTCCGGCTGCGGCGCGGGCCCGGGTCTCCTCCGCGCTGGGCGCGGGGGCCGGGGCGGGGCTGGCGCCGGAGCAGGTGTTACCGACCGAGCGTGCGTCGTCCGCGGAGCACCTAGCCGGGTGGGGCCGGGCTCTGACTGGGACGCGCTCGCCGCGGTCCGGGCGCTGACAGAGCCGTGCGGGGCGGCGCGGCGCGGGGCCAGAGCCCTTGCCAGGCACGGGGCAGGCGGCGGTTCGGAAGTCAGAGGACTGTCTTGCGGGGCAGGCGGGGTGCAGGTGCCGGCGGGCCCGGAGAGGGAGGAGCTGCTGCCGCGCCTCCCATATCGGAGTCCCGCAAGCCGCGCGGCCGGCTGTCCTGCTCCGCGGTGCCCGTGTGGAGAAGCAGAAGCTGGGTGTCGCGGCGCCCGCCAGAAAGGCAGAAAGGCCCCTCCGTCCTGGGGCCAGCGCCAGCCGAGTGGCGGGAAGGCTGCGGGATGGCTTCTCAAAGGCCATGAGGGAGGTGCGGGTGGAAGAGCCGCGGTCAGGCGAGGGTGGCCGCCCAGCGGTCTGTTCAGCGGGCGTAGGTGATCTCACCGCACTCCTGGAGCTGGCCCCCGGGCTCTGCGGTCGCCTTCCGGCTCTTTCCGCTGCAGAGTGGGAGAGCCTCCGGGGCTTGCAGGAAGGGGATTTGCTGAGTACCTGGGGGGCAGCCCTTGCCGTCTTAGCTGTTCCTCTGTTTAATCCCAGGGAGCCGGAAGGTTGGTCTTTGCCCTTGTTTGACGGGTGTTGCGGTCGCGGTGTAGGATAGACCCGTGGGGGCGCCGCAGACGGGGGGGGGGGGGGGGGAGACTGCCAGTGGTTTCAAACCTGGGTCACGGGAGTAAGGATAGTGCCGTCCCTGAACTGGCCCTGCGTTGAGGGCGAGAAGCTTAGTTTTAGGCAAGCCCGAATTGCAGACGAGTCTGGCGCTGTTGGAAGCACGGGACAGGGTGTTGCAGAGATGAGGAGCCAGAGCGCTGAGGGGAGGAAGAGCTGACAGTGGAGGGCAGCACCTTGCAGGACGACCCCAGTGGAGGGACGGGAGAGGCGGGGGGCTGCACGTGCGGTTGGGGGTGAAGGGAGTGGGCAGAGCGGAAGGTTTCAGAGAAACCCAGGGGCCGCTTCCCAGCATTTCTGCAGTTGGCTCTCAGCAGTCTGCGGTGCTGGAGGACCTTTGAGAAAGCAGGTGTTCCCGGGGTCTTTTGTCGGGCTGCTGAGGGCGGGTCCTGAGCTGCTGTTCTCTGCCAGGGGCCCTGCGCTCGTCCTGGGTCCAGTCTCAGAAGCCGGTCAGGCCTGTTGCCTGAGCATCAGGAAGGCCGGCTCCTCCTGGGCCTCGCTGAACCTGCCAGGAGAGTCTCCTCCGTGTCAGCAGAGGGGCTGGCAGGAGATAACTGACGTCTCTGCCCTCCCCACATGCTGCGGTTGCAGAGCGAGGGCTGGGTGGGCGGAGCAGTGGCATGTGTGGAGGGGGCAGTGTCGGCAGAGGCTGTGGACTCTGCGAGGAGCGTCGGTCCCTGCATCTGGGAGGTCCCGGGGCTGAGGGGACAGAGTCCTTGCTGTCGATTTTTTATGTGGAGTCAGGATGAAGGGCTGGGACGTCAGGAGGATGAGTGGCTCTGAGGACACAGTAAGGTGTCCTCAACACCAGCGTGAGAGGTGCGGCCAGGGGCTCGGGTTCCTGGAGGGAGTAGAAATGGGAATAGAAAAGAGTTCCACCTTAGCGCGGCCTGTGTCTTCCTCTGTGTGCGTGGCCGCTTCCAAGCGGAGCGCCACTTGGACGACCGCTCGCTTGCCTCTTCGCGGGCAGGAGCGCCGGCGAGTCCCTTAGCTTCTCTGGGCGTAGTTCTTCCTCATCTTTGAAGTGCCAGTGCTGCCTTCCTCCCACCATCTCCTGAAGGTTGTGAGAGTGTGAAAGCACGTGGTATAGTTCAGTAGTTAGCGACCTTCCTGTTTGCTGTCCTGCTCTGTGCAGGGAACTGGATGGTTTGATAGACAGGTGTATTCTGGCTGCTTGGAACAGGGCTGCTCCCGACCTGCCAGCACTTTCTGAAAGCAGCTTTACGTTCAGGGCCCAGCGGAGGGGCAGGTCCAGGGTTCCCGAGCGCCTTCTGTCTTGCCGGCCCTTCCTGCTGGCAGCATCTCCACAGAGGGGCCCTTTGCTGTGTCCATGAACCCGTCCACATTCCACCCCAGACACCCGCACCTTAGTTGGCATTAGGGTTCAGTGTTAGTGGTGCTCATTTTCCGGGGTTTGGACAAATACCTAACGACAGGTGTCTACCACGAGGAGTCTGTTCGCTGCTGGAGAAATCTCCCGTGCTCCCCTGCTCATTCCCCACTCCCGCTCCGCCCCGGCAACCGCCGATCTTCAGCGTGTCTGTAGTTTTGCCTTTTCCAGAATATCCTGGAATTGGAATCATGCAGAACATGTATAGGCTTTTCTGTGGGCTTCTTTGACTTTGTGGCATGATTTCAGTTTCCTTTAGGTCTTTTCATGGCGTGATCGCTCGTTTCTTTTCGGTGCTGAGCGATAAGGTTGCCGTGGTCTGGATGGATGGTTCACCCGCTGGCAGACAGCTCGGTTGCTTCCGTGGCATTTCCGAGCAGTGCTGCTGCGGTACCCGGGGGCAGGTTTTCTGTACGGATGCGTCTTCAATTCCTCTGGGTGGATAGCAGGGAGCAGCCTTGCTGAATGGACTGTGACAGCCCCCGTCCCCCCACGCAGCCCTCAGGGAGGCTCTCCCAGTCTTCCCTCTCCAGCTCCTGCAGACGGCCCTACTTCTCAGCGCCGCAGCCTTCCCCCCCGGTGGTCTGCTGGCCAGCGTGAGCTTTCCTTTGGGGTCTGCCACAGAGCCCTTCCTCACAAGGAACTTCCTTAGATTTCCGGGACTGGAGCGAGTGTCTGCGTGCTCTTCCTCCTCACGGCCCCTCCCGTTGGTGCTGCTGTGAGAGGGTCTGTGCCTGTGAAAAGTGCACACAGAACGCGTGTTTCCCGTTTCCTTGTGGGTGGAGAGTCCCAGGGTGTGTATGGGTGTCACTGTGTCCCGGGGAGGGCTGGTCCTCACACCGCAATGTCGAGTTCTTAGAGGATGGGATTTTTTTGTGTTCCTCACTCATCGTAGGGATATGCAGAGGTTTGTGGAATTGATTGCCACGTTCTCTTTCTTTCTTTCTTTTTTTTTTTTAAAGATTTATTTATCTATTTATTTGACAGAGATAACGAGTAGGCAGAGAGGTAGGCAGAGAGAGAGGAGGAAGCAGGCTCCCCGATGAGCAGAGAGCCCGATGCAGGGCTCGATCCCAGGACCCTGAGATCATGACCTGAGCCGAAGGCAGAGACTTTAACCCACTGAGCCACCCAGGCGCCCCTTTTTCTTTCTTTTTTAAAGATTACATATTTATTTGTTAGACACAGTGAGCACAAGCAGGGGGAGGGGTAAAAGCAGAGGGAGAAGCAGGCTCTGAGCAGGGAGCCCAACGCAGGGCTTGAGCCTAGGACCCCGGGATCCTGACCTGAGCCGAAGGTAGAGGCTTTGCCGGCTGAGCCCCCAGGTGCCCCCACTGCCAGGTTTTCTGAGAGCCACACCTGTGCCGTGTAGGAAGGCAGCGGCAGCTTGGTTATGCTGCTTACACTTTGTGTTCAACTCAATTCCCATCTTCTCTTCTCGAGTTTGAATTGCTGGCACCTTTGCAGCTCTTGGTACCAGGACAGTGTGTTCTTTCCCTGGCAGACGAGTCTTGCCGGGCACTATGACAGAAAGGAGAGGGAAGCCACGTGGTGACGCCTCCTTTAGACCCCAGTGTCCGGCTCGTGGGCATGTGGATACCGTGGCTTACAGGGTTTCGCTTCTGTTGCTCTCAGAACGCCTGTCAGAGATTGCTTTGTGGTGGCTCCTGGTCAAGTTGAAGCGTCTGTGTTTTGCTCGTGGGAACGCGTCACAGTTTCCTGTTCAGTCACTCTGCTCCGAGCCAGAGTTTGGGACCTTCCTGTGGCGTGCGTGGTTTCGTCCTGGGCAGGCGGACTCACTGTTGGGTTGCTGTTTGGTTTTAGGTGTTCACAGCCTTCGAGCACATGGCCCGGCAGGACGATGAGAAGAGGAGGAAGGAGCTGGAGGAGAAGGCCAGGAGGAAGGAGTCAGAGGAGGCCGAGGCCACGGCTGCTGAGCAGGAGCCAGTCCCGGCCCCGGGACAGGAGGTGGAGGTCGGCCCCGGGGCAGACTCAGGCGGGCTTCCGGGACCACGGGGTGCCGGACTGGAGGTAGCCCCCGGCTCGGAGGAGGCAGAGCCACCAGGAGCTCAGGCGGGGGCCGCCGAACTTCCAGAGGAACCCCCGGCCCTTCCCAAGTAAGAGTTTCTCCTTCACAGTTGCTCTCGTGCTCGGTATCTGCTGGCTTCGGGAGTCTGCGGTACCACTCTGTCTCTGCATTTATGGCACAAACTGTGCTTTGGATACACGGGGCTGGAGGTCACTTGGCTGTGGTCTTTTTTTCCTCCCTTGACGGCAAAGTAATGAACTGCCTGTCGTATGGCCAGTTCAGAGCCAGAGTGAGCGAGAGCGCGGGTGCCCGGATGCTTTCCCTGTGACCTGCCCTCCGTGTGTGGCTGGGACTCGGGGGCTTGGCTCCCTTCTTATCATGGGCGCACTGCTGGGGTGCGGGCCCCAGACCTTCAGGTGGGATGGGGGACCGTGGCCCCAGAGTCCTTGGAGACTGCTACTTTGTAAATGGACTTCTTGGCACGCAGTGGTTCAGTTTTCACCTCTGCAAAGCGAAGGTGAGCTTGCTGGCCCCTGCCTCAGGCTGTTGCGGTGGTCCGTGTGCCTGGGGTCGTTGTGTGCGCCCCCGGTCAGTCTGTGTGCCCTGGGGTCGGTCTGTGAGCCTGAGGCCCTGCGGCTGGGGCTTGGCTGCTGCCGGCTGGCCTTGCATCCAGCCCTGCGGGGCTCCTGCCTCCCGGTGCTATGCCCCGTCCTTCGCTGCCCCATGTGGATGCGAAGATCTGCTTGTGTGCGAGCTGTGGTGGTGTCTGAAAGGCAGCCCGATGTTGTCAGCCTGCTCCATTCTGGCACAGTCTGCCATCTTCCCGATGCTGCTGTGGTCCCTCCTCTGGCTTGGCTTCCCTGCGGTTATCTGCGTGCTCTCTGACCTGTTTTAGTGTCTCTGTGGTTCCTAGACAGTGAGGCAAAGCCGACAAGCTGTGGGGTCATACAACACGGGAGTGGGGGGATACACTTTGTGATGCTGATGTGGGGCAGGAGTGCAGAGGCGGAAAGGCCAGGCTGAACAGTGTGGCTCAGAGACCACTGGGGAAGAGCAGGGCTTGGATATGGAGCTCGGGTGGAGAAGGGGCAAAATAGGGTCTGGGGCCTGGTTGTGGGTGGGGACTTGATCAGAGAGCAGAGCTCGGATAGTTTCTTGGAGCCCAAAGAGCTTTCTTTCTTTCTTTTTTCTTTTTTTTAAGATTTTATTTATTTATTTGACAGAGAGAAATCACAAGTAGATGGAGAGGCAGGCAGAGAGAGAGAGAGAGAGGGAAGCAGGCTCCCCGCTGAGCAGAGAGCCCAATGTGGGACTCCATCCCAGGACCTTGAGATCATGACATGAGCCGAAGGCAGCGGCTTAACCCACTGAGCCACCCAGGCGCCCCCCAGAGAGCTTTCTGCAGCATTTCCTGTAGTGTGGTGCAGGTCTGCTGCTGGGCAGCATTTCAGCTTTCTGAAAGATTTTCAGTTTTCTGAAAATCTTTATTGGAGGTTCATTTCTGAACATGTGTTTGCTGTCTGTAGGGTTCCTGATAGATAGAAGCTGCTTTTTTTTCAGCACTTTAAAGAATGTAATGCCCTATTCTGTTGTCTTCTGATAAGAAGTGAGTGTTCTTTTGTTCCCCTCTGTAAGTCCCCGCATGCTTGTGAGATATTTATGATAAGTCTCAGCAATCTGGTGACCACCTGCTTCATGGTGGGGTCTCTGAGTTTGTGCCACTGGGGTTTCTGCACTTTGTTCTGCCTCTGTGTTGTGAACCCCCTTCTAAGATGCTCTTTGTGCGTCCTTGGGAGCCTTTTATTGCCCTGTCGTCAACTTTATTGTCTTTTCTTCTTTAGTGTCTGATCCTTAGTTAAATTCGTCACTGATTTTATTTATTTATTTATTTTTTAAAAAAGATTTTATTTATTTATTTGACAGACAGAGATTACAAGTAGGCAGAGAGACAGGCAGAGAGAGGAGGAAGCAGGCTCCCTAAGCAGAGAGCCCGACGTGGGGCTCGATCCCAGGACCCTGGGATCATGACCCGAGCTGAAGGCAGAGGCTTTAACCCACTGAGCCACCCAGGCGCCCCTATTTCTTTTAAGGTATTTTTCGGCTTTGCATTTCCTGTTGATTCTCTTTTACGGCTTTGATTTCTAGTACCCTTATTGTTTCTCTTAAAGTTGTTTAAAATGTTTATAATAGCTTTTTATCATCTTCATCTGCTAATTCCATCATTTCTGTAATTTTTTGTTTTATTGGTCTTTTCTCCTGATTTTGGGTCATATTTTCCTTCTCCTTTACATATCTGGTAATTGTTTTTTAAAGCTTTTATTAATCTGAGAGACCCAGAGTGCATGTGCAAGTGAGGGGGAGAGCAAGAGAGAGTAGCTCAGGCAGACTCTGTGCTGAGCGTGGATCCCTTGATCTCGGGCTTGATCTCAGGACCCTGAGATCACAACCTGAACTGAAATCAAGAGTCAGACACTTAACCGACTGAGCTACTCAGGCGCCCCATATCTGGTGATTTTTTATGGGATGCCTGCTGTTGTGGGTGTTATGTTGCTCCATGTCTGGATTTTATTTTTTTCCTTTAAAGAGTGTCGAGTTTTTTTTTTTTTTTTAAAGATTTTATTTATTTATTTGACAGAGATAGATCACAGTAGGAGAGAGGAAGGGAAGAGATCACAGAGAGAGGAAGGGAAGCAGGCCCCCTGCTGAGCAGAGAGCCCGATGTGGGACTCGATCCCAGGACCCTGAGATCATGACCTGAGCTGAAGGCAGCGACTTAACCCACTGAGCCACCCAGGCGCCCCAAGAGTGTCGAGTTTTGATCTTGAAGGTGTTATTTGCAGATCAGTATGACCTTTCAGAAACTTGTTTCTGAGCTTCTTGGGGGAGTATGTCCGGAGCACCTTTGATTCTATGGCTAGTTCTCCTTGTTTTAGAACATGGCCCTCTTGGGCTCTTCAGAATGTTCTGTTGTTGCTGCTTGAAACAGGAACACCTCCCACCGCTTTGTTAGTTTTGGGGTCATGCGGGCTAGTTCCCAGGAATGTCTGTCCTCCCTGTTACATCGCACGTGGGGGTGGTTGACGGCAAAGACTCAGATACTGCAGTTTTCTGAGCTCTCTCTGTGTGTAGCTGCCCTCTTCCAGGGCTCTTTGCATAAAATATTTGGGTATCAGAATGAAGACTGAGCATATACTTACTCACTTTAGTTTTATTTATTCTGGTATTACTCGTTTCAGCAAAATTTTGGAAGAGTGCCACATTTGCATTTGGGGAACGGTTATGGACATTTATAAACTATTTTAAAAGCTGACCAATGTGGGGATGTGACGGTCCATTTTCTGTGGCAGCCTGGCTGGGCCCCATCCCTGGGTATCATGGAGACGCTGACTTGGGTGTTGCTGTGAGGGTGTTTGCTGGAGGTGCTCGGCGTCTGTGACCCGGTGGCTTCAGGTAAGGGACATCGTCCTAGGTGACTGAATGGGTCTTACCCATCAGTTGAAGGGCACTGACAGCAGAGCCGGGGCTTCCCTGAAGCAGAAGAAATTGATGCCATGGAGGCGGTTTCACCCCCTTCCTGGAGAGCTCCGCTGTGGCTTGCCTGTGGATTTGGGCGCGGCCCAGCTGGCCGCCAAGGCTGCCTGAGTCGGTCGGTCTCTGGCATAACTTTCTGAACGTGTGTGCGGGGGTCCTGCTGGTTCTGTCTCTGGGTGAACCCTGATATTCGCAGATACTCTTGTCCTGGAATGTTGTATGACAACAGTGGTTTTCAAAGTGGTAATAAATTTGAAAATGTTTGAGGCTGTAGACATGCAGAGGAGCAGGCTGGCAGGAGACCAGTGACGAGTAGTGGCTGTCAGGACTGGTGGATTCGGGTCTCATTGTCCTCTGTTCCCTAATTTTCCTGCAGTGAACATACATTTTGTTTTATTAAATTCTTTTTTTGCATTTTGTTTTATTTTATTATTATTATTTTTTAAAAGATTTTATTTATTTGACAGACAGAGATCACAAGTAGGCAGAGAGGCAGGCAGAGAGAGGGGGAGGCAGGCTCCCTGCTGAGCAGAGTGCCCTATGCGGGGCTTGATCCCAGGATCCCAGGTTCTATTGTTATTATTTTTATTATCTTACTTTTTATTATTTTATTATTTTTATATAATAATAATTTTATATTATTTTATTATTTTATTTTTAAGATTTTATCTATTTTTTATTATTATTTTATTATTTATCTATTTTTTAAAAGATTTTATTTATTTATTTGACAGATCACAAGTAGGCAGAGAGGCAGAGAGAGAGAGAGAGAGAGGAGGAAGCAGGCTCCCTGCAGAGCAGAGAGCCCGATGCGGGGCTCGATCCCAGGACCCTGGGATCATGACCTGAGCTGAAGGCAGAGGCTTTAACCCACTGAGCCACCCAGGCGCCCCAATTTTTATATTATTTTATTATATTATTTTATTTTTAAGATTTTTCTATTTGTTGCAGGGAGTGGGGAGAGCAAGCATGAGGCAGGGGGGAGCGGCAGGCAGAGATGCAGAGAAGCAGGCTCACCACTGAGCAGGGAGCCCGATATGGGACTCAATTCCAAGACCCTGGGATTATGACCTGAGCCAAAGACAGATGCTTAACTGAGCTGCTAGGTGCCTTTTTTTTTTTTTTAAAGATTTTATTTATTTATTTGACAGATCACAAGTAGGCAGAGAGGCAGGCAGAGAGAGAGGGAAGTGGACTCCCTGCCGAGCAGAGAGCCTGACGCGGGGCTCGATCCCAGGACCCTGAGATCATGACCTGAGCCCAAGGCCAAGGCTTCACCCACTGAGCCACCCAGGTGCCCCATTTTTCTATTCTTGAACCCACAAGTTGTGTCCTGGGCCAGAATGAGAGCGAGTTGCTGGAGTTTTGTGCTGGTGTGGGTCCAGCGTGGCAGTGGGGCATGTTCTGGGAGAGCCGGTGCCGCAGGGCTGGCCCTTCCCTGTGCGGGAGTCTTCTTGGCCTTGGGGTACTCACTGGCTTCCCATGAACAAAGCAGGAAGTTGTGGCTCCCCCTGTCTTATTGCAGCGGGAGGGCAGTGTTGTGGACGGTCGGAAGGGCAGTGTGGAAGCCAGCCTTTTCCTCGTTCTCCCTTTAGTGGCACCCCTCCTGCCTCCCGTCGGTGCCAAAGACCTCGTGTCCCGTAACTGTAGCGCTCCGCGCCTCCCTTGATGGGGTGACACAAGGTGGGGGCTCTGGCCATGGGCACGCAGAAGCACGCCTGTTCTGGGCCCCCCGTCTGGCAGCCACTTACCCACGGTCTGGGCTGGTTGGGTGATTTCTGCTGCTCCTATTTGCCACCCCCCTGCCACCCCCTGTTGGCCGGTAGGGTCACATGTGTGCTCCTTGAACAGGAGCCTGGGCACTGGGGAACGAAGGAGGACAGCGTAGGCGCGGGCTCCTGCGTCCTCCGCACGCACACATGTCCTCCGCTGTCTGTCATGTGTGGCGCGGGCTGAGACACACTTACTAGAACGTGGCGGCTCGTCTCCAGACAGACGAGGCTCTGTCTGCCTGGGTCCTGGCTGTCTCTGTGGAGTCACCCTGTCCCCAATCCAGGCCTTGCCAGCCACAGATCTGTTTTCTGCCCCAGAGATGGTGCAGGGTATACTTTCTTTTGTATACAGTTACATACTGATTTTTATAGTAAAGCCACATGAATGGTATTTTGGGGGTCACTGAGGGGATGTTTGAGGGAAACTTGAATTGGGTCTAGTTTTCCCATTGCTGTGAATTTCATTCTTTGTCCTGCTCTGCTGTCATTGTCAGTAGGGATTTTCCAGGGAAAATCGGGAACGGGGCCTGCCCTGCTGCTTCAAGTGCTTGGTTTTGTTCCTTAGAGAGGAGATTGAGTTCCAGTTCACAGAGTTCCTGTGCACGCAGGGTGGTGTTTGAGAACGTGTCTGTGTCTGCACGGAGTCGTCCACAGCACACATCCCTCTGTCCCAGTGTTCACAGTGGGCTTGACTCCCGGGGTGCTGGGAAGCTTTAGAAACTGCAGCCCAGCATCACTGTACTGAAGGAGAGGGGGACAGGCTTTGGGCCCCTCTCAGAGCTCGGTGGGGCTCCGGTTTTGCGTTTTGTGCTTGCGGTCTTGTTCTGCACGGTGGTTGTGGCGGGGGTGGGCAGGCGGTGGCAGCGCCAAGGGTCCTCCCTGGCCTGGCATCCCTCTGCCGCCGGCCTGCCGTGGTTCCTGCAGCCCCCTCTAGAGGCCCGCAGGTGTCGCTGCCGCTGCCACACTGATTCCTGCATTTGCTGGTGCTGGCATACCGGCCAGAATCCACAAACGCTGGCTTTTGCCTTCATAAGTCACAAACAGAATTCTTTAAAAGAGAAGAAAGGGAAAGGAGAGATAAGCAGAGAGTAAATAATGACGTGGAAATGGTGTCTGCCCGGGAGCTGTGCCTGGATGGAGGACGGGTGCTCCGTTCTGCCGAGGTTGTGCAGCCATGTGCGTGGGGAGCACCGAGGCCGCCTGTTCCCTGCGTGGGAAGGGGTGGCAGGGAAACCCCGGCGTGCTGACCCGCCTCCCGGAGGCCTGGGAGAGCATGCAGTGCTGGGCAGCTGCTCGGTGCTCTCTCTCGCTTCAGTGGCGTGGCCTTCTTGTGCAGCTGCTGGAGGGGTTGGGTTGGGGTGCTGCCTGGGCAGGGGATGGCCTAGCTTGGAGGAAAGGTTTCAGCCTTCCTGCTCATACCCTCGGCAGAGGCTTTGTCCTTGTTCTGCTTCTCCTCTGGGTTCGGCTGCCCCCAGAGCCAGGTGCCGCCCTGTTCCTTGCTGCGCCCATCTGTGCGCACCCCTCAGCAGAGCCTTGCAGCACCTCTGTCCCTCCCTTCTGCACGTCACTGTGCCTTCTCAGAGCCCATGTCTCATCTCACTGTCTGCTTACACTGCTAGTTCCCCCGTGTTTCAGTGCTAGGGCCGAGAGCTGCGCTGCCCTGGGTGAGGGGAGCCCCCGATGCGTGCTCAGTACCTCTCCCTTGGGTCTGAGCCCTACGTGGCCTTGGGGAGGCTGCCATGGGAGCAGAAGGTGCAGCTCCCTGCTGGGGCGTCTGCTCCCTGAGAGCTGGGGTCCTTGGGTTTGTTGCTCAGCGGCTCCTTTGCTTGTTGGTCCTGGCCTTTTCAGGTGCCTGTGGCAGGGGGGGCCCCTTGGCAGAAACATGTGAACATACTTGAATGGCACCCCTGATGCCCGCTGTGTCCTCTGAAGAGAGAGGATTGACTGGAGGGCTGTGCAGGGAGCACTCCTCTAGGTCCCGGCTGCTGTTAGCAATGTTACTTCTCTTAAAAACAAGCTGTGCATTTTTCTTTCTAGTTACGCACAACATAGATTATTTGGAACATGAAGATGTGTCTAAAGAATAAGAACATTCTGCCGTTTCCGGTGTTCTGGGAGATTTTCTGGATTTTCTACCTTCTCTGTATGTGAACGCGTGTGTGCTGGTGTACACACATGTGCACGCAGAAGTTTTTCCAGTCGTGTTACGCTGTGGCTTCTGTTTCACCGAGTCTCTCCTGCCTCCCTGTTGCTGACTTTGAACCCACGTCGCCCACTGCGGAGGGCTGTGTGCCTTGAGCTCTTGTGCTCACACAGGGGTGTTGGCTGTCATCCCGTATGCAGAGAGCCGTGGACAGAAGCTGTGCCTAGGGGGGTGTCTGCCGGCCTTCCCTGTGGATTCATTTGTGCCTGCTCAGGGCTGTGCCTGTGGCCTCGGGGTCCATGTCCTGTGACCTCCGGGGCAGCAGCTACTGCCTGGCCCTCTGACCCCTCTCTCTGAAACTGCCCCTCCTCTATGAACCTGGGACGCTGAGCCCTCCGCAGGATGTATCTAGATCCTGAGGCAGGAGATCTGATTTTGGTTTTTGTTACGAGTATTTATTTCTTTCTAGAAGCTGCGTTTCGTCTTTATTTTGCAATGCGCTGATAGCTGACAGGCTTCGTTCTTAGAAGAGTTTGGCCTGCACATCTTACGACAGTGACTTCTCTTGACTGTTTTCAGTAATGGAAGTGTCTGGGCACAACGACCGGGTGCCCTGACGTTCAGGGTGGAGGGCTGTGGGGAGCACATGTGTGCGTCAGCGGGGAGGCATGTGGGGAACCTGGGGAGCTCGTCCGTCTGAAGTGTGTGTGGAGACGGAGGACCCGGTGTGCTTGCTTTTTACAGGTGAAGAGGTCTGCTTAAAATCATGCGGTTAGAAGATAGGGTTGGGGGACTCAAGTAAGAGTCAGTGCACGCAGAGGCCTGAACTCGGATATGTTTGCTTCATTGTGTTAAGAAAAAGGCGACTATTAACGGAATAATCTGACAGATCCTTTTCAGAAGTAAAACAACCGGTTTCTAGTTAAATGTTTTTCTAGAACATTAAAGAATGTAATTTTGTATGCTAGCTTTTTTTTTTTCATTGGAAAGAGCATATATGCCCCTTGTTGAAAATGCGTTAGGTAGAATTTAAATACAAAGGAGAGGAGACAGTAGGGAACCCGCCCATGTGTGCTCCAGGACCCTGTGTGTGCACGTGTGGGGTGCTCAGGTCAGCCTTAGCGCCTGACCCCTCCTGCGCCGTGAAGCATCTGCCTCATTGTTTCATCTGTATGTACTCCGAAACCCTTGAAGCTTCCAGGTTTTTCTATAGCTTACTTAATGATAAAGTTCTGTTGGAATCTACAAATAAGGCTTCAGCCACATGCCGTTTATTTCTCTTTTCTTTCCCTACACTTTATTTGTTAAAAAAAGAGCCCGGGTGTCTGGCCGTGGAGCACGTGACTCACCATCTTGGGGTCTTGAGTTCAGGCCCCCACATTGGGCATCTAGCTCGCCTGAACGCACATCAGACTGTGGTGTGTGCAGTTTCCCGCTGACTGTCGCACAGTGAAGGAAATCAGCAGTTACGTTTACGGTGCATGTGTTGGGCGAGTTACATACAGTAGGAGTGTGTAGTGGAAGTGCGCTCTCCCTAAGGGGACCGTTGTGTGTGCTTTCTTTTGTAAATGTTTCTGTTTTATACAGTTCCTGTGTGTCGTGTTTGTAGGTATATACATCTGCCTGTCTTCTGGCCCCTGTCTGTACGCTGTGTGTGGACTTCCTCCTACCCCCGGAGAGTGCTGGGGTCTACCCGCTCTCCTGGCGCAGGCGCCCTGGATCAGGTCCCTGTGCTGCAGTGAAGGACCCAGGGAACGTTGGAGATGAGCCATGGAACCTGGGTTGGCCTTGAAATTGCTGGGGCTTCAGAATGCTGATTACTGGGCCAGCCCGCAGCGATCTGATTGAAATTCCTTGGGTGGACCCTGTGTTGTGATTTCCAGAAGCTTTGCAGGCTCCTCTGACTGTAGCCGAGATTCCTCCTCCCAGCGCCTCCAGCTCCCCCACTGTGTGGCGTAGTGCCGTAGTGCATGGCTTAGAGTCCCTGCGGGGAGGGTAGCTAGGTTGTTTCGGGTGTCGCGAAAGGTTGTTTCTGCTGTCGCGAAGGGTGCTGCACTGAGTGTGCTGTATGCGCCCCTGGGACAGTGTATGAGTGTCTTTCTGGTTCTGTACAAATTTTAGGATTGTTTGTTCTAGCTCTGTGAAAAATGCTGTTGGTATTTTGATAGGGATTCCATTAAATCTGTAGACTCTTTTGGATAGTGTAGAGATTTTAACAACATTTGTTCTTCCAGCCTGTGAGCATGGAGTGTCCTCCCATTTCTGGTCCTCTTCAAGTTCTTTCATGAGTGTTGTACAGTTTTCAGAGCGCAGGTCTTTCACCTTTTTGGTTAAACTTATTCATGGGTATTTTATTTTTGCTGCGGTTGTAGATGGGATTGTTCTTAATTTCTCTTTCTGCTGCTTCATTGTTAGTGTATAGAAATGTAATGGATTCCTGTATGTGGATTTTGTGTTGTGCCACTGTCCTGAATTGTCATTTCTAGTAGCTTTTTGGTGGCGTCTTTAGCGTTTTCAATATCTAGTGTCATGTCGTGTGCCTAAAGTAGAGGTTTTATTTCTTCCTTACCAGTGTGAATGCCTTTTTTTCTTTTCTTGTCTGATCGCTGTGGCTACAATTTCCAGTACTACGTTGAATAAAAGTGTTGGGAGTGGACGTCCCTGTCTTGTTCCTGATGTTAGGGAGAGAGCTCTCCGTTTTTCCCCATCGAGTAGGGCATTGCAGGTTTTTCATGTAAGGCCTTTGTTCTGTTGAGGTGTGTTTGCTCCAGACCCACTTTGTTGAGGGTCCTTACTGTGAACTGATGTTGTACTTTGTTAGTTGCTTTTTCTGCATCCGCTGAAATAATCATCCGGTCTTTATCCTTTCTGTCATGGATGTGATGAGTCACACTGATTGAGTGGCATACATTGAATCATCCTTGCATCCTGGGAATAAGTCCCTCTTGATCATGGTGAATGATGCTTCTAATGTGTTGCTGGATTTGGTTTGCTAATGTTTTATTGAGAAATTTTCTGCCCTTGCTCATCGGTGGTACTGGCTGGTCCTCTTTTTTAGTGGAGTCTTTGTCTGGATTTGGTATCAGGGCAATGCTGTTGACCCTGTTTACTTGTGACCCTCCATCCCAGCACCTGGAACGTGCCTGGCACGTAGTTGGCCCTCGGTACCAGATGAGTGCATGAGTGGTTCAAGTTTAAAGTCAGGTCAAAAAACAACCCTTTGAGGGGCGCCTGGGTGGCTCAGTGGGTTAAGCCTCTACCTTCAGCTCAGGTCATGATCCCAGGGGCCTGGGATCGAGTCCCCCATTGGGCTCTCTGCTCAGGAGGGAGCCTGCTTCTCCTCATCTCTCTGTCTGTCTCTCTGCCTATTTGTGATCTCTCTCTCTGTCAAATAAATCTTTAAAAAAAAAAAATAAAAACAACCCTTTGAGCTTGAGCGCATCTAGTGAAAGTCGTCACCTAGTAGCTTTCTGTGTCTCTTGAGTTTTCGAGTACCACCCTTCACACTGGCATCTGTTCCGCTTGTCCCTCATGCCTTTTAAGGCAACTTGGTGTTCTTCAGACTCCCTAGCCGGGTCCTGAGGCTGCTGTGGCCTTTCCCTGAGAGGTCAGGTGCTCAGCCTCCCTGGCGACATGAGCCCCCACGGGAGGGAGCCAGGACAGTGTGCTGGGGGCCTACTCCACACAGGCCTCAGGCTTGTGAGCCAGACCCCAGGCTACACGCCTCACGCCTGGAAGTGGAACCTGGGACACCCTCGGTGTAGTACGATAGGCGGAGTTTGGGCACCTGCCCGTTGGAGGGTCAGGGCCTCAAGCAGGGCCCGGGTGTACGGGCAGCCTCGTCTGGAAGCTTCCGTGAGGCCCCTGGGGGTCACGTGACCGTGTGCATCGGGCGTGTCCGGTCCTCTGCCAGCAGAGGAGCCAGCCCTGGAGCCGGGTTTGACTGCCGAGCAGGGCCAGCGCATGCTCCGTCCGCGCCTCTCAGCTTCTGCCTGTCCGCACGCTCTTAAAAACTTCGCGTTTGCACCTAACTCAGGTCTGCGAAGAAAAACGTTGCCAAGGTCGTACTGGCGTCAGTGTCTTCCGTAACCGTGGGCGGCTGAGAGCTCCCCTGAACTTTGTTCCATGTTGCCATTTTTCCAGTAGTGTCTCTTATCCCAGCCCAGGAGGTGGCCCGTGGTCATCACTGCGTTTGGTGCCCAGTTCCTCCATCTTGTCTCTCAGGACTTGGACACTTTTCGGGAGGGCTGGCGTCTCTTTCTCCTGGCAGGGTGTCCCTCAGTGTGGCTTTGTCTTGCTCCCTGCGACCAGCTGAGGTGGTGGCAGTGGCCACCGTGCTTCTCTGCTGAGGCGTTCCTCTGCCCCCTGTGTCACTCCTGAGGTGTGTTGTCAGAGGTGTGTTGTGACGCAGTGTGCGTCTTGTTTCCCCAGGTAGTTTCCCCCACAAACAGCTGTCAACCATTGTCGCCTGACGCTGTGATCGCTGAGGTGGCCGCTAGGTTGTGACTCTGCTCCTGTCCTTGCTTCTGCTGTCATCCTAGGAGGAGAGGCTGCTCTCTCTCCTCCCTCGCTCAGTCATGGGTGCGATTATGTGTGTGCATTGTGCGCACTGATGATGTCCCCTCCCTGGTTTTGCTGCTCGCGGTGTCCCTTCCAGGGGATGCGTCCTTTTCAGGTGTGGACATTGTCTCTCAGCCTGGCTCTGTGTCCCTGCACCACGTGATGTGCGGGTCCTCCCGTAGGCCCATCGGCAGCCTGGGCCTTGGACCGGAGAACCAGGGTTTGGGGCTGGGCTCCAGGCCTGGTGTTTGATGTCTTTCCTGGTGTGTTTCTCGTTACCCTCTGTACCCTCCTGCTCAGCTTTTCCCCTCCTGACTGCAGCTCTCACTTCCCTTCTTTGAAATGTGGGGTACAGATGGGAGTAGAGCCTTTGAAACGTGGGGTACAGATGGGAGTAGGTAGAGTACAGATGGGAGAATGCCCTCTGCATTCACGTGCCAGCTATGAGTCACTCAGCCTCTGGCCTTGGGGCCGCTGTTGCCTGCCTGGGAACAAGGGAGGCTCCAGGCTTCCAGGCCTGGCAGGGCTGTGCGCGGCGGTGCGGGGAGTGTGTCGTCTGGAGCTGAGCGTGGGGCCTCTGCTTCTACTTGGTGGGGCCTGGGGCGTGAGTGTGTGGGTCCTTTGTCTCGGGACCTGGGCGGCTGGTGGGCAGGGTTGCCAGCCTGCATGGGCCTCTGACTGGAGGCTGTGGGGATGGAGGGCTGGGCGCTCCTCCATCACCAAGGATGAGAGCCGTGCTGCTTCCTGCGGCCGCACTGTCGCCTTGTGGGGTTGGAAGGAGCTTCTCCCCTCTGTGGGGCAGCTGTGGCTTACTGCAGGCCCAGCCTGGGGGGTGGCAGGGGGCCGTTGGCAGGAAGGCGGCCTGCGCCCTTCAGGGGTCCACAGGAGGGGTCCCCGTGCTCTCAGACAGCATCTTCTCTCTGGGGGGGATGGGCGCAGTGGGTTCCAGCCTCTCCCCCCATCCCCCGGGGCTATCCTTCCCCGTGCACGGCATCCCAGTGCAGGCAGGCCTCCGAGAGCCTTCTGTTCCGCTGCTGCTTGAGCTCCACAGTAAGTGGGTGGTAGGACGAGCTGTGACCTAAAAACACTCGAGCGCGTTCCAGGAGTCCCTGGGGAAGCGGAGTACAGTAGGAGGGATGTCATTTCAGATGTTCGTGTCCGCCCAGGAGAACACTCTTCCAGGTCCTTGTTTCCTCTTGCTGCGGAAGGCGGTGCTGCTGACGCCATGACCTGCTGCCTGCGCCCCAGCTGCGCCCCCTGGGGGCGGGGTGTACGGGGTGGGCATGGGGGCGACTGACTCCCTGACTTGCTCCGGGGCTGCCTGCCTATCCTGCCCCCTCTCTTGGGTCCCGCGTAAGAGAAGAGAGAGAACCCTGCTGTACCCCCAGGAAAATAAGCCCCAGAATCCTCAGAGCGGAAGCAGCAGACCCCACCTCACAGGAAGGCGGGGGCGCAGCCCCCCACAAGGGCCCACACACGCCCCTTTGCAGCTGGGGAGAGCTAGCTGTAGCTTGCCACGCATTTCAGGTTGAGGCTGCATCTGCTTGATGATGGGGACGCTGAGGGGGCCCCTGGACGATGTGCTCAGTGGGTCTGGCGGCCTATCCTGCTATGTCCAGCAGCTGCCCCCCGCGGGTCCAGCGGTCACCGCCGCACTGCCTCTCTGCGCCAGCTCTCGTCCCCGTGCCGTGTCTGCTTGGGCGCCTTGGGTTTCGCCTGTATTTAGATCGGTTTCCATGGTAGCCCTCCTGCCTTGGAGCTTCCTTCCCCCCAAATGTTTTTTTCCTGGCATTTTGGACTGCCGCCTGCAGATATTTGAAGAGATCGTGGCAGTGGAAAAGAGGGTGCGGTGGATCTTCTGTTTCCTTGACCGGGACCCCTGCCTCCGTGTCTCCACGGGGAGCCCTTTTGGGAGAATTGTGCAGGCAGGAGGATCCTGGCTGCCTCGGGCTCCCAGCCAAGTGAGCGGGCACGGTTGTGGCACACCGGTCCGCACTCAGGACCTCCCCCACATGCTGCCCGCACCCCCTGCCGCCCACGGTTGGTTTTGCACGGTGGTTCCGTGCCCACGCATCCACACCGGCCTCGCCAGTGCTGTGGATTCTCTGGGCCAGCTGCCTGGGGTGCCTTGCTCAGTTCTGCCCACGGCTTGGTGTCTGCTCTGCTGGCTTTGTTCTGGAATCAGAGCTCAGCGTGGATGAAGCACTTGACCGTGAGGTCTGCAAAAGGGGCACTTGTTCATTGAGGAAAACTAGGAAGTACAGGTTCAACCAAGATGAAAGGAGTAGGAGTGTCCCCCGAGGGCCACCCCGTGGCTTAGTCCGGCTCTTGGTTTTTGGCCTAGGTCATGATCTCAGGGCTGTGGGATCGAGCCCCACGTCAGGCACCTTGCTCATCAGGCTTGAGACTCTCTTTCCCTTTGCCTTCCCCCCATGCTTTCATGAGTTCTTGCTAAAATAAACAAGTATGTGTCCTGACACTGAGGGAATGACAGTTGTGTGTCCTGTGGTCACCAAGTCCTGCCCTGCTGGGCCCCCACTGAGTCTGGGCCCCTCTTGTCCTGCAGACACCTAGAGCCCACCTTCCCGCATAGATAGTGTGAGTCAGCTACCGTGGCGGATGCGTGCCCTGCTGGCAGGGGTGGGCCCGCCTGTTCCCAGCAAATGGGCGCGGAGCAGGGGGAGCAGCCTGAGGGCTGAGGGCGGCTGTGAGTCCTTCCCAACGCCGGTGGGCGTGCAGGCAGGGCGGTGAGGGCTGGCGCACATGTCTGGGCAGGCCCGCGGTGCAGGTGGCCAGGACCCTCCCCTCCAAGGGGCCGCTGCCCAGCAGCTGCGGTCCAGCCCTGCGTGAGGTGAGCCCTATTTCCCACGGGAACTAGATCGTGTGGCCTCGCTTTTGCCAGTTAGCCTGCTGTCGTCCTGCGGGACGGTTTTCCGGAGGAGCCTGAAAGGTCGTAAAGACCCAGATTGTCCCCATTTCATTTGGAGAGTGTGTTTTCTTGCAGTGTCTCCTTATGCTTTGGAGCAGTGGCAAGACCCTTGTGAGGAGCTGCAGAGCCACCAGAAATGACTCCCCGAGTTCAGCTTTGGAGCGGCGCTGTTCCCTTTCAGCGAGCGCGACCGGCCCGTGCGCAGACAGCGGCTGTGGTGTTGGAGTCTGTATCTGTCCCCGGTGTGTCTTGGGGACGTGAGCACACCTGCTTGGCATCCCGTGGCCTCAGCCTCTCCAGGAAGCTGGCTTTCCTCGGGCTCTGCTGAGCCGCGGCTGTGCATTCCAGGGTCCCATCGCCCAGCGAAGTCTGTCACCTTTCCATGGCTGTGCACTCCAGCCCTGGGGTGCGGCCTGGGCTCCAAGCCGGCTGCCGCACTGTGGGAGCGGAGCCCTGGTGTCTGCCTCCCAGCTGTGCTCTGGACTGTGTGCTGCCCATTCGGGTGTGCGTGCGTGCGTGCGTGCACGCCCGTGTGTACAGAGGGGGTATGTGCACAGAGCTGGGCTTTGAGTCTTCGCCCCCCCACCCCGTGCCTGCTCGTTCGCCTGAGCGTGCAAACAGGCTGCCCCGTGCGTATGTGTGCACACATGAGAATACACGTGTGAGCCCCACAGCCCTGCCTTGTGTGTGAGGGTCGTTCTGCCTTCTCTTCAGGCCCCGCGCGGCCTGTGAGTGCTGGGCTCCAGCCCGTGTCTGTTGTGTGCCTGCTGGCCGAGGCTGTGGCCCTGTTGAGCGTTTCACGTTGTCCTCGGGTGTCTTCTGACTCAGAGCTGTGCGGGAAGGGGGTGCTGGAAGATGGGCCCCTGCAGCCAAGATGACATGCCGCCCACGTCTGCTGTGGGTGTAGCTTCAGGTACAGCCTGGCGTGTTCTGCGAACTGCACATTGCCCTAAGTCGCCACCCAGAACGAGCTCTTCTCAGATGGGAAAGAACTGGAAGCTTCTCCAGGACCCCCCCCATTTCCCCCCTTCCCTGTTGTTAGGTAGGGCACCCCAGCCTGTGTGGACGGCTCTGCACAACATGTGACAGCCTGTCCCTACAGCTGGGCTGGGGACGCGCTACACTCTGGAGTCAAGCTTGCCCGGAAGAGGGGCGCGCTGACAGCTTAGTGCTTACCTGGATGACGTGTGACATTGTAGTTCCACACCATATCGTTTTCTGAGAACGCTCTCTGTGTCTTCTGCCCGTTTTCTGTGAGACTGTGAGACCTTATTGTTTTGTCCTTCGGTTTTTCAGAGCTCCCTATGTATACTGGGAAAATTAGGTCTTTATTTGTAATATACTTTTTCCAATTTATTTGTCTTTTTTTGTTTTTGACGTTGCTTATAATTTTTTTTCCAAGCAAAGGTGTTTAATATTTAAAATGTTTGTTATAAAATACATTAGTCTTTTATTTTTATTTATATTATATTTCACGTTTATATTTTTATTTTTTGCATTGGGATTTTGAGTTAGAAAGCCCTCCCTACAATGAGGTTATGAAGGATTTCGCCGTTTCCTCGTTTGTACACTTTGTAATTCCATGGGTGCGATCTGTGGCGTCCTCGCCATGTTCGCGCCTTAGTCCATCTGCTGCATCTGTGTGCGTGAGCCACGGTCCCCCTGGTCCCCCTGGCATTTGTTACAAAACGCAGGGGCTGGGTTCAGGAAGAGAGTCGAGTTGTTGGCGTCAGCAAGCTGTGGGACCTCTCAGGACAGGCCCAGCTCGTGTGCCCCTCTGTTGTGGCTGGGGCAGCGGGCAGACCCGCATGCATGTGGATCAGCGCACTGCTCGGGTTCACGGGAGCGTCATGCTCCCCCATCGGACCATCTTAGTCTGGAGCTCTGTGAAGCCGCGCGAGGATGGGGCTGGGCCTTCACGAGCCCACCGCGTCCCCCGGAGCCAGGCAGAGCCCTGCGGACGCCCCTGCTGGCAGGTGGCAGTGTCCTGCCTCGTGTCTGGTTTCACTCTTCAGACCCTTACGTTTATCTGCAGAGATGTCTCCAGGAGAGACGTCTCTCTGCCGGAGAGCAGCTTGGTGTCCATTTATATAAAATGTGAAAACTAGGTTTCCTTATAAGCTGTTCTCTAAACCCTGCCCGACTGGCGCTCGCTCCCTCTTTATAAGTGTTTTGCGGCCCTGCCCAGCACTACCTTGAGGTAGAGGCTCCTGGCGTGGTCACCTGAGCAGTGCTGCAGGGGCTGCGAGTTTCAGGAAGGTGGGGAACTTGCCATAGAGCTCAGAATCAAACACGCTTACAGAGTTGTGTGCTTGGGAAATGTACGTTGTAAGGAGACCAGGTGAAAAATGGAGTTTCTGTCTACACTAGAGCTGGGCTCCAGGCTTCCACCTGCTGGCGCCTGGTGGGGTGTGTGGAGGGTGTGGGGCCTGGAACCACCAGCCCCCACCAAGCCTCCCATGCTGGGCAGCACCCCTGCCTCTGAGAGCAGCCCCTCAGCTGGAACTTTCTTTTTTGCAAGGGTGGGGTGACCTGCTTCAGGGTTTCTTTAACCCATGGAGTGTTAAGGTCGTATCTGGATGAACTTTGGCTGGGGATTTTCCTGGAGACACAGCTGTCTGGTGATGGTGCGGGAGCAGCGTGTGTGCTGCTCTGCAGGTGACCTTGCCGCGGGTGTACTGAGGACGCTTGGGAGGGTCATTTCTGTCTTCATGTTAACATTTTTATATGAAATTTCACAGCAGTTTATGGAATATGTTTTTTTTTTAAGATTTTATTTATTTATTTGTTTGACACACAAATCACAAGTAGGCAGAGAGGCAGGCAGAGAGAGAGGAGGAAGCAGGTTCCCCGCTGAGCAGAGAGCCCGATGCGGGGCTCGATCCCAGGACCCTGGAATCATGACCTGAGCGCAAGGCTGACGCTTAATCTGCTGAGCCACCCAGGCACCCCTGGAATATGTTGTTTGCAAGCAAAATATGTCCAGGTCTTTGGTGAAGTTGCTGGACATGTCCTCTAGGACACGGGCACTGTACAGTTCGTGTCTCCTCCTCCCCGTGTGTGCACATAGGTCTGTGCAAGACTACTGGCTCTGGGCCATGGAAGAACTCTCTCTTTGTACCTGCACTGCCCGTGTTCGTGCTTCGCCGTGCTGAGGCATCTGCCTGGGAGACCGCCTGCTCAGCCGGCAGGTCAGAGCACTGTGCCATTTGCTGTAGGAGCCCCGGCATCACGTGCTCATCCCAGGTGTGGGCACTTTCCTCGAAGGCCCCAGGGGCTGCCGTGTCCCATCTGTCTTGGCTTGGCTCCCAGGCTTCTCTCCGTCTCTCTTATAGGCACTGAGGGCTCCACGAGTGATGTTTGAGGGGCTGGCCGTGTGCGAACACGGATGGACAGCTGCATCCCAGCACCCAGGACACCCAGCATGCTTCTCTTCTGCAGAAGGTGTGCTGGGCAGGTCATGGGACCCGTGTGGGGGCCGGTAGGCAGGAGGGCCCTCCCTGGGGGGCTGGAGTCTGGAAGGAGCGTTGGTGGGGGGCACCTAGGGAATGTGCTGCTGGGAAAGAGTTAGGGCACAGTTCAAGCAGCTTTGAAGAGACAGAGTTCTTCCAGCAGAGGAAAGCTGAAAGCCCTCCATGCAGGGCTTGTGGGAAGGCTGGTGGCCACCGTTGGGTGGTGGAGTCAGTTCCCAGGGAGTGTACTGTGCCTTGTGTGAATGCAGTGCAAAGTGCAAATTGGAGTTTCCTCTGCAGCCAGCACTTAAACTCTAGATCTTTCTTTTCCCCACAGAGTTGAAGCACTGGGTCCTTCTGTCCTTTATGTCCATGCGGCCCTCCTGCTCTCCTCTCCTCGTTTGAGGAGGCTGATTCTCTAATGTCCTTCGGGGAGAGGACAAGGGTCACTAGGCGTCAGGGCTAAAAGCTGTTTTTGTGTGTGTTTTGGTTTTTTTTCCTCGGGTCATCTAGCTTTGGTGTTGGTGACATTACGTGTACTGCTGGGTGTCGGAAAGGGCTTGTGGCTGAGGGTGGTGTGCTCCGCCGACAGCCTGTGGGCCGGGGGCCACGTCCTGACCGCCTGTCCTAGAGAGTGGGTTTTGGTGGTACTGAGACCTGCATGATATTACTTTTGCTTAGGTTGTGCCACTGTGGTGAGAAGAGACACGAAGTTTCCACACTGTGATTTACCCACGGCATTTGCCTCTGTTCATTGCTCCAGCGCCTGGATTCTGGCCACTGCCCTTCTCTTGGGTTTGTAAATAAGATTCGTGTTCCTTCTTGTGCACTGCTTTCCTCTTTCCGGTTGATCCCGCCAGGGATTTGATCATGTGTCTTATCTCTGGTGATTTCCCCTGTTGGATTTTAGGAAAGTTCTGTCTCCCTTCATGCCACAGTGTGGATGCACCATCGTCTGTGAAAGGGACCAAGACTGCCCTTTGATGTTTGATTCCTTTAAAATGAACATCACTTGACATGGGTAGCTTCTGCCTTACACCCTTGTGATCTTCAGCTGATGTCACGGTGAAACTGCGTGTAACTGGAGGGTTATTGCTGGTTTCCTCTCATGAACTGTGCTGCGGGAAGCTGGCGTGTCGTGTTATCGCAGCTTCCACTCCTCTCCAGCTGTATTCACGCATGGAAAGTCATCCTGGAGAGTTGGACACAATTCCGTGTGTCCCGAGATCAGTGGACAAGCAGGTATTGATTATGTGTGTTGCGTTTAGGAATGGCATCTTTCCCGCTGTGTGCTACAGCTCGTGGAAGGGAAGCGGTTACTTAATTATAAGAGTAATAAAAGCAAGGGCGAGAAAATTTGGGAAACAAAATTGTTCAGGTTTCATCATGATTAGTATCTTGTCGAAATTTCCAGTTAAAAACTACATTTACAATTTGTTAGATCGTTTTAACGTTAGAAAATCTTTGGCCACTGTAACAGGTGAGTCACAAATACGTATGTGTAAAAATAAATTCTTTCTCCAATTCCATAGCTGACGGTGGTTAATACGGGGAACCTGCTCACGCACCTTTCTCACGCTCGCATGCGCGCAGATGGCTGAAATCGGACCCCAGAGCCCGCGCCGCAGGGCCCTTCAGCAGGTGCGGTGACGTTCTGATCGTCGTTACAGGATGCACAGCCGTTGCTGCCGTCAGTTCTATGCATCGTTAGTACCCCCAAAAGAGCTTCCCTCCCCATTTCTCCCCTAACTTCCCAGCTCTAGGGAACCTCCAGTCTACTTTGTGTGTCTATAGTTTTGCCATTTTTGACAAAATAGTGGCATTTTGTGTACTTGGAGTCACGCCAGCTGTGGGCAGGGGTCTGGCTGCTTTGGCTCCGCACAGCCTCTGCCAGTTCGCCCGTATTAGTGGGAGGTGTCAGCACCTCGTTCCTCGTGCTGAGTCCTACTCCGCTGTGTGGACGCACCAACTGACTGATGAAGGCCTGCTTCACGGACATCCGGCTTGTCTGTACAAGGAACAGTGCTATAAGTATTTGTGTCTGTGTGGACACACGGCTCTGTTTCCTCGGGCGCAGCCCTGGCAGTGCCTGGCGGAATCCGACACTAGCTCTGTGTTTAGCCTTTTGAGACACCATGAGACTTCTCTAGAGCAGCTGCCCCTGTGCACTAGCGCCCGGTGGGGTGCCGGTTTCTCTACAGCCTTGTCAACACTTGTTACTGTCTGTCTTTTTGGTCATAACCATCCTCCTGGTTTAGATTGGCATTACCCAATGACTGAAAATGTCGCATATTTTTTTCATGTACTTATTGACCATTTGTACATCTTCGTTGGAGAAATGCCTGTTTGGACCTGTCACTCACTTTTTAATTGGGTTGTCATTTTATCCGTAAATAGAAGAGTTCTTTATATATTCTGGATGTGAGACCCTTTTCAGATAAATGATTTGCCAGTATTTTCTCCCATTCTGTGGGTTCCCTTTTTTCTTTCTTGACATTGACAAGATGCACAAAAATCTTTAATTTTGATGAGGTCTGATTTATCTCGGTTTTTTTTGGTTGCATGTGCTTGTGGTAGCCCAAGATCACCATGATTTACTCTTGTATTTTTTCCTAGAGTTTTATGTAACCTGCTGAGTTCTTTTCTGTGTGTGTGAGGTCATGTTCCATATGGATATCCGGTTGTCCCAGCATCGGTTGTTGGAAAGACTGTCATTTCCTTGTCCAGTGGACCTGGTTTCCTTGTTGAGAAGCCATTGGCCATGAACCTCCAAGTTTCTTTTTGGACCCTCAGTTTTATTCTGTTGAATCCTGTGCCTGTTCTGTGCTAATGCCGTGCTGTCGCGACTACTGTGGGGGTCAGGACGCTGTGAAATTGGGATGTGTGAGTCTTCTAATTGGCCTTCCTTTTTCAAGATTGTTTGGGCTTTTTTTTTTTTTTTTTTTTTTTTTTGTCTTAAGAGAGCATGAACACGGTAGCAGGGGCGGAGGCAGAGGCAGACTCTCCAGCAGACTCCCCATGGAGCACAGAGCCCGCTGCGGGGCTCCATCCCAGCACCTGAGATGATGGCCTGAGCAGAAATGAAAGAGTTGGGACGTGTACCTGACTGCGCCACCCAGGATCCCCTGTTTTGGCTGTTCTGTCCTTGCATTTCTACGTAGGTTTCGGAGTCAGCTTGTCTGTTCCTGCCCAGAAGCCAGTTGCAGTCCTGACACACGCTGTGCTGGCCGTGGACTCATCTGGGGTGCATTGCTGCCTTACTATTGCTTGTCTTCCTGTCCGTGACCTTGAGATGCCTGTTTTATTTGCTCTTCTTTAGTTCTTTCTGCCATGTTTTATTGTTTTTGGAGACTCAGTTTTGTGGGGTTATTTTTGGCCATTAAATTTGTTCCTCAGTATTTTATTTTATTTATTTATTTTTTAATAGTAAGTTTTATTTATGTCGGTAACCTGTGCACCCAGCATGGGGCTTGAACCCAGGGCCTCACGAGCGAGCCTGCACGCTGCATGGGCTGAGCCACAGGTGCCCTGGATGCCGCCGCAGGCGGAATGGTTGGTATGATCTTCTCAGGTCATTTGTAGCGACGGCAGAGAGACACGGTTGAGTACTACATTGGTTTTGTAAGCTGCAGCTTTGCTTAACTCCCGCATTAACTTCAGTTAAACATTTAATAGATTGTTGAGGATTGTGTGTGTACACCAGGTCGTACCATCCGTAGACAGAGTTTTGCTTCTTCCCTCTGGCGAGTGCCTTTTACTCGTTTATTCTCCTGCTTGGTTGCCCGGCCTGGATCCTCTCACTGAGCAGAGGTGCAGAGAGTAGGCCCCTTGTCTGGCCCCTAGTCCCGGGCCAGGGCTCAGACCCACCCCTAAGCGCACAGGCAGGTGGGGTGGCAGCTAGGGTGTCCCGTCCCTGTCAGGAACGTCCTCTGGCGCCTTGCAGAGGAAGTGACCCTGAGAGGAGCCCCTCTGAGATCCCGGTTTTGGGGGATTGTGGGATGAGGACTTCGCAGTCTGCTCGTGACCTGATGGGCCTCTGGTGCTGCCTGGAGGAAAGCCCGGGACCCAGGATGCCTGTGTGCAGCGGGGACCCCTCGTGCAGTGGCCCTGGCTCTGGGAGGGCATGCCGGTGTGGCTGCCGCTTGGACGCCTGTCCTGCACGTCCATGGACGTTGCTGCGGTTCTTTCTGGTTCTCGCCTCCCCTCTCTCCGGCTCCCGCTTCCAGCGTCCCAGCCACCTCCTTCTGTGCTCCCTCTCTGGTTCTGTTCCGTTTCCGGGGAGGTGCACGCGTCTTTCTTCAGCTGCATCTGCTGGTCCTCATGTTGAGTTGGCTTTGTCTTTGCTGTCTTGACTCATTTCCACAAGCTCGTTGTTTTTGAGAGGGATTGTTGCCGCGGATCTTCAAGTACTACGCTGTTCTTGTTTCTGAGCTTGGTGTCGTCTTGCTGTGAGAGCGTGGACACCTGCAGATGCGTCTCTACCTCCAGTGCCCTTGCTAGTATGGAGTGGGACGGGCCCCTCCTTCCTGGACACAGGCTCGCTCCCTCCCCGCACTCAGCCCACCTTTCTTCCCTTGAGGGGTTTCGTGTCCTGATTCAGCAGCCTTTGGGGGTTCTGTGGTATAAATTGGTTGCTTTTTAAGTCTGTTTTTCAATTTAGAAAAGAGTTTTTGAAACTTATCTTTGTTTTAACTTTGTGGTAACAGAATTTGAACTAAGAATTCTTGACTTAATTTTTTTTAAAAATTTAAAGCCTGAATTAAACCTTTTTCCTACTCTTGAGTGGGTCTCGTTTCTATATTTGTTTCTAATGCTTATGTGTTGAGAACACGTGTTGTTTGCAGAACAAGATCAAATCCAGGCAAATTTAAAAGCAGTAGAACTTATTTCAGGATAATTGATTCTTTTTCATCTTTGTGGGATTGTGTATGAAAGAGGTTTCTCTACCACTAAATACAGTGGTTGTTACCTGTGCTGATTCTGGAGAAAAGTTCATTTAATAGAAAGAAACCTTGTAGTTCCTCATGTGCTTCCAGAATGGTGATGGCAGGCGTGTGTGTGCGGTGAGGGAGGTGTGTGCCTGGGTCCAGGTGGAGAGCCAGGTTATGGGGCTCGTGCAGACAAGGACCAGGTGACAAAGCTGCTTGGAGAGCATGGAGGCTTCCTGGGGACACCGATCGGCACGGACACCCTCTTCATGCCAAGTGCTTGGGTCCCCAGGCCTCCCGCCCCCGGCCTGCTGTGCTGAGATCCAGTCTGTCCAGAGCCCTCCACCAGGGCCGCTGTTGGTAGGATGCATCTGTCTTCGGGGTATTTGGCTGCTGAGCCTGCAAGGCTGGGGGGGAGCTGGCCCCAGGGTGCAAAAGCTGTAGTTTTGACGCGCGTGGTAAGGGCCAGGCGGGAAGCACGGGGACGTGCATCGTGCGACATGGGGACAGACACGCCAAGGAGGACAGCTCTTCACGTATGTCGGGCAGGAGAGCTTGGTGTCAGGTGTGTGGTGATGGCTGGAGGCAGGGCTGCTGCAGACCTGACCCGCGGGGAGTTGTGCCCTGTGTGTGGGAGGTGCGACGGACAGAAGTCCAGTGGGGCGACACGACGTGCCAGGGCCTTTGCCGAGGTCTTGCTCGCCTGCGTGGCTCAGACTTGCTGGTGGCAGCCTTTCTGCGACCCCTGGAGCCCTGTGACCCTGCCTCGTCCCCCGGCTCTCACGTCTTCCCTCCCGCCAAGGCCTGGACCTCGGAAGACCCACTGCCCTTTCCAGCCTCTGCAGAGTCCTTTGCCCAGCGTCTTCGCTTTACCTGTTGTGGAAGTGACGCCTGCCCTGGTTCTGCCAGTGTGGCACTTTGCGGTTCTCAAAGCTCGGCGCACCTGCGGCAGGCTGGGGGGTCGGCGCCCTGCCGTGTCCGTCCGCGTGCGTGCATGTGTGTGTACCTCGTGTGCTGGCATGTGGTGGCCCCAGAAACCGCCGCGTGCCCCGCTGGCCTGACACATCTGGCAGCAGCTCGCCTCAGGGACAGCCTCCCAGAGGCCTTCCAGATGGCAGTGTGGGCTGGGGGCCTGCCTGGGGCTGGGCGCCGCGGGGCTCCTGGTGCGAGGAGCGGTTTGGAGGCTACGAACCGCGGTCAGCTTACATCCGAGGGAGACTGGATGGCTCTGGGGATGCCGCTGTCGGAAGGCAGGGGAGGCCAGGGACGGAGCTGAGGTGCCCCGCTCAGCTCAGGCGTCCTGGGGGTTTTAGGGCAGTGCCAGCTCTCATGCTGGGGCTCTCTGGTTTGCGTGTCACCCTGACCGGGCCTCCTGCCGCTGGGGCTTCTCTGCATGTGCTGTGTGCATTTGGCCCCAGGGCTGTGCTGTGGGCTGCGTCCCTCCGGCAGGGGATGTGGGATCCGGTGGTGTCCCCCGTGTGTGACTGCTTCTCGGATGGGCATTGTGTTCCGTCGAGCATTGCAATGGGAAGGCTGGTTGGGCTCGTCTGAGCTTCTAACGGGTAAGAGTTGAGCGTTCTGCACCTGACGCGCTCCTGGCGTGTGTTACCTTGTTTTGTTGGGAGGTAGGAGTTTTACATGCATGTGCTCGTAAAAGTTTGGAACGTTCTTTCCCTCGTTCAGGTAATTAACGTGATTTTAGAAAAAGTCTCACCTAACAAGCTTCCCCTTCTGGTGAATGAGCACAGCGTGCAGTAAATACCGACGAGGTTTGTTTGGCGACAGCTGCGCACATGGTCCCAGGTGCTCCCGTGACTTGCAGTGAAACCTATTAGATCGGTCATGGTCATATTATGGCGAACGTCACCTACCTTGCCTCATTTCTCTTAGGTAGAGAATCATCTGGGATTTTTAAATTGTGCTGCAAAATTAAAATGTTAAAAGCAGATTATCGAAATATACTTGTTACTAGAATTTTGTATGAAGTCCTGACAGTGGTGGGCAGAGTCCCTGCCAGTCCTTCTGGACGTCTTGGCCTTACACTCTGTCTTCACATGGGCTTTTGGTACACCTGGTCAGGGCCGAAGTGTGAACACACATGAGCAAGGATAGACACAGGCTGGTGACTGGAGGACCATAGGGATCAGAGCCCAGGAGGGGGCCCTGGTAGGCCATGGGAGGGCCCCCAGCAAGGGAGGGCCCAGGAGCCGTTTATTCCAGAGATGGGGCTTGTGTTAAACGGACATCATGAGGAACGTGTGAGGAGTGCTTACCCACCAGGAGAAGATGTTTGTGAGCTGTGAAGCCAACAGAGTTCCCCTCCCATGATTATAGAGTCCTGGTGCAAACAAGGGACAGTGCCAACAGAAGCCGTGCAGGTGTGTCACAGAGGTGAGAGGACATGGCCAGGAAGCCTGGGCACACACAGGAACGTGAGTGCAGGTTGCACTGAGACACTCTGTCCTGTGCACTCGGTGGGCAGAGGCGTCAGGGGTCGGTGGGACTCCACGCAGGCACACTGCAGGGGCTGGCTCATGGGGCGGCCTTGGAAATCCACAGGTGAGGTCTTTTGGCGGGATGCTTCCCCCACTGCTCAGGTCTGTGGGTCCCCCACTGGGTGCACAGCCAGGACAGACCCTCCCCCCCGCCCCCGACTTTCACAATTCCGTGAAAGGAGAGAGCCACACCGTCCGCGCCCACGAAGCTTCCTTCTGCTTCCTCACCTGGCATTCTTCATACCTCGTCCATCGTTATCTGCCCCGACTTTGTTTTGGTTTTGGTTTTGATAGGACAAATCCAGAAATCGTGAAACTTCACCCATCCAGACTTCAGTAAAGTAGGACTGAAGCTTAATGTACTTGCTGTGAACTTCTGTTGGTCGCCCACTGCCAGACTGTGTCCAGTGTTCCGCTGCTGCACGGTGCCTCATCAGTGGCTCTTCTCAGATGCGCCTTCAGGCAGTCCCAGCATGCTGTTCGCTTGCTGCGTCTTCTGAGCCTCTGGGTTTAGAATACTTCCCCTCCCTCTTTAATGTCTTGCTGTTTGCTTGTAAAGAAACTTGGAGCTTGGAGCGCCCGGGTGGCTCAGTCATTAAGTGTCTGCCTTTAGCACAGGTCATGATCTCAGGGTCCTGGGATCGAGACCCATGGGTTCCCTGCTCGGCGGGAAGCCTGTTTCTCGCTTTCCCATGCCCCCTGCTTGTGTTCCCTCTCTCGCTGTGTCTGTTAGATAAATAAATAAAATCTTAAAAAAAAATAAAGAAACTTGGAACTTTTCTTAGATTTCCTACGTTCTGGACTGGGCCACCAGTGCATTCACGGTTCTGATGACCTTGTTCTCTGCTCCTGCCCTCGTACCCTGCCAGGGATATTGGGTTTAGGCCCGGCGCTGGGGACTGTCACAAAGGTGGGGACATCGCAGGAAGCACCTGGGGTCTGGCATTGTGGACATGGGTGTTCTGGACCCTTCTTTGGGCAGACCCCCACCCCCCTCATCAGCTCTTCAGCCGATGGCCCCCCCGAGCACTGCTGCCCAGAGTCAGGTTTCCAGTGTAGGCGACGAAATGATGACTTTCTCATGCTGGTCTGCCTTCTTCATTTGCTGCCTGGAGTCCTTATAGAGGGACGAGGCTTTCTGAAATTCTGGCTCCTGTAGAACAGTTTTATTAATTTTCAGATGGTGCTGTACTCTGGATGTCAAGGGGGCTGATGGGCTTTTGTTTCATGAGCTTATGGAGCTTTGGAGACATCATGTTTCAGTCTTCTGTGGACCTTGTGTTTTGGCAGGGGAGCAGAGAACCTTCAGCAGGCTCCATGTCCAGCACGGAGCCCGCTGTGGGGCTCAGCTCGCAGCACTCAGGCGCGCTGACATTGTTCTTTTTGGATTTTCAAATGGTCACATCTTTGCCAGCAGGAGCCCCTTGGGGGCTCATGTGTCCCTTTCTCGGGGCCTCCTCGTCTTGCATGGTGTCCTTGCTCAGGCTCTGGTCCCGGTAGGACACGGGTCGCTCCAGCTGGGAAGACTGGTGCTGGATGCTGACCTGGTGACGCCAAGTGGAGAGAACAGAACTGAGGCTGGATTGTTGAGAGGGAAAGGGTAAAGCATGAACATCTTAGGATGTGCAGTGTGTCTCCCCAAGTGCCCTAGAGGGCCAGGAAGCCTCCCTTTCTTGTGAAAGTGGCTGGCCAGACTGTCCAGGCTCCTGTCCTGTCCAGGCAGGAGTGTGCTGAGAGGATGGCGACAGTGTGACGCCCTGGTGACCCTTGCAAGAAGGGACAGTGGATGTCAGGGAGGCTCCTGGACTTCATGAAGCTGGGCCTGGAGTAGGGCACCCCACGCTGTGGGCTCTCTTGCCCCAGGAGCTGGGAAGAGGTGGTGGCTGGAGAGTTACCTGTGAGGGTGGGGGGAGGAGCTGCTGCTGGGAAGGGAGGCTGTGAGCATGGTGGGCCTCCCTGGAGCCCCCAGGTGGGTCGCTGCACACACTGCAGTCCGACCTTTCCTTTCCAAGCTGCACGGTGAGCCTGGAGGTCCAGTCTTGGTGCCACTTGCAGGAGGGTGCGGCCGGCAAAGGGTCCTGCAGCAGGGCCTTGGCCTGCAAGGGTGGGCTCACCTCTTCCAGCTTGCGGAACGCAGACACCCAGAGAAGAATCCCTGTGTTCTCAGGTGCTGTGGCTCCTGTCTGGGCGCTGGATGTGGTGGGAGAGATGGAGCTGTGGGGGAAGAGAGAGATCTCACTGCTTAAACATGCACACGCTCCCCATGCCCCCCACACGTGTGTGCACATGCACATGCTCAGGTCCCAGTCCCTCCCACTAGGTGCACTCCAGGGAGCCACCTGCACTCCCACAAGCTGGGGAGGGGCGTGAGGATGGCCCCCGGGCGTCCCATGATACAGCAGTCCCCGTTCTCTGTGCGCACTCGAGCCTCTACTCAGACGCCTTCATGCTGGGCCTGTGGCCCCTTTCCCCACCATGTCTCCTCCTGGCCACTGCTGTTCCTGCTTGAGGGAGGAAGGAGGCCCCTGGGTGCCTGCCACGCACCGGAGCCCACGTGGAGGGAGGGGCTGAGCAGAGCTCCCACGTGTGCAGGCCAGGGAGCCTGGCCTCACGTTTCCTTTAACACCCGGTCAGAAGCCTGTCATGGGGCTGATGGGCTCCTCGGATGTGGGTGCTGCGGGGAGGCCTGCCTGCTGTCTGCACCCTGGCTGCTGACTCACTCTTCCCCTCCCCTCCCCTCTCCCCACCCCCAGTGTACTCAGAGGCAGCTGCAGGGGTGTGGCTGCAGGCCCAGCAGGGATGACAAGGCGAGAGGGGCCCAGAGCACCTGCACATGACAGGAGGCTTATTTTTACTCATCGTTGGCTGGAAATAATCAACTTTATTTAAAGAGAATGTGGATTCCAAGTGTTAAAAAAAGCACCCAGCCGTGTGCCTGGCTCCATGGGGAGGAGGCTGCAGGTCCGCTCGGGGTAAGCCGGCCAGGGGCCCACCTAGCTGCCCGGCCTGCGGTGCTGCGTGGCCAGAGCCCCTGTGTGGGAGCGCGCCTCTGGGTCCACGCTTTCGGCACAGCCCCACGGGCAGGGGGCCGCTTGAGCAGGTGTGGCCCTGTGATGTCTCTGGCAGCGTCTGCTGTGCCTTACAGTTGAGGGGTCGTGGGGACCCCAGCCGGTGCAGGCTCTGTGCTGGATGTGGGATGGAGCTTGCTCTCCACTGAGAGGTCCCAGGGTTTATGTCTGGATTTCTGCCAAGTGCAAAGCCATGTTAGCCTTTATTTTGTGTGTGTCTTCGGTATGTGTTTTAGTAGCGTTGCTGATTTCATTATTAGTACATGCAATTGAAAAGGCTGTGTGGGGAGGACGTCTCCTGGCGCCCTCCTGGCCGGGTGTGCTGGAGCTGTTCTCTGCACACTCGAGCACGTCCGCCTGATGAAAGCTTCTGAGCCGCAGCGGGCGCTAGAGCGGGTTGGGGTGCAGGTGCTGTTTCGTTGGCCCCGTCCCAGCTGCAGGGATGCCAGCAGGCTGGTGCGAGAGCTGCCTGGTAGTGGGCTGCAGGGCAGGCGGCTGCCTGCCCTCTAAGAGAGCTGTTTTTCTCTCGATTAGACATCTGTGTTGCCAGGAGCTTGAGTGAGGCCTAAAGGTACAGAGAAGAAAGACAGAGTGCTCATGGCCTCCATGCCCAGCGTGCGTGGCCGTGACCTGTGGTGCTTCTTCCACCTTGCTCTCTATGGCTCCTTTCCGAGCTTCCTTCCAGGCTCTGAGGAGGGTCGTCCTGGCGTCTTTCAGCCCTGTGGCCTGTGGCCGCACAGCCGCATTCCTGCTGACGTCCCTCTGTGCGCATCTTCGTGTCCTGGTGAGGTACAGGTCGGCTCAGGGCCCCACTGACCTCATTGTCACTTGGAAGTGAGGCACATCCTGAGGTGCTGGAACTTAGGACAGCGTTGGATTTGAGGGTGTCACATTTCAGCTCCTAATGGGAGCCAGCTAGCAGCCCCACGGGCTGGGCCGTGTTGGATGCCCAGGCTCATGTGTAAGGCATGTGAGGCATACCCACAGGAGGTAAACACGTTCTTGTCCTACAGCTTCGGCCTGAAAAAGTGTGCATCCCTGTGAACCACCACCTGGCCAAGGTGAGGGCCTGGGTGCGTGCGCTCCGAGCCTTTTCCACGTGTGCGCACGTGCACCCCCGAGACCCTCGCGATGCCGTGTCTCTTCACGGGGCTGCTGGCCGGGCTTCCTTCCAGAGGGCTGGGGATGGTGGCTGAGCTGCACTGGTCGTCGGGATGGTTGCCTCCGTGACTGGGCTTCTGTCTTTCGTTGAGGCGTTAAACTCGCCGTCGTGGGCTCATGAGTCCACACGTACTGTGAACATGCTATTTTTGCTGTGCTTAGCGCCGTTTGGTTTCACGGCAGGCTGTACTGTATTTTGTTGCACCTTGGCCAGGCCCATGTGCGCGTACACTGGGCCGGCCCGGCAGATCCAGGGGTGCGGCGGGTGGGTTTCTGGGCAGTCCGTGGCTCCGTATGTTTCCCTCGCTGTGTGCTCTTTCCCAGGAGAAAGCCGGGGCTGTGGTGGGTTAGGGTGGGAGCTGAGCAGCCGCGGGCTGAGGTGGTTGTGTTGTGCTGTGAAGAAAGGCCCTGCTGAGCAGGTGGTGCGAAAGCAGGAGCCCGGACTGGTCACTGCGGCCCTTTGGTGAGCGACGGGCCTGGTCGGGGAGCTTTGGGAAGCCCCGCAGGCGCGGCATGCTGTGGGCCGTGGCTGCGGATGCTGTCCCCAGCCCTAGGGTGCTGCCCTCAGGGGCTTCTCTGTGGTGTCTCTTGTTCCCCGCGGTTTTCTGGGAAGCCCGAGTAGGAGGGTCAGGAACTGTGCCTCTCGGGCGAAGCGTCTCGGGAGCTGGAGACGGTGTGCGGTCGGTGCCTGTGGCGCTCCCGCGGGCGGCATGCAGCTGGGGCCGCTGGCATGGGGCGGAGGCCGGGCGCATCTCACCTGTCACTCTTCCGCAGGAGGCAGGAGCAGTTCCAGAGAAACCCTGACAGCTACAACGGAGCCGTGCGCGAGAACTACACCTGGTCGCAGGACTACACCGATCTGGAGCTCAAGGTGCCCGTGCCCAAGCACGTGGTGAAGGGCAGGCAGGTAACCACGGGGCTCCTCCGGCTTCTCCGCGTGGCCTCTTTCTTTGGGCACAGGCATCGGGGGTGGCCACCCTGTCTTCCAGACGCGCCCACCAGCCCTGCCATGCTGCGTGGGTGTACCTGGTGGCGGGCAGTTCGGGGCCACTGCTGTACCGTGCGTGGGTCATTCTTTGCACGGTGTCTTCGCGGGAAGCGCTACAGAGGACGCAGGGTGGTCGTTAGGCCTGTCTCACGGGGAGAAGGTGATGTCCCAAGCAGGGACCCCTGGGCTCTGCAGTGGCATGTGGCTGCCCAGTCCTGGCTCTGCGGGGATCCCCCATGGACTGGTGGCGCTCACAGCTCAAGGTGGTCTCCCCACCTTCGCAAGCGTGAGTAGAAATGTGATCTTTCAGCAGGAGACGCGTTTACTCGTTTTAAGTAGATGGGCTTCACTTTAAAGGGAACAGCCCCACGTGGTCTGTGGAGCGGGGTGAGCAGAGAGTGTTCTCATGCCCGTCGGCTGGGGTGCATCCTTGCTGCAGGCATCACACGAGCCTGCGGCCTGTGAGGGGAGCGGCGCCTGCCATGTTCCGTAGGTGGGACAGTGAGGCTGAGGGCCCGCTCAACCTCCCGAGTTGACACTGGGAGCTTACCATGTCTGCCACTCTGGCCGGGCCCGGACACGGAGCGCGCTGGAGCGTGTCTGGGTGGCCGTGGCCTGTGTGAGGCCGTGGTTGGCGAGGGGGTGTCAGCTTCCGAAACTCATGCTGCTTTCCTATGTGTCCGAGCAGCCCCGTTGGCTTCTTTCCAAGGGAAGGTCCCAGAGCACGTGAAGCGGAGCTCCTGCGTGAGTTGCGTGTATGTTTTCTGGAAACAACTGCCACGTGAAGTGGCACTGGCCTCTGCTGGTCTGGATATGTGTGAACCAGGCTGGGCGGTGCGCGGCCCTCCAGTTCCCCATCTCCGCGTGCCGACCGCGGACTGCCAGGCTCTACCTGGAACGGGCCCGCCTTGCGTGCGGGAATCTGCCTCCCGCCAGTGTCTGGTGAAGGCAGCGGTTCTGCTACATGAGCTTCATGGCTCTGTGTAGATGTGGCTGGCGGTCATGGCACTGTCCCTCGTTTCCCCCTTCAGCCCTCTTTCCACCCTGTTCGAGGAGCTCTCACCAGGGTCAGTGACCCCGATCAGGTGGACTTTGGGATCCAAAGCAAGACCTGGCGACTCTGTGTCACCTGCACAGGATCTGGCTCTGCTGACCCTGTCCCCTCTGGTGCTGGTAGGTCACGCCAGCTGGTGCAGGTGGCCTTCCTGGGGGAGCACTTTGCCTGGCATTTTCTGAGGGTTTATGGGGGCAGGTGTTGATTCAGGGCTCATTTTTTGGTGGGGTTGCTTAGTGCACAGGTGAAGGAACTATGAAATGTGCTACTGACTTCGCTGACTTCCTGTCTCCTGACCGATCCATGAGCCTCTGGAGCTTCTCCAAAAGAACTTTTGTCAGACCTGGCCCAAAACTAGTGATTTTCTTTTTTTTTTTTTTTTTTTTTTAAAGATTTTATTTATTTATCAGAGGGGGCGGGGAGAGCGAGCACAGGCAGACAGAATGGCAGGCAGAGGCAGAGGGAGAAGTAGGCTCCCCGCCGAGCAAGGAGCCTGATGTGGGACTCGATCCCAGGACACTGGGATCATGACCTGAGCCGAAGGCAGCTGCCTAACCAGGCGTCCCCAAAACTAGTGATTTTCTGTTGGTTCTGGAGACTCAGGGGACCTGACCTCTCCCACTGTCCTTTTTGCCCAGGAGGTGAACTTGCTGGTGATGGCAGTGTGTCTTCCTGACTCTGCTCTGCCACGAGCCGTGTATCGCAGGGTTCCTGCTGCCCTTTACCACGTCGCCCAAGGGACAGGCCATTGTACCCGGGGGTCACATCCACCCTTCCTGCCATGCCGGTGGCCTGAGCTCTGGGATGATGCACCCTCACTCTCACCAAGGACAGCCCTGGGCTTTGCTTGTTCCTGCAGGAGACATTGACAGGGCCTGTGGTGGCCCCCAGGACTCGGACGAGATGGCCACTCTGCAGCTGACGGCCGTGGGGCTCAGGTGGTGATTGTTGGCAGCTGGGTGGTCTGCACTGGCTCAGGGCCAGACCCCTTCCTGCCAATGGCACCTGGGGTGCGCCCTGGAGGCCATGGTGGACAGTGACCCAGGGAAGGTGTTGTGGGCTGGCCGCGCTCCTGGTGCTGATGGTGGCACACGGAGGGGCCGCATCCGTGCGATGCCTGCTGCCAGCCTGTCTGGTGGCCCCCTGTCTGACGTGCGGGAAACCGCCTCCTTCAGGGCCGTCCTGTCAGGTCAGCGTTGCGTCTGGTCTTCTTAGCTGGGATGCGGCTGACGCGCTGGGGTCAGACATGCCACTCAGCAATTCGATCCCGGTCTGCGGCCAGTCTGGCGGACGCCTGTCGCCTTGCACGGGTGCGGAGTCTCTCCTGTGACCAGAACGCTCGGGATCTCGTCTCTGAGTTACTCCCATGTGGCAGCCTGCTCCTAAAACTCTGTGGTCTCTCATTGTTTCAGTGATCTGAGCTTTTTTTTTTTTTTTTTTTTTTTTAAAGATTTTATTTATTTATTTGACAGAGATCACAAGTGGGCAGAGAGGCAGGCAGAGAGAGAGACAGGGAGAGAGGAGGAAGCAGGCTCCCTGCAGAGCAGAGTCCGATGTGGGGCTCGATCCCAGCACCCTGGAATCATGACCTGAGCTGAAGGCAGAGGCTTCACCCACTGAGCCACCCAGGTGCACCTGATCTGGGCGCTTTTGCCTTGACTCACTTTAAACTTGGGAATACGTTTGTGTGTCTTGGCTTTTGCTGGTCTCAGGGTTTTTCCCTCTGAGTCGCGGCATTCTTCCAGACTGGCTGCCTTCCCGCTCTCCCCTGAGGTGCCTGTCACAGCTACCTGGGAGCAGTGTTTATTTTTGGGTTTTTTCTGTGGCACCTGTCAGATGTCATTGTGACAGCAGCTGTCGTCGCGGCCTTTTGGGGACGAAGTCACACTGGTGGATGGGGGCAGCAGGGGGCAGACCATGTGCTCAGGAAGGGCCCCTGCGCCCGTCCCCGCAGCTGCAGAGCATCGCCTCTCCGGGCTGGGTTCTGGGGCAGCGGCGGACAGGAGAGAGCATGTGCGGGAGGCGTCCCGCAGCCTGTCGGCTGGCGACCCGGGGAAGAGCTCACAGTGAAACTGGTCTCGTGTGGGAGAGAGATGCGGTCAACTCTGCTGAGGAAAATGACATCCCTGTCCTCAGTGCAGAGCGGGGAGAAGGAGCTGCGTGGTCACCACAGGAGTCACTGTGTCGCCCGTGTCAGCTGGGGCCGGGTGGGACCCTGGTCTGGCACCGAGTCCTAGCATTGCAGTGCCAGGATGCCGGAGCCCAGAGACTGGGGTTCTAAACCTGTCTGGCTGGTGCCAAGACCGCAGACCGTCTGGTAGAACAGTGGCAGAGTGGGGACCGGGACCCTGCCTGTCTACCTGCGGCCTTTCGGGGGACAGTGTCATGGCGTTGCTACAGAGTCCTGGCTGAGTAGCCAAATGACAGGCAGCTCCTGTCCTCCTCAGCGCTCTGCTTCCTGCTGCGGTGGGGCTGGTCTTCGCCAGCGGGCGACGTCCTGCCGGCTGGGGTGCTCACAGCTGTGCCTCACGCCGTCTGTGTCTTCGCAGGAACCTTCCAGAATAGCGCTCAGGCTTCTGGCATGTCTTGGATGGCACTGCTTTTCCCCTGAGCTCGGGGCAGCAGGTGGGGTTTGTCTGGAAGCTCCAAACCCCAGTTCCCATCCTGGAGGGTGTCAGGAGAGCCGGCCTTGGGCGCGGAGGCTCCGGGCTCCCGTCTGCTGTGTGTGGCACCTGGCGCCCAGGACGTTCATCTCTGCAGAGCGCCAGCACGGGTGGCCGAGCGTGTCTCCCCTGCACCCACCCTCTTATCCTCTCCCAGTGCCTGCCCAGACCCCAGCATCACGTGTGAGCTGCCGGGACGTTCTGGCAAATGACATGCATGCGACCAAGTAGGAGCGTCTGCTGTCACACACTCCCCGCCCCCAGCACGATCACATGTTTCTGCCCCCCGTTCCCAGTGCGGGCCATGCTGGGCGGCTCCGGGCTCTGGCACCGGCTGCCACGTCCCCATGCTTGAAGCAGGCCTGCCCAGGCTGCCAGAACCCCGCGGGTGCCCTGAGCCCACAGCCCCTCGCACCCAGGCTCCCATCTGCCTCTGTCCCTTCTGGCAGCAAGCTGGGCACAGACCGAGTCCCCTGGTGATTGGCACTGAGGCTGTTTCCTCCGTCCGCCGTTATAGGCAACAACACGACGAATGCCCTGTAATTTTATTTGGGGGGCTCCTGTGTCTATCAGTTTGTTAAGTGTCTGACTCTTGGTTTCAGCTCAGCTTGTGATCTCAGAGTCGTGGGGTCGAGCCCTGGTCAGGCTCAGCACCCAGCGGGGTCTGCCTGAGATTCTTCCTCCCTCTTTCTCTGCCCCCTTCCCCCCAACTCACACATGCACACTTTCTTGCATTCTTTCTCTAAAACAAATCTTTATTTGTATTTATTTATTTATTTGAGACAGTGCAAGTGGAGTGAGGGAAAGAGGGGGAGAAGCAGACTCCGTGCTGAGCAGGGAGCCTGATGCAAGACTCGATCCTGGGATTCTAGGATCATGACCTGAGCTGAAGGCAGACGCTTCTCTGACTGAGCCACCCATCACCCCATAAATAAATCTTCTTTTAAAAAAATAGGTCTGTTCAAGTCCTTTGACTTTTTTTTTTTTTTTTTTAAGATTTTACTTATTTATTTGACAGACAGATCACAAGTAGGCAGAGAGGCAGGCAGAGAGAGAGGAGGAAGCAGGCTCCCTGCTGAGCAGACAGCCCGATGTGGGCCTCGATCCCAGGACCCCGGGATCATGACCTGGGCCGAAGGCAGAGGCTTTAACCCACTGAGCCACCCAGGTGCCCCAAGTCCTTTGACTTTTTAAGAAATTGGATTGTCTTTTTGTTGAATTTTAAGAGTTCTTTTTAAGTATAAATACTGTACTGTTGTTAGATAATTTACAAGTATTTTCTCCGTCTCCATGAGTTGTGTTTTTACTTCTTTTTAAAGGATTTTATTTATTTATTTATTTATTTACTTATTTACTCACTTACTTAGAGAGAGGGAGAGCATGCCCAAGTGGGGGGCAGAGGGAGAAGCAGGCTCCCCACTGAGCAGGGAGCCCAACATGGGGCTCGATCCCAGGACCCCAGGATCACTGACCTGAGCCAAAGGTGGACGCTTCACTGACTGGGCCCCCCAGGTGCTCCTCTTTTTACTTTCTTAAGAGATGGTGGGGTTTTTTTTTTTGTTGTTGTTGTTTTTAAAAGATTTTATTTATTTATTTGACAGACAGAGATCACAAGTAGGAGAGATGCAGGCAGAGAGAGAGAGAAGAGGAAGCAGGCTCCCTGCCAAAGCAGAGAGCCCGATGCGGGACTCGTTCCCAGGACCCTGGGATCATGAC